>NW_026453180.1:4640023-4949358 GCF_025200985.1 Drosophila gunungcola | reverse complement strand
ATGTAGAGCGAAAAGTAAACATGATTCATATTAAATAAGTAGAGGCCACAATGTACATCATGATCTATTAAATTTAGGTGTGTCATCATCTAAATATTGCATATAAAATGCCTCATCTATCTATTAAAGATCAAACTCAAACAATTATGTATACCATTTGCTTTTTGTTCAATTTAACGAAATCGTGCCTATTACAAATATTCACCCAAATCATTATAATTTATAGCTTAATTCGAATTAAGCCATCTTCAATGAAACTTTTTAGCAAATCCCGCAACGATCCCTGAACCTAATTCGAGGAATACCTGGCTGACCTCAATTCGCATCCGCCTAATGGTTATTACGGTTAACCAGACTCGACATTACCCAACCGACTTACCGACTAACATTTGCCACTCTTCATTGCCCTGCACTTTCCGCAAAAGCCAAACCATAATAGCAGTTGGACGAATCGTTGATCCCCATTTACCTTCGATGGCCCGAAAGCTCCTCCCCAGCGATTATTACCCAATCCTAATCATATACATATTGAAGGAGCCACAAAAACCGCTCAGTCTAATGAACTCTTGAACCGAAATGTCTTACTAAGTCTACGGGACTGGGATCTCTGTGGATCTGGGGGATATGAAAATCTTATTCGCACGCCAAATTGATTTCAATCAGCGAACAATAAAGCAATTTCCTTAGAAATTCACACTTCACTGACTGAGTGACTGAATGACTGACTGACTTGACCCAGTGCTCTACAATCGGTGGGCAATCTGGTAAACAGTATATATAGTGTATGGCTGGGCATATATCCCCCAAATCAGCCGTGAAGTTTGTACAATTCTTTGGCACTTTTGCAGCTGAAAATGAGTTGGGGAAAATAAAGGGGGAGCAGCTGCGCCTGCGCCTGCGCACACTTCTAATAATGGACGTTGGACGACGCCCACCGGTGGCCTGGGCGATGATTTATGAGGCGGCTTCTCCATTTGCGGCTAAAGCTAAAGCTGAAGCTCACCCAAAGAGAAGTGAAAACTCCGCTTCAAGGGTGTGAAAAGTGGCAAATGAGTTGCTTGTTGTTTGCCACAGCACAGAATCTTGGGTAATGCAAAACAAAATGCCCGCAAATTGCAGACACGACCGGATCTAGAAGATCTGGCTGGGAAGCAACACTCCGTTTCCCCACCAGCACTCAAGATTAATCGCCAGGGCTTTGAAGTGACTCCAAGTTTGGTGTCAAAAACTGCGGCAAACAAAAAGGAAAGACCCAGGCAAACGAGCAGAGAGTGTTAATGAAGCACAAGCGCCACTGAAAAAAAAATGATAGCAAGTTTTAGAGGGATTTGGTAGTTTAAATTAACATAGATCAGAAAAAGATTAGAAAAATTAGAAATTAAGTAATCGCAGATAATAAATTTTAAATCTAGAGATTTTTTAATAATTAATGCCACTTGCAACTTGGTTTTTTCTTACGAATTCGCGGTTAATTTTTTTGTATTTTCAGAGTCTGTTGTGTTTCTGTACCTATGTAAAAAGTTGAGTCAATTAGTGATGTTGAAAATTATGGATAATATTATCTCGCAAACGTTTTCGAACATTTTTTTTCGGAGTGGAGAAATCTCAAAGTGTACCTGGAGTCTCGGTCGCAGACCCAGTTGTGTTCCCATGTGGGCCCACCCACGCACATCTCTTCAGCGGCACTTTGCATTAAGCCAAGTCGAGTGTTGAAGTCGACTCTTATTTTATTTGCAGCTGTGGTTATAGTCGGGATACAGCCGAATAACGGCAGATCCCACCATTATGTCGAGCCACCCACTCAAGCCAGGTGAAGTGGAAAGGATGAAACTCGAGATCATAAAGGAACCGTAGAAATCGCTTTGGAGAACTGGCAACTTGAACTTGCCCCTGGCTGAAATGGGGATTGATTACAAGCGGATCACAGCGGATCAGGATAAATGAGGTACAGATCATTAGATGGAGGTGAAAACTGGTCTTCGATCTTTGTTTGCCATAATGACGAATTGCTATTCTTCGTGATGGCGCAGGAGTACGGGAAGAAACGCTCAAAGATTAGAGGATCATTTGCATAAAACGATCAGATTGTCTTAGAGGCTCTGAGGATTTGCCTTAATGATGATAGTCAATAGTTGAGAAGAAAGGCTGCAGTTGAATGGAAGAAGATTTCGTTGTGCAGACGGAAAAGAAATCTCAATTTCAAGTGTCTTGATTAAGCATTTTCTCGAATATCCTGACTTTCTCATTTATTTGTTTATAGAGCTCAATTAAAGATATAAATTAAATTAGGTGGGTAACAGTATGTGAAACGACGGTTTTTATTTGTGGCAATAAAAGTAAAGTAAAATCGGTAAAAAGTGGCTCAGGTATTAGGGATGTTAAAGACATCTCCGGTAGATTTATTTACTATTTTAGATACTCACATTTTATTTTTTTATTGATTTAGTAAAGTGCAGTCTCTTGCTTGATTTTCAAAGAAAACTTCTCACAATATCAAACAAGTTTAAGTCATTTAATTACAATAGGAGCTTAAAATGTTAAGATAAAAGTAAAGTAATTGTATTTACAACTAAGATAACCCCCCGTAAGTCGACTTTTTAATTTGATAGCTTGTCTTTTCCATTTGCAGTTTATACTCCAACCAAACTCCCCATCTCAAATATCCTTAGACCCTGGTAAGCCACTGACCCCCGTCGAAGTTTAACGACTATTAACCCCCGGCAACCCTTAACACTTGGCACCTCTCGTCCACCTACATCCCCACCACTCTTCCGCCTTTCGAGACCACCGGCTTTGATTTCCCAGAAGCCCCACAACCACCGTTTTGCACATATTTCTACTTAGTGCAACAACTTTAAACGGCAACTTGCCAAAGTAAAGCAAAACTCAGATAAGAAAAACTGGGGAGAGCAAAAAAAAAAGAAAAACTTTTACCACAAATCGGATTTCCTGCATCGATTTGCGGTCTTCGCACGCGCCTTGACAAAGTGGATCACAGAGCAACGTCGCCTGCCTTTTAAAAAGATCTTATTCTCATCTTTTCGAATCGAAACGAAACGAGAGCAGCGGCCAGAATCCCCAGCTCGATATCAGAATCAAAGACAACGCACTCGAATGCCAGCAATATTTCCCAAGGAAATAGAAGAGATTCTTGCGCCGGCCCCGCTTTTCCAAGAAGCCATCCAAAGCCAGAAGAAGGAAACGTGTGCGAGGCTGACAAGTTTTTCCCTTATTTGATGTTTGTTGGCTGCACCACAAAACAAACTCGAAGTAGATGGATGACATCGGCCAAGCCATGTTTGCCAGTCGAGAGTGCTCTCAAAGTGTGCACAACAGTGTGTGTATGGAGAAAGATTGGTAAAACAATCACGAATTAGCCAGAATGGGCGGGAAATTCGATCAGGGGAGAGTCAAGATGGGAGTTTTAATATAGAACTAGGGGAGGCTAGGTCATTTGACATTTCCCTTTCAATAATTCATAAAATTTTATTGTTTATAAACCTGAAAAAAGTATAATTAAGTTTTTAGGAATGGTTTAAACCTTTTCAAATGCGATTAATAATAGGGTTTCTCTCTCAACAATTCAAAATCATCAATTAAACTTTGAGTAGGTGCAAACCACTTAAATAAGAGTAAAATTTAGTTTTTATTAGTGTTCTTCAACTATTTACAATAGTTAAAACATGCCTTCGAAAAGCATCATCTTAACGAACTATCCAACACGTTCTGCACTCCTATTAAAGTGCGAACTATTAAAGTCACAAGCTGCCTGTAACTTATTCGATTTATGAGCCCATCTTGAATACAGAACCCTGTTGCATTGGGTGTGGAGAACAAGTTTTCGCCCCAAGTGATTGCCTGATTGAGGCTGTTTGTCCTCCCCTGCATCTTCCACCTGCTGACAACGTGCCAAAAGAGCCCTAGAGGCTTCTTCTATTGAAGGGCCCAGCTCCAAACTAATTGCCTTGGCACGCCTTCAACTTCTTTACAACACAGAGAGAGGGAAGTGGAGATCTCATCAAGCCCCAATGCATATTCATAGTTATAACGAGATTTGAGGTCTGCCATGTTCACACAATCTTCCACTTTTTCACCCGTTTTAAGACACTCCTCATAACTGCACAATTACCTCGTTATTTTAATTAGTCAAAAAATAAAAAAATAAAAACCAAAAAAAATTGAGTTGAGCAAGTGCAGGGGAAAAAATTGAGGTGACAACACATAGGAAATGTCTAAATATGCAAACAAAAGCTGGACAAAGCATAAATCACCTGCGAGGGGAAGCAGGGGAACTGCAACTGCAAACAAGTTAATGAATGTATCTGAGAGATACATCTGCATAGAGCAGCCGCAAACCGGGAGAAAGAGTCGACAAATAGGGTTGGCCGAAAAGCAAAAAGCGGCTATAAAAAGCGTTAACAAGACAACAACAACAGCAATTGGCAAACAATAAAATACACTTAGCAGCGCAGAGACACTAAATTGCTGTTAACAATTCTTTGCAGAGCCCATCCAGCCAAGGCAAATAAATTTGTCTGTCTGCCAAAAGTGGGTCAACGGCAAGAAAAGCCTTCCCCTTTTTTACTTCATAGAAGTTTTTCAATGCCAACGGCAAACATTTCACTCAGCAACTTCAGCAAGCTCTTTCTCTCGCGTGTTGGGCAGATTTTAACTACCGTTTAAAACGTATCTCATAGATACTCTCAACTCTTTTCACTCCCCCCCTCAGCATTCATTAATCACTTTCAGTCAGTCCAAAGAGTCAATTTTGAACAGCCTGCCAAATGTGTTCCACGCAACGGCTGAATCTCTGGATCTTTCGGGTGCCTGGAACGAAGCGCACATTTGGCTTTTATCACTCGATCCGTACCAAATAAACTACAAGCCCCTAGGCCAAAACAAAAACAAAATCAAAGGAAAACACATTTGTGTGCCAGATTTTGGCGCATTTGCGGATCGCGTGAAGAATTTCCAATCAGACGAGACGAAAGCAAATTCTATGGCAGATCTTAATGGGTTTTGCCAAGAAGCAACTTGCCGAGACATGCGAAAATATGCATTACAGCTGGGACTTCTATAAAAAATTCACGATGTGTTATACACTCATTAGAACTCTTCTTCAATGTGTTTGATTGATCTGAGGTTTGTTGGATGCGAAGCGCATAGAAAGGCTTCCAGCACATATTTTGAATGTTTTTCCTTACAGAAATATGCCACGTTAAAATGGCTATTTTCTATCATAAAAATAAAATAGATTAATATTTTGTATCATTTAGTTTGTAGTTTATTTATGCCATGTCATTACTCGTTTTTTTCCAGATCTAACCGTGGTAGATGTGGTGTCCGTAGGTGGGAACAGCGTAGGACTTAAGAACGGAGACATGCTGAACCACTGGGACATGCTTCACGACAGGAACATGCTGAACCACTGGGACATGCTTTACCACCGGAACCTGCTTCACCACCGGAATATGCTTCACCACGGGAACCACATGAGCCACAGGAACGACTCCATAAGAGGGCTCAATGTAGCCAGGAGCAGCAAAAGCCACCGCGAATAGGGCAAAAATCACAGCGATCTAAATGGAATATGAAAACTTAACGCTCATCAAAGGATGACTTTCCTTTAACTTACAATGCGAAACATCTTGGTATATTGTATTGGATGAGAATCCTAAACTTTAAGATATTGTCACTTGGGTGCTAGTCGGACGACTGTTGATGATTGAGCAACGCATAAGTTACTTTATATAGCCAAAAACCAAAGCAATTATGACTTCTGAACAAACAAACATGTTTAGCCATGATTTCATATAATTCTTTGGTTTAATTGAGAGAATGGATTTATCAGTTGACCCAGAGGCGTCTTCATAAAGGTCTTTTGTGACCTTGGTTCTCGGCGATCATCACAAGCGCGTGAAGTCGATCGATATTATGGCAATGATCTTGGGAAGTAAACAATAATAGGCAAACGGATCTAAAGACTGCACACAATTGGAGAGTTATTGAATGGGGATTATGTCCAATGGTTGAACAATAACGACCGATAACGGGAAGTTCGCCGCCGGAGATGAAACAAAATAGAATGCGCATTATCCGAAGTTATTTTCAAATTGGATATAATTAAACTGGTTTGGCGCGTGGCGCTCGAACAGAAGTCATTTGGGGGCTATTTTTTGGCTAAGATGTTAACTACTATATATAATGATGCCACGGATGGTCATTCAACAACAGTCGTCCGACCAAAACACAAGTGTGATAAACTCAAAGTTTAAGTTTCAAATTAAAAAGAAAAATATTTCAAAATGTTCCGCATTGTAAGTAAAAGAAGATTAAAGAATTTCTTTGATGTGCGTTAACTTATCATATTATATTCAGATCGCTGTGATTTTTGCCCTTTTCGCGATGGCTTTTGCTGCTCCTGGCTACATTGAGCCCTCTTATGGAGTCGTTCCTGTGGCTCATGTGGTTCCCGTGGTGAAGCATATTCCGGTGGTGAAGCAGGTTCCGGTGGTAAAGCATGTCCCAGTGGTTCAGCATGTTCCTGTCGTGAAGCATGTCCCAGTGGTTCAGCATGTCCCCGTTCTTAAGTCCTACGCTGTTCCCACCTACGGACACCACATCTACCACGGTTAGATCTTCGAAAAATCATTACAAATATAGACTCGGCAAAAATAAACTAAATTAACAAAGAAAATCGTATGTGTTTTTTTACTATCTGGAGCGTGAACTAAGGAGTCGAGGTTTATTAAAAACAAGTTGAAAACATATTACCAAAAATATAATGTGGAAAATGTGACATTTTTTGTGATCCTAATAAACACATTTTAAAAATGCTTGAAAAAAGTGTCTGAAACTCTAAAATATGGCCAATCTTTGGGCTAAACTCCCTTTTAAAGTCAGGCACTTTCCATTTTTAACATTTTACACCATCTTAAACTGTTTTATGGCTCCGCACATACTTAAGCTGTTCCAATGGTCCGCTGATCATTTTATGGGACATTTTGTTAAATTTAATTTTCACCTCGCTCATTTTGTTATTTGCGAATAGTCACACATAAAGTCGTTAACAAGGTGGCAAACTTGCAGAGAAAATTTCTTCATTAATCAGCGGAATAAAGTAACGCCTCTAAACTGCAGCTGGCTGCATCTTCCTCTCCGTCCGTCTTCGTTTTTGTGAAACCCAATCCCAAGCTCGTCTTTAATTTGAGCCAATTAAAGTGGCGACAAAGCCTACGAGTCCCGCTGGAAAATAAGAGACTGAGACCAACCGCCTTGCCTTTCCCTTTTCCCCCGGTATTGCGGTTCGATCTTCGTGTTAATGATGAACCTGAATGGATCGTACATGAATTTTTCATTGTTTTTTATTCGGGCTTTATTCGGGTTATTAAATCGCTGGCTAGAAAAACTCTCAAGTGGTTCGGAAAACCCAAGAAATAAACAGAGAAAACATAAAAATAAATTGTGTTCGAAAGTCAATTTTGTGATCATGCTTTTGGTGGCTTTTTTTTGAATTGGCTGCTTTTGTTTTTTCCTGTTGCCAAAAGATTTATTGTTAGCTTTTTCTTCTTAATTTTCCCCACATTTCATTTCGTTTTTGGTTTCAGTTCAGCCTGCTACCATTTCAGTGCCACTTCTTTTACGGCTTAAAATAAATTTCTCGCCCAGAGTTTCGCAATTTTATAGCTCTATTAGAGGGGTAAAATAGTAATTTGCTGCTCAATTATGACGAAATCATTTGATCCGCTTCACATGTGACGTAGTTTTTGTTTTTAATAGTTTTTTTATACTTTTTTTTGTGGGCCTGTCTTTCCTTTTGTGCGGTTTGTTGTCTGTGGTAATGACTTCATCGTCATCAGGCGGCTACCCAAGATCCCCAGTTCATTTGATAAATTATCCGCCAGTTTGTAATAATATTTTTCATTGGCTCGCTCTGGAGGAGTTGGCTTCGATTTGGTGTGCCTGTTTTTGTTTTCATTTTGTTAATTATCCGCTTTAATTGTTAATTTAAATCACGAAAAAATAAAAGTGAAACTCAATTGAACTTGAGAGACCCTCCGCCATCTCTTTCTCGTGTGTTATTCTCTTATGAAATTGGGCGTGTTTCGGATCTGAGAAGTAGAGAAAGGTTTTCTGATCCGATTGTTAACGATAAGAGGAGATTGGATTGCTTTGGCATTTGTTGTGTTTGATTGAAGTGGAGTGGGAGACCTGTTTAAATGGTTGTTAGTCAAACATTTTCGAGTTTTACAACGGGGGTATACTTTGGTAAAACTTTAGCTTTTATGGTTTTTTTTCCTAATGGCATCATAAAATTAATCATGTTTATTTATAATATTGAAGGTTACAAATTAATAATATATTTATAATTTACTCAACTTTATTCAAATGACAATTTATGAAATCACCAATGTTTTTAAACTAGATAAAAAGGTGTGAAATAGTATGCAACAATAAATTCCATATCTAGCAGTTCGTTGAGCTTATTTCCAAAGACGACGTTAATTTTTTTGGTGAATACTTTTGATTTCAAAACGCGAGTGATTTCTGTGGCACTCCCCTAATCTTTTTTTAAGTATAGCTTATGTTTTTATAATTTTATTATATTAAACACAATAAAACCCCTTTTTGTTTAACAAGTTTTGATCCCTAATAGCTTTGTGATTTGTTAATAAAAAGAATTTCCATAAAATTATACATAATAAATATATTTGAGATGCCATTTAATCCCCTAATGACCTTTTATCGACACCCCAACTGCTAAATAAATTCACAATTACATTTCAGGAAGGCCCGCGTACGACTAAACGATGGCAAATAAAATGGAAAGTTTATTTAAAGGTTCATTTAACGCGAAAGTTGAACTATAACCGAAGCGAACTAACTGGGCTGTAACTGAATTTCAAGTGACTCGGACTTGGGCTAACTACTCTCCGGCTGGGCTAATTCGGTGGTAAATGTTTTATTGCCGCCCAGCAACTGCAGCTGGCCATATGGTCCGCTGCATCCAAGTAAGTCGGACTTCGAGTCCAGACTGGGGCTAACTTATTGGGCGAAAGGTTACAGCCAGCACAGCATTTGTTATGCAAATCTGGCGGAGGGAGATTGCAGCAAACACAATGGACACCCATTCGATAGAATCGGACAAGCGGCCGACCAAACCAAACCAAACCAAACCAAAGCAAAGCAAATCGAAATTCGAAATCCTATCGAGGCATGAAACATGAAATTATGACTGCCATAAAGTGGAGCACTTCCTCGACTCCCGCACACGAAACCGAAATTGTCAATGCGATTATATGGTCGCAGCTCTTAGCTAATCGCGACCATAGTCTAAATTGCGCCACCTTCACTTTTCCTGCGGCTTTTCCAGGGAAGCCAGAGAAAAACAAACTTATTTTCTCGCTTTTGTCATGCTGCTGCTGCTGCTGCTGCTGCTGCTGCTTGTCTTGACCATTTTTGGTGGCCCCAGTTCGTTGGAAAACAAAGACATCCTGTCGTTGCAGGCGACAGGGAACATGATTGTTTACGCTTCACTTGACCAGAACAGCGAATGCCTAACTCATTGTGGCCGTCAGGTGGTGAGGGGTTAAGAGAAAACCCCTAAAAGCAAACACTTGTCAAAGATCTTATCCGGAGAGACAAACATCGAAAATTTTATATTTACATTACTTGACATTGCCTACATTTAAATTTAAATGTCAATTTCCTATAATGAAGTTAAGTTTTCCTTTAAGCAGGACTCTCAAATATTTCATTTTTGAAAATAATACAAAGTATAAAAACTGATTAAAAAGTAAAATTCAAAAATTTGGTAAAAAAGGTTTCAATGAGTTTAGTTCTCAATTAGAAAGCAATTTATAAAATTGTCAAATTTGTTTCCTAAAAAAAATCAAATTTCTATAAGTAGCATAAAACTAAGTTTCCACATCTTTTCAAAACTTTTTCCTACAACATATTCCCACGTATTACAAATAAATTTCAAGTTTCGGCCAAATCTATAGAGTTATTCTCACTGGGCTTCGCTGTGTTTTGGGCTGGCTTTCAATTAAAAAGGAGATTTCAGTCAGCTCCTTGGGGAAACGGCAGCAGAGATCTCAGCTCGTTATGGCCATTTACATTGTCCGGCAGCTGACAAATTTTGGTTTTTACTTCACGGCGATCATCTCTCAATCTCAATCTCAATCTCGATTCCCAATCCAATCTCGAACTCCATCTTCCCCGGCTGCCTTTCCATTTGCTCTGTGGGTATCTGTAGTTGTCGCTGTAGTTGTGGGGCTTGATTGCGTTTGTGGGGCTTGATCGGTTTGTGGAATCGGAATTGGGTATTGGAACTCTAGTTAACAGTTTGGTTTTGGGGCACTGAATGCGTGTCTCCGCCCCCGGGAACTGCAGAAGCAACAACTGCAGCCACAAACAATTGACAGAGACAAACGCCTAACAACTTATTGGAAATATGTTTAACCATTTTGGGCAATTGACATTTGGTGCTGCCGTCGTCGGTCGATACTAGCTTAGGCTTACCTCTACCCTACCTCTATAAGCTCTGTGAGGCTCTCTCTTTCTCCCATCGACAACGTGACAAAACAATTGTCGTAAATCAGGGGCAACCAGACGGAGTTTAGCGAGCCAAGTTTTTGGCTAACTGCCCACAATGCAAACTCAAATATTGGTTTTTGTTTACTTTCATTTGGCTCGTGGCCGGCAGTGTTTTTCGCTTAGGTTTTAGTTTAAAAGAGAAGGAGAAGGAGCGAATGCGTTGGTGGAATTCCATTGTTTAAAAACTTTAAAGGAATTTTCAATTAGCCAAAAAAGTCACAATTCCTGAATGGGTCAAGAAAATGGGTAATGAAAGTAGTTTTCTGTAGACTTTTAACATAAGAAATGAGGAAGTTTTAATAAAGGTAAATAAAAGTTTTAACTTATTAGAATTCCCCAATGAATATATCTTATGCAACACCCCTCCTTGCACCGATTAACTTCTGTCACGGTCAAAGCTCAATTTAAACCGACACAAATCAGAGCCAAAGGCGGAGACCAAGGCTTGAGACTCTCTTCCGTCTTAGATTTTCCCAACTCAACTCACACACAATTACATAATATGTTGAGCCCAGAGCAGAGCCTTGTTTATAGACAATATTGTTCAGATAAAAATCCCCCTAAATCAAAGAAATACGAAAAAGAAAACCAAAACCGAAACCGAAAAGCGCAGAAAACAAATCTGTGGGCAATTCAGAGAGACGTCGAATTCACTCTCGATTGAAGGTGTTACAAACGTCCGAATGCCAATTATCAACCAGAGGTTCGAGGAGGTTATCTCAAGACCCCTTTCCTCTTCCTCGCAGCAATTTTCACTTTCAGCTCAATAAATTTTCGTAACAAAAAGAAAAAAGAGCGAAAAAAACAAGGGAACATTGTTGTCTTGATTTTCAAGGGGAAGTCAATGGTTTGGGGGGACGGAGAGGATTTGAACAGGAGGCGGGGGCAATGAGAATGACTGACGGATTCGGTCTTTTTTTATTTGGTTAAGATCCAAAACTAGTTGCACAATTTCGAAACGCACTAACGGAAGCCGCTGGAGAGGGAAAACTCAAACAAAGCTGAGGAAAAGGGGCAAAAAACTCAAGTCATTGGGGCCAAAGAAAAACGATATAATAAAATGCGTAAAATTGCATTTTTTTTGTGTTGTTTCTTCATGTTTTTGGTACACTTTTACCTGACGCGCGATTATTATATATTTTTGAAAGGCAGTTGTCAAAATTTGTATCGCTAGTATGTGCTTAAAAAATTTATAAAAAAAGTTTATTTGGAATTTTGCATTCATTAAAATTAGTCCTATAAATTATTTTAATTTAATTTATTGTCAATTTAATTAAATAAATAAAAATAAACATTTTGTTGGCTCAACCATACTAAGACATTGATTTAAAGCTTAAGGTTTCTGAATATTCTAGGAAATATAATTTTTGTATCTTATCAGAAGAGGATATCGACGAAAAGAGGAAAGTTTTAATTTCTTCGTATAATATGGTCTGTGCGCCTGAATTCCATTAAACGATTTAAACGCTTTACCAAACCAACACCCAGGTGTAAACGGACAATTCGTGCAGAAAAGTAGGCAATGTTAATTTAAGCCTCAAAGTATCCTTTAAAAATGGATTCATATAAAAACTCATAACTCACCGAGTGCACTGCTAGATGGCGCTGCAATTCCGCGTTGCCAAACAAAGTCAGCTCTGTGATTGTCGGCGAAGTCTCCAATTTACTCTCCATTTCACGCAACCATCTCCGCAACTCCTTGGGATCCTCACAGAGACCTTCTGGTCGTTGGGTCTCATCAAGCATCTGTTTAATTATTTAAATAGTTAATTGAACGTATACAAACAGCAATTTACATTCATAACATATTTAGTATTTATTATACAATAAAAAACTGAACAACAGATGTCGCCTCGCACTCACCTTAAAGCTGCATTCGCTGGACTTTTCCAAGACTGTTGCAGCGCCCTCTATCTCACAGCGCGCCTCTTTGCATGTGTCCAAAAGGTTCGTGTCCATGATGTAGTTGTAGTTCGTTTGAATGGCCGCCCAGAGGTCGTCTTTGCCAGAGGAGCCCAGGCCCAAGGTGGCGCTGCTGTGTAGACTGGTGGAACTACACTGACTGTTTCCGCTTCCCCACGAATAACGGTGCATTTTATTGCTATGCGAGTTTTTCTGAAATTTAAGTACAAAATTTATAAATTTGAGCCAACATTTTTTCTCTATATTTGTGGATAAATAAAATTATATTATATATAAAACTATTATTTTTTGTTTTAAAGCCCCAAACAAACTACTGATTAGAACAACAATACCCTCTGCAAGCGAATACACAAATAAATGTTGACAAATGTTGATTGATTTAAAGCACCTCAAATTAAAGCCGCTGAGGTGGCAAAGACCAAACAGAAGCAAAAAAAATAATTATGGAAAAGGAGAAGGGGGACACCGCTAAAAGTTGTTAATAAATAAGTAATTTGAGGCGTGCCAAATACGGCCGAAACAATATGCTTTGGCCATCTTGGGAGCTGGCGATTCAGATTGCCGGCTCTAGGCCGCTATAAAAACTGGTTTTCGTTCACTTCAAATTGCAAAGCGCGCGCAATTAATTAATGCATTTTGCTCATTTGTCCAAGAAAGTCCCCGATTCAGTAAGAAATCGTGGAAGGAAATTCCTTATTTACACAATCGTAATGCAATCGTAGTCCCAAAAGCAAACGAAATTGAAAATCGTAAATGAAATGGTGGATGGAATGGAATAGATGGAATGACTGGTTGCTGTTTCGTCTGATTTGAGTAATTGATTAAATGAATGAGCAGCAGCAGCAGCAGTAAGGTAGAAAACGGGGTGTGGGGCGGGATTTAACGCCGAGTGACTCGCATTTCAAGCAAAAACTCGCCTACAGTGACTAAGAAAAGTTTGCCGCCAAATAAGCTGTGAAATATGCAAGCTGTGACACCTGGAGGCCTTGAAAAAATATCTCTGTGGTCTTGGTCTTGTAAAAATCAACAGATTTTTATCAAAGAATAAAGTTCATGTATCTCGAAAACTATGAGAACTGGGGCAAAACTATTTGGTATGCAGATTTCGTGTTGGGCCCACGCTGATAAGTTTTATTTAAAAGATTTTGACACACCTTCTTCCGTTATTAAAATTGAAAAATAATTACTGTTATTAAACATTTACATTTAAAGCGATTAAAAAAAAAATTAAATCACCACATTTGTTATATGATTTTATCGTTTTCTGAATTTATGCATGAAACAGTAAAATAATCAATATTCCAGTGCAATGTTTCTAAATTACAATCATAAAACAACCAGCCTTGTGTGAGCTAGCAGCATTTTCAATGCACATTCCTGAGCAATGGGAAAATTTTCAGCTTGCGTAGAACATATGCCTGTTTTACTTTCCAGTTTAAAGCATAAATTAGCAATTTGTGTACATGGCCAGTGGCGCCAACTTAGTTGCACATTTAACCGTTGCAACTCGGTTGCATAAAGGCATGGTAATCGGGAAATTTATTAATAATTTATTAAAGCAATTTCCGTTGACACAGACACACACTAAGACATACCATTAGGGGACCAAGAAATTCTAACGGCCGCTTGTCATTTTTAGAGACCAAACTCGTTAGCGTGTGGAACGAAGGCTAAAAGTACAACAGGTACGAAAAGATGGAGGAGTTTTTTTACTAAAGTAAATGCAAAATTGTAAATACCCTAGCTAAAAAAATTTACCAGGAGTAGACTTCAGTTATTGGTGACCCCAACCTCGGAGAAAGGTCAAGCAAACCTTCATTTATGTTTTCCCATTTTTTGAACTTTGCCAAATATGTAGGTAATATCGGTTAATATTCTGTTATTTCCTAAGAAAGGGTATCAAGCTTAACTGGCATATGATCAATTGCAAATTTATGCGCACACACGAGTATGTAGCTACAATATTACCTGACGAATACCTGTTGTACCTCCTCTCTTCCCCCACAAATATCCATGACCATTTTTGGGATCACTCACCTTGAGGCTGTTGTAGGGCCGTTCCAAATGGAGCTTGGCCTGGATGACGTCACGACGCTCCTGCTGCTCCTCATTCGAGGCCTGCAGTGACGTCATGGACTGCGACTGCTTCATTAAGTCGTTTCCAACACTGTTAGTGCCAGTGTTGCTCTTGGGAACTCCATTCTCCGTTCCCGTTACATTCAAATTAGTTTTTCCTCTCGATCCACGTCGCTGCTTCTTGAGGGAACTACTGCGGCTACTGCTGGCCGATTTAGTAATTAACCCCACCTTATTTGGGGGCGTGGCTGGTATGGCGAATATGCCATCCAGTTTTATGGGTTTCGTTGTGTTTTCTTCATATTGATTTCGGGTGGTGGTAGCTTCGTTTGGGGACTCCAATTCCCTTGCCGATCCTGCGTTTCCACCCTTTTTCATGGCCGCTTTTTCAGTCTCTTGGTTGCTTATCATCGCTCCTGCTTCTTTCTCTGATTTCGGGGCTCCCCCTTCTCTTCCCGTTTCGTTTTCGTGTTGCACTTCCATTGTTCTCCAACTTTATTTGGCTTTGTTTTCCATGTGTGCATGTGGGGATATACGATTTATTTATTTAGAGAGCGTGTTATGTTAATCAAACCCCTCAAAAGTCACCCGAAATTTGCATGTCTGCCAGGCTTCCTCTCATTTCCATTGTTTCCCGTTCCGTTGCCGGCGTTCCGCTCTCTGACAATGACCTTCAGGGCGTCCCTTTCGATTTCCGTTCGTTTTTATGCAAAATACTTGTTTCGTTATTTTGATAAAATGTCGGTTTTCACGTATCTAAATTAATTCCACTGAAACGAAACAAAGAGCAGGAAAATTTGCACATTAGTCAAAAGGAAATCGAACAAATTAGGAGGAAAAATAGGTGGGCCGATATAAATGATGATTATGATGAGCGAGGGACCACGTCATGGGGCAGCATAATTAGCAGTTATTCGTTTCTCATTTCCCTTCTCCTAATGATGGGTATTATTACTATAGGCAAGCCATTAAAAGATGAAAGCAAATTGGCATGGGATCGTCTATAATATGGATTCATTTCCTACAAGCATTTCTTTGGCCCATTTTCTGCATTAGGCGGATCTCATGGTCTGATAGCATTTGCATTTATTATGTGGATAATTAAACTGATCAGTGATTGTATCTTAATAGAGGTAGTAACATTTACAATATAAATTTTTAAATAACAACCTATTCCAACTATCTTAAAATATAGATTTAGTTGCTCTTATCCCAGTATAATCGTATTACCAGACTTCCTAATGTCTTTATTCAAGAAACGTACCTTCTGAGTCTTATTTCTACCTTGTCTGGTTAAATCAACTTTGCGACTTATCAGATGTTGCACCATACTTGCGATGATGAAAGAAGCCTCTATCTCAGCCTCTGTGACCCCTCAATTCTCCTCCAGCATTAGCATAATTAAGTCTCGTAGAACTTCAGCTGAGTGCGGTGGCCCTATCACAGCCTTATATCTCATATCGCATATCACACCCACTGCAGAGTAAACAAAACGAAACTGTAAACGGCAATTAAAAGCAACTGTAACCCGCAGACAGCTACTACATAATAGCAGCGGGAAGGGGGCCGGTGGGAACCGGGGGAAATTATAGTAATTACGTATGCAAAATATTACTTAATTTCAGAGCTGGCCAGCGACTCCCGGACAGCGAGAAATATAAACAATGAACACGATTCTAATCGCGGCGCAACCAAATTTTCATACGAAATTAGTCGCGGAAAACACTTGTGGGCCATATTCGTATGCAAATTTCCTGGCCAAAAGGCTGTGGAGTTGTCCAATTCCAAAATTGGCCTGCAAGCGTTCATTTAGCCACTTGAGCGCCAGATCCGAAAGACACTGCAAATAGTGGGGAAAAATTAATAATAAAATTGGCAACTGGAAGTGGGTGGTGGTGGAAATAATTGAGGGGGAGGGCGTGCCCCAAAAAAACACAGATCAATGCTAAGAGCTGCAAAAAAAAATTGTTCAGGTCTTTGGGCAACAAAAAGCGTTACAAAACAAACCGCAAACAGAGCATTAACCCATTAATGACAGGGCTGTTGATAGCCTACGATTGAAGAGATTGATTTTCAATATAAATAATCCATTAAATAATAAAAAAGCACCAACATTAAAATTTTAATACAACTTCCCATAACATAACTTTAAAATCTCTTTTACTTTTTATAAATTACTTACCTACTTTATTAACCGTTACCGTAACAAAAAAAAACCAATAAAAATTTAACGATTTTCTTTCCTAAACACACATAAATTAAAGTTTTTCCGCTTTTATATGTGTGCATGCTTGCATATGTAACCCATATAATTTATAGTTAATCGCATATTTAACTTTTACATCTTCCACTTCGAAGAACTATATTTTCGCAAATTATGTTTATGACTTTGTGCCAGAGTCTCAGGCATATTAATTACATAATTAAGTAATGAATGCGGGAAGGGCTTTAACTCTTTTATGTGCTGACCATTAACTCCAATGTTAGCTTTATGACTCATGGAACTAAGGAATAGTTGCCGGGCGACAGTTTCCCCTTTTATGCAAATTTCCACTCGGTCTGCATGCAAAATGGGGATTCGCCAGTGACTAGACTTACAACCGAAAGACTGCTGAAAAGGCGTTGAAAAAGTACAAAAAAACACTGGGAGTCCTCCCCTTTCCGACCAATTCATTTGGGAAATGGCGAATTTCCAGTTTGTTTGAGTTTCAGGTTTATAGGTTTGGCGTTTAACTTCCGCAAGGAAATTGGAAAAATTAAGAGGCTTAACTAAGTTATTTAATAAGTCAGGATTTGGATTTAAAAATTCTCAGAATTCCGATTAAACAACATGATCATAATTTTTAATGCCCAATCAGTGGCTCTTTAAAGTTTGAATGGGGCATTTATAATCTTTCAATATTATACAATAAAGCCCAGATAAAGAGTCCACAAAATATGCTAATTAATTTCCCCCATTATGCATTACCCAAATATTTAACACTTTTAGATAATAACTCACTAGGCTTTGCTCAGTTTTCTTTCGAATCTTTTCTTGCATTTATTTTGTCCACCTGTTGAACTCTTGCATAAGACACCTGTAAACATTCGGTAATAGCACCAAAGTTCCAAAGAAAACCGATTTTCAAGCGAAACCAAAGTAAAAACCCCGACCAAAACATGTGGAACATAAAGTTTAAGCCACAAAGCCCACAGACCTCGAAGACCCAAGAGATCGGAGACCCCAGAGCAAAAGAAGAAGCCAAAGCAAAGGCCATTAAATAGCACAAAGAGGAGACAAATACTAAGTTTATGCTATGAACTTCATGTTTTCTTGAATACATGAAATCAAAATAACCCTGCGATACAGGCCAATTCATAAAATAATAAAGACCAAACTTTATTTACATGTCTGGCATCTTTAGTATTATTATTCTAGCTGATTATTAGTACTTTTGTAATCGCTTAAGTGAACAGGAAAACTAATGTACAATGACGTTTAATGGAGACAAAAACAATTAAAGACAATTACAAAAGTGAGAAGAATTTAACTTCAATTACTTACTTTTGCGTATGGCGTTGCCACTTAATTTATAGATAGTTAAGATGGTTGCCCCACTTCACGCATTTAAGTTAAATTCATAATTAATCATAATACATGAAATGATTGCATGAAATGCTCATCGCATAAACATAGTAAGCGAAGGGACAGCCAAAGAAAGGGCTAAAAATAGACAAATATTTGCGTATAAATAAGCCAACGAAACCAAAATGAAGTCAACAAACATGTGTGGATTGTGGGGAGTGGTTTTTAAGGAAGGGGTCGGTCTTCAAGATCGCAGGTTCCTCCACATTGTCTATGCCAGACACGAAGTTTTGCTTTCGAGAAGCTCGTAAATCTGCCTGAGCTCATTGTTCATCGTTATAAAATGCCGGGAATGATGACAATAGAATCTATTTCAGGAGACGTCACAGTCGCTTGTTTTGGGTAAGCAAAACTTTCAATTTTCATTGGCGTGTCTGTTCATAAATCTTAAAACTTTGTGTTTATCTTTTTGCCTAAATGTGGTTGGAATTGAAAATCAAGGCCTTTGGGCGCTAAATGCTTACTGATTCATGATAACGCATGAGTGACTCTCCTTTGAAAAAGCAATACAAACGTACTACTTATACTGATCAAATCGTTTAAGTATTTGCTTTCAATTGAATCCCTTCTCAAACACATTAAAAACGCACTTAAGCTTTAATTTCATTCTCACTTTTGATTTCCCTCTTAGAGTTCTTTGAAAACGAAAACAAAACTTTCATTGTTCTGATTCGCACCAAAACCTTTTCCATTTCATTTTGTTTCATTTCTCTTTACTTTGATCTTTACTCACTTCCGTTCTGCACTTTATTTACTCTACTTTTGTTCATCTCAAAAGAGAAGAAAAACCGGATGTAAACTCACTAAATTGTAGATTATTTTCACGTTGAAAAAGTATGTGACCAATTAAACCGAATCAAGTACAAACAATTGGTAGACCAATTGTTTTGTTTACCCAGTTTCTTTCGATGAACTTTATTCGTTCCCAGAGATTAGATAGAGTTGATAAGGTAATTGAGCGACACTCGAGTGGCCCGAAACTTAATCAATTATATAGAATATTGCATTATCTTGGGCCCTTGCCAAGATAAGACTTTTAGTTTGTCACAATAAGTCTTCGAAGTTTGCGTTCTTGGTCATAATTTAGTCATCAGCTGGCTTTTAGGTGTGAAGTCATGAGTAAGAATAAGTTGCGATAAGGTCGTTTATAGAGGTGGTATTTTTATTTATCAGGATTTTATTCACCAGAAAATATATGTAACAATAGTTTCTTTGTTTAAAGCAACAAGAACCAAACTGTGAAACTGGAAAATATAGATATTTTAATAACAGTCCCTCAGAACTACCATCTCTAATTGCAAAGTTAAGGCCAGACACTTGGTCGACCCCAGAAACGGACAATCAGATAGACCCAAACCGAGACAATCGACATTCCACAGACCAAAGCGTAATTAAAATATTGTTTATATTGCACAGCAGCCGTCGCGGCTATATTTTATATGAACCAGCAGCCAACCAACTTCTCGGCAAATTCTTCCAAGAATCGCGTTGGCAGTGCCAACGTTTGCCACACATTTGGCCATTCAAGCCGAGTTGACCAGGCTAAAAGCCATGATTGGAGGAGACCCCAAAGGCAGACAACATGCCATAAATTGACAATTGCCAAAGACAGTGCTGCAGCGACAACAACAGCAACACAACTGCAGCAGCAACAGCAACAGCTGCTGTTGCAGCAGCAACACCTAATGAATTGTTAACTGCACGAAGCGAAAAAAAAGGGGGAAGTACGGCGTCGAAAGGAGAGGTGAGACGGCGTCACTTTTGGCACACGTGAATGTTGGCCAAGTGGCCAAATCGCTGGCAATCTGGCGACAATAACAATAACCATATTGACTTGTAAACCAACATCAGCAGCAACATCAACAAAAGCGAAACCTTTTCGGTGGCAAAAGGGGGTTAAGGTACCCGGGGCAACCACAATTGCAACCGCAAAAACACAGAAAACAATCACAATATGTGGTCCAGTGCAACCTAGTTTAAATTAAGGGGGCTTGGGTTTTTTGTGGGCACCCAAGACAATGAATTGTTTAATTTGTTGTGGTCGTGTCTTGCTTTGACAAACTTTTATCGGCCCGAACATGAAAAATGCCGATGGAGAGAGGCAGATAACTGAGATTTTAAAGCGATACATGATCTAGATTAAGAAGGGTTTTCCTTTGGGGCCTTAACTGTTTTATGGCTTTAAAACTACATTATCCATACAGTTTTACAAACGTTTAGCAAGCAGCTTTGCTGAAATCACTCTTTTGAATGTGGTTTTATGAGGTTCCCATTAAAAATCTTTGATCTTCACAGTCTTTGTATTTTTTCATACCTTCTTCTACCTTCTTTATTTAGTCATTTCCACATTCAGAATTCATAGTTTCTCAACATCTTTACTAGTTTCTCAATCTTGATTATTTATAACTCACAGTTTCTTAACTAGTCTTTTAAACTTCTTTATTACTTTCCTAAGCTAGATTTTGTTGTTCTTAGTTATTCTTATTAATCTAAGCTCCTAAGTCAGAAAATTTTATTAACCTTTCAATACAGCTTAATATCATTGTTAAGAAAATTTAATATAAGTAATGACCCATTATTGCTTTGTGGCCAGACTATCAATTATTTATTTCTTGATTTATACAATTTGAGGTATTAAGTTCTGCGTTAAGCTTTCTTAAATATAGCTTTCTGATCTTATCATAATCGAATCTCCTTCTGTGTTCCGGGGTATCCATGCAATCACTTGGGAAACATTTGTCTGAGTGTCACACTGAAAATGAAAGCTTTGCAAATTCCTTCGCCTTTGCCATGAACCCGCCAAAAGTCAAAAGTGCCTCCTCCACACATGCCATACAAAGCAAAGGAGGGGGATAAAAATAAATACAATAAATACAAATAAAAAGCAACTGCAAGTACTGTGCGATAGATGGCGACTTGGAACATGGCCACGGAATGAAGCCAGTGGACAGAGGACCAACAGACCCAGGCTGAGACAAAAGGAAACTCTTTGTGCTGGTTACATATCTTTTGATTTTCGGTGCAAAAGCAATTAGAGAAGTGGTTCACCAATGGACAGGAAAAAAATAAAGGAGACCGACAAAAAAAAAAACGAAAGCTATCATGGCTCGAAAAGTGGGGACAAATTTTGGGTAACATGCAAACATTGTATCGCCACCTCCCATACACAGAGCAACCCCAACACCCGCTCTCCTGATCTGCCACCAATTTTATTACAGTCAAACTACTTTAATTTAGGCCAAAAAAAATTGGGTATATATATATATATTTTCGAGTGTTTATCAAACTTCAAAAACCAGCTGTTTTCAATAAATTTGTAATATTCCAAAAACATTTTTAGCAAATCCCCACTATTAAGCTTAATTAACTTTATAGCTTTTTACTACAAAAACGTATTTGATTTACACAAAATACCTCTTGGCAAAGTTAAACTGTATTTATTTTTCGCTTTTAAATTTGTCGCTAACATAATTTGTCTACAACTTATAAACATTTTTGGCTCCAATCCACACACTCCCCCAGCCGTTTTCCACTCCTTTCCACACCCGGCCCACTTTTCCCCCTTTTTTCGCCCCCTTCCACTTGTCTACATTCCTGGTCATATGATAAATGTTTCGTGTTTTGTCTGTTTTTGCGGTTTGAACACGTTTTCCTCGTGTTCTGCGATCGTTTTTTGGGGTCCCCACCGCATTACACATGACACATAGAAAAGCTATCAAAGCTTAAACAAAAAAAAAGATTTTAGAAAAAACTAGTCCCGATTTTGCCACGCCTCTTAGTAGGGAAGTCGTTTGTTATGACTACTGACCCACCAAATGAACAGGCGTTAACTCTTTCGACAGGTGACAGGTGGCGATGCTGTAAATAACACCAGGCACACCCACAGATATGCTATCAAATTAGTGGGTTAAGTGGTGCAGCAAAGCCGAAGACATAAATTTGGGTATGCACTTCAAAACGGTTCAAAAAAGCTAATTAGTTAGGTATGAGTATAGTTTATTTACACTTTGGTGAAATAAAAAAACGAAGTAAGTCAAAGTACTCCAGAGGATCTTGGCGTAACTTGGTTCGAATTATATTTCCTTCAAATTTTTGAAATATTTTTCTAGCAGAACAGCGTTTTTCTAACATTGTCGCGCATTAGCAATTTGATCATGACCTTGAAATTGACCTACTTCTAAATGGTTATGATTTCTACTATTTAACACGTTTTTCTTCAATTAAAAGCTCGAGTCCAGACTTCAATGCATGCAATTTCACTCAATGAACTCTCTTAATTTACACATTACGCTACTCAAAATCTCACATGACAGCCACAGATTGAGAGATATGGATGGAAGCTGCAAATAAACCCATCTGATTTGAGCACCAAAAGCCATGGCAAAGTTAATTAACCGACAATTACTCACATAATCGAGTGTGAAAAGCGCGCAAATTGTGCGAAAGTCGAAATTCATTGAACGTTCAGTGAGCTTGCGGCGTTCACATCCAATCCATTCGATGCCATTCAATTCACTTTCGGCTAAAACGAGATAAAAGAGTGGCAAAGGCAAAGATAAATAAATGCGTGTTAAAACAAATAAGCAAAATGATGTGAAAATGTTTTGAACGGAGCGGAAACGGAGTTTGACTAATGACAACAACAACAACGCATGGCCAAATGGAAAATTGGGGAAATTGTTCACCAATGTTTTGATATTAGCACTTGGCACAGACACAGATATACGCTCGAAATTGCATAATGGAAAGCCAAGCCAACCGCAGAAACTGAGGCATAAGCCATCAACTTTTACCCGGCAACATTTGCTTAGCAACATTTTAAATACCCTGGCAGGGGGTATCATAAATTTGATGGAAAGTCTCAAATTAATCTCCTACTCCATAAAGTTTTTATGCCTATTTATTAGAAAATCAATGAACAAAAACTGACATAAATCTGAAGAATATTATTAACTTGTTTAAAACGTTATTGTTTTATATTGAGATTTATCTTTTATTTTGTATATCAGATATTTTTATGTCATTAGACTTTATGTTTTTTTAATTATATTTTGAGATTTACATTCTATTTGGTATAAGTTCTTTATGTAAATGTCAAGTAAGACGATAGATGAACCAATTGGTATACTTTTGAGTTTTCAATTCTTTTTGTTACAAATACTTCTGTTAATGTCAGGTAAGGTGGTATATTTAAAGTATTCTGTTCTTATGTCATTCTCTTTCTGTATTTTACCTAAGCAGTGTGTATTGTTTAATAAATTATCTTGATATTCAGTGATATTCTAGGGTATATTTCACTTCGAGTTCCGAGGATTCCTGTTTACTTCCTTGGCCTTTTTTATGGCAACCTTTCGCCAGACACCGCCGCAACCCCGGAGCTGTCTCCAGTGATAAATCAGCTGCACCGCCAAAAACCCCCGAGAAAACAGTCAAATACTCGCCAACAAAACTCCCACAAACTTCGACTATTGCACGACATTTTTTTGGTGCAGTTTTGACCGAGGGCGTCTCGCATAACAATTCATTATCATTAATTATATTTGCACTCAAATTGCACAAACGGAAAACGAGAGGGAAACCAAAAAATCGCCGACGACGAGCTGGGCATAAAAAATTGAACAATGTCGATTAAATTGAAAACAATTTTACGCTGCAAAATTTCAATATTTCCCGTCATTTGCCGTTAGGCTCAACGTTAAAACAGCATTCCCGACCCAAAAATAAAAAAACAAAAAACTATCAAATCTCTAGAGTGGAAAAGAGAGGCAAAATATGGCTCATAAAGCATCGAACATCAACAACAAAAATCGGCAACAACAATTTATTGGTCGCATTAACCTCGGCGAACTCTCTCACTTTTCTAGACCTCCCCGGGGGGTGGTGGGTGGTTGGGAGGTGCGGGGGGCCAGTCAATCGATGCGAGTTGTGAAAATATCATTTACAGGCAATTTGTAAAAAAGCAACAACAGCAGCAGTAAAATAACTGCAAGCTCAGCGAAATTTGCACGAACAAAAAAAGAGGAAAAATACAAAAAAACAAAAAATCAAAAACAAATGAACGGCGATTTACTTTAACAAACAACCAAAAACAAAAACCAAAAAAAGGGGGCAAGTAAAGGGGGGCAGCAGGGTATCTGTGGTCAAGTTGTTAAAGTCGGAAATGGGCACAAACGCCGATCGTCAGCGGTCGACAACAGCAACAACAACGACGACGACAACGTCTCCAGGCGATAATTGGATCCCTTTCCCAGTCGCTCATAGAGTTAAGAAGGTAAAAGGGGTTTTGGATGAAAATACTCACAGCTAAGGTGGATATTCAATATACTTTTTTTTTGGTTGAGTGGGAAATTTTCTTGTTGGACTCTAAAAGATTTTGACACATGCCAGAGGTGATGAAATCTAACAAAGAACTGTTTAAAAGTACATGGTAAAAAATAAAAGAGCTATAATAAAAACAAACTAAATTAATGTATCAAATATGGGTTTTAAGTAGCAATATTTTCCAAAAACCCTAATAGAAACAATATTAAAATTGTATTTATTAAATTTATTGCATGTCTATAACTTAAGCTTCAGCCACACTCCTTTTTATGTAGATGGTAAAATAAACAATGTAAAAGAAACAAAATTTCCTAAAAATTAAATATAAATTAATTCGTCAAATATAAGTTTTACCAGCAGAGGTTACCATGTATACCAAAAACCCTATTAAAAAAATTATTAAAATTTGAGTTATTCAATTCATTAAAGCTTCAACTGTACTCCCTTATAGTCCATCCATTTAGTTTTATATAAATTCTTTCAAGTAATTCTAGAACCCTTTTATTTAAAGCACCCAATACCTAAAACATTCTCCACTTATCCAACGGTCTCCATAACTCTTTTGTTTGCATCGCTTTTTTTTTGCCGCCAAAATGAAATTCAAGCCAAAAGTGCAAAAAGCAGATGCGGAACAAACAGAAATTCTGTCAGGTGAGACGCAATGCAACATTTTCGGCTGCCTTAACAAAAACAAAAGAAAGAAAATGAAAATAAAAACCTGAGATCAAGAGCTTTCACAGAACTCTCGACCGAACAAAGAAAAACAGAGACATTAATTCGAATACTTCGTGAGAAAAAGAACAAACTTGAAAAAAAAGAGATTTAAACTGAAACCCACTTGAGTTCATTAACGAAACTCAAACGAAAGTGAAAGAGGAAGAGTGGCAGGCGGCAGAGAGAAATGCATTCGAAATGCAATAGAAAGTGAAATGCGTTGGCAAAACAAAACCGTCGTCGGCTACGGAAAATCTCCTCCAAATGAGCCGCAAGATGCTGGCGATATGTGTTATGGACAGACCAAAGCCCCTCCCTCTTTACTATTACCCCCTATGCCAACTCCCATGACCTTGTTCGCAAATTCTGTTGACGTACATCGAATATGGGTGCCACCAAACCATCCACATCCACATTCGCATCCACCAAACGAGACACCATCCTTTGCGCTTTTCCAGCCGATTGCCATCAAGAAATATTTGAGATTCACTTTCGGAGCCGTCAAGGCAGTAGAAATGCACCGAAAGGCAGTAAAAACAATGCCTGGTAGCCGCGCATTGACAACTCATAGATAAAATGCTTTTCTTTAACTATGACGCGACTTCCAACTGCGACGGCCTCTTCTCAATGGCTGCAAAACAATGACAAACTCTGCTTCTGCAACTGGAAAGTGGAAACACACGACGAAAGCCACCAAACACACTCGAATAAAGATGAATGCACATTTTTCTATGCTCTACATTTCATAACTTATTCCCACATCAATACACATACATCAATGATAGAGAAATAAAATTAAATTTTTTAAGATATAAAGACAAAAACAAAAGCAGAAACTGATAAAGGAGCTTGAAAACATTACTCATGTCGAACATATATACATTTTAAAGCAGCTTTATTTGAAGGAAAAAACTATCAGTTCTGATTTTTCCAACGCGAAATCTTTAGCTACCCAAGCAACTTCTTAAAATAGGATAAGAAAAAAATGACAAACAAATTTAACAACAAATTACTATTTTAAAGTACATAAATGACCTGATATTACCTGTTCTTGATTACGTTTTTAACGCGAATTCTTTAGACTCTTAAATAAATTTCCAGCAAAAAGAAAGAATAACAAAAGATTACTTTTAAATACATGCAAGAATAAATAAGGGCTCATCGAATGAGAATATAAACTTGGTTGATAAGCCGATGCCAAAGTTCGCAATACCCTCCAATGAGTGCATAAGAAAATTGTCGTCAACTTGTTGGGGATGTGTGGGCTGGCATTCGGCACTCGGCGCTCAGTATGCGAGGCACCAATGACTCGACTGAAATGCCATAGATTCGATTTTGATAAAATGCCAAGCAACAAGTTGGGAGCGAAAGAAAGAAAAAGTGAGAATCGGGGGGTAAGATGCGGGGCTAATAAGAAGAAAAGAGATGGCGCAGGCGCGAAACGCCAGGCGATAAATCTTCCAAACTTACTTTTGCCATTGCAGTCGCAGAAAATGAACAGAGGAAACGAGAGTAAGCAGGCGAAATACTTGCAGTTAAGAGTGCAAAATCGTGGACAATCGGGGAAGAGTGGGTATTAATCTGCCGTGCGTAAGAGACATATACAGTTGGTGTCTGTCTGTGACGATAATTGGGCCAAAACGAATGCTTCGGGCACCGGCAGGTCGGGTTGGTAATTGATATGTTTACAGCTCTATTTTATTCGCAACTCTATTAAACCCGCGTCAAGCTGCGACAAGCCATAAACCGAGGAAGACAATCCAACAATTAGAGTCTCGATTTGTATTTATTTTGGTTTGGTTATGGTTTTGGTCTGTGATCGGTTCACTTTCGTTTTCCATTTCTATTTCGATTGGAAGTGTGAAAGGTTCACAGCGCATTGGTGATCATCAGGTGGTCTTTTTTGATTTTGTTGTGACTGCTTCTCTTTTTGGTTACGGCTAATGAAACCAAAGTGATCTTTAACTTGCAGATACGATCACTCGATGGCATCATTGGGTGATCAACCAACGACAAGTTGAAGTGATCTTTTTTCAAGCGATAAGATCAACTGGGCTAAAATGTCTGCGATAGATCAGTGACAATTAATTGACAGGTTTGCTGGAGTTGAAGATAATGTCGAAATCAGCGGATTATAAGTGATCGTTAGATTGCAGAAATGTCGGTCTTGGGTTAAGGATTGATCTGCTTTGGTTGGGAAACTTCTAAAATATTCAATGACTTTTTCGTAGACACATCTTTTACTAAATGGATGTAAATATAACACCATTACCTTACTTAACCATTAACCTTAAAGGCTTTTAGCAATCTTCGATTACATTTTTAAATTATACCTCTTTTGACACATTAATTTATATACCAGTATGCAAATGCTGTTTTAAGATTTAATTGAATTCTAGCCCCGCTTTATGAACCATACTTCATTTTTTTACCGATCTCTTGCTCCCCGTTTGCTTTTAATTGGCCAACCTAAATTGCTCAATATCAAGTTTTTCCTTTGTTTTTAGGTCGCCGCCTGGTTTCGATTATGTAAAAGTCCTCGCATATGAAAAAAAAGCCGATATGAATGGCTGCTTGTTTGACAGACTAACTGAGCCTGAACTGAACCGACTCACATATACGTATGTCTTATTGGGTGGTGGCACCCTAGATTTTGTGGCTCATAAAGGCGGGAAAAAGAAACAGAGTAACTATACCCGCAACAATTAAAAAGGCATCAAGGCGCAGTGCAAACAAAAAATAAACAGAAACTAGTTTACTCCGAACGACATGGGCTCCAAAGCTCAAATTGAAATTGGGATACTTGTTGGAATTTTTGACGAGGATCACAGGAGTCACAGCTGTTGCTGGCAAAGTCTTAGCCAAAGCGTGTCCCCGGCATCTCGAAAATGTTCGTTAATTGTGCAAAATGCAACTTTGCTATTGTCACACAGCTCGGGACTTTTACTTTGGCAGGCTTAACCAACATTGGACTTCCTGTGCCTCATCAAAACCGAAAGAGACATGCAACATGCAATCGGCCTTTGTTGTTTCGGTTTGTTTTTCTCTAATGATTAATTGACTTTTGCACCCAAAACACGTTCGATCTTTGTTTGATCTTTGCTTCCTTTGGTGGCCACCTCGCAAACTCCTCCTCGTCGTCTACCATTTTTCTCTTCGTCTTTGTTCAATTGGAAAATTGCTCTTTTAATTTCCACCGACATTTCTGGCGGATCGTGTTTGGTATAAATATTTATGCATTTTTCCAAATGTGCATCTGTGCAACCGTTTTTGCAGATGGTAACGTGAGAGATCTTGTTGAACTTGAATGCTTCGTTCTATTGAATATATTTTTATAGGATATATAATTTCTTTTTTTTGTGTAAGCAAATAAAACTTGAATGTTACAAACTGTTAAAGAAATTGGAGATATTTTTTTGCATCGCTAATTCAAATGAGATATTGTTTGTCTTTTCTTAGTGTGTTTTTTAAAAGTGTTGTTTTGATCACCTCTGATTTTATGAACGATACTTCACTACAATCCGAAATATCCTGACGTGTCACGCTTTCATCTCCAGGTGAACTCACTTAGCTCATGGTTTATGACGTTTATCATGGAGTCCGGGATCCAAAAGAGTCATGTGTGTGGCTGGTTTTTGTTTGCCCCAACTTCAGTCCCAGTTTGCCGTGGTTTGTTTCGGCTTGTTCGTGTGATTAATTTATTGTTCAATACAATTGCGTATGAATTATTGAGATAGCGTCAGAAAATGACATGCAACGGCCGCCGACGTCGCTGCCTCAGGTGTCTTACCAAATCTCCCCGACTCTCCTCAGTAGATCTCATTGTCTGATCTCAAGGCTGGGAAAAGCAAACGCAATTCGAACCTCTCTTTGTGGACGTGTTCGCCGAAATATACACAATATACAATAAAGACAAAAAAAACACCCGAAAAAAGTGCATTTCATAAATGCATCTAGCAGATACTAGATACTCGAACCAACAGTTCGCATTGTGTGTGCTTTTTTGTTCATATCGCACGCGGCACTTTCACATTGGGTGAAACCATTGGCCGAAAGTGTAACTCTCAACGGTTAATCATGGGGGTTAAGGTTACCTTTTGAGTTGCAGCCTGAACTTGAGATGGAGTTCATGTGATTAGTTAGGTGAAATCGTTTTAAATGAACGATATTTGGGTCAGGTGTATATACTTCATACCCACCCCCACAGAAAACTTATTTTTGAACAACAGCTGGACAAATATATACTCCCCAGACACCCACTCGTGTGTCCTTCCTGAATGTCAATGTTGAGCATAAACCCCACTCTTTAAGAGTCAAAGTTCCGTTTGTGAACTCTCCTTTTTATGGATCTCTGACACGCACACTATATTAACTTTTTTTACTATCATAAAGCGGGAATTTATCTTTCGTTTAGAGGTTTGTAAAGGATAGGACCTAACATATTATGTACAATGAATTAATTTAACTAAAATATTATTTTGAATAGGAAAATACTTAAAGTTTTAATTTCAAACCTTTCCTGCCGTCAAAAAGAGTATTTAAAATTCACATTATTATACCTCCAAAAATTGTATTTGATCTGGGCTGCTAAAATTCGCGGCCATCGCGTGTTTGGGCCAAGTTTAAAAAACGAAAACACAAAAAAGAAGCCGGCGGCAGCGACGTTTGTTGTGTAGCTTGTAACTGTTGTTATTTTTCGTTGCGACTGCTGTTTGTTACCCCCGAAAATTAGCCGGTTAAAGGTGGTGGTGGTGGGCAGACGTTGAATTTTAATTAGCAGCACTTGTGTGTCTGGCCCGCAGTCGCAGGGGGCGTGCCCCGCCCATAAATACTGTGAGCGAAAATTTAACACATTTCAAATGCACGAACAGCAGGGAGCAACGCCGCAGACCTTTTATAATTGCGGAAAATATTATACCCCTTTTATTGGCGATTTTCCAATGGGTGAACGTTCAACGACCTGCCGGCAGGTGGCGCCTCACTCAGTTTTGTCTTCATTTTTTTTTTTCACTCCTCATGCAATTTGCATTGTTAATTTTGCATTTTTAGTTTTTGCTTCTTTTGTTTGAGTGGTAATTAAATAGTCATAAATCAGACAACCGCAGCGAAATTAAACAAGAAACCGTTTTGGCATGCGAGGGCGGCTTCGATTGAAAGTATTCCAAATTGCATTTAATGACACTTGTACGAAGTGAAACTAAAGTGGATGAAGCGAAGGAAAGCGTCTGGAAATTTTCAATAGAAAATTGGCAGCACATGCAGGTGAAATTCAGAGCAAATTTACCTCGGGTAATAAATTGGTTGTTTGTTAAAGAAAACATTTAAAACAAATCCAGAGGGACATTTAATTTAAGTACTTGGTGGATCTTTAATTTAAACACAATAAATTAACTTAGGGCATGTTAAGCAATAAAAGTATATAACAACTTCCCACTTTAATGTGGCAACATTCAGTGCTAAGTTTTTCCTCCCCAAAAAATCATTAACATTCCGCGTGAAATTTTACAACATGGCGCTGAACAAACAACTCTCCAAATGCCTTTCCTCGAATCCGCCGCTGCAATTGGCACTGCCCAAGTCATTTGCATCTGGCTTTTTCGGCCCCGCGGCTCGACAGTCTCCATTAAGAATGCAATTTGCAAAAGATCACCACCAACCAACGGGCCAACTGAAAAACCACCGCCAATCTGCACCACCAAAAACTGAGTGAGTATAGCTGCAGGTTCCGTTCCTGTGCGGAAAGCCACTTGACAAGTTGTTTTATTAATTTGTCAAGACATTTTGGGCTGATGGGTGAAATTTGTGGCCGCAGAAGAGGAGATGAGTTGACGGCGGCAGGAGAAAATTAGAGAATCACCAAGATGATGAAGCTGGGAGAAAAAAGCGACAACAAATTGGTTGAAAAAGTAAGTCAAATTGTGCGTATGCATAAGGAGAACTTGAAGTCCGAGGTTTTCTCTCTGCTTTCTTTACTTTTCCATTAGCCTTAATCTGTTTCGTTATTTATTATATGATTTACTTTTTTCTCAACTTTTCTGGTCATACCATAATAAGTTAAAGATTTGAAATCGAAACTGGCAAAGAACTTTAGTGCACCATAATTTAATTCTCAGCTTTCACTTCAAGATCCAGCCATTTTATTGAAAATTACCTTGCCATAGTCAAGCCACACATTTTTATTGGGTAACACTTTTTTTTTTATAACTGATTGATTAGTTTGATATAGTAACAGACTCCAATATGTTTCGTCACATTTTTTTACTCTTTTTTTTTAAATTACTACGTATCTTTAAAAACTTTTTAATTAACGAACGTGTAAATAACTTGTTCTTAAGTTTGGTAGAGTAACAGACATTAAAGTGTTAAAACGTTTAGTGTACTTGGTCGCACTATGCATAAAATTGGCGCCACAAATCTCATGAGTGGGTGTACATTTGACGGCGAAATTACATGATATAAATTTCATTTCGCTCACCGAGAAAAAAGGCAAATTTCACATTTGTTTTGAACAAGGCAAACAGACAAGGAGACGACCGCTGACTGCTGACCAGTGACAGTAGCCATCGCCAGGCCGCCCACTGCATCCGCCCCCTGTTGCAGTGCCGCAGTTGCAACAACAAGTTGCAACATTGCATGTTGCTTCTGTTTCCACGCCGGCGACAAGTGAATGTTGGCTCAGCGGAGACGGAGCAGACACCCGCATTGATTTTTTGGCCCCCGACTTTTCCCCCATCAACTCCTCCAATTCCGATTCCAACTTGACTCCCACTTGCTCCTTTGCCGCCAGCCTGGCATTTTCATTTTCATTTCCATTTCATTGGACTCTCTCTGCGGACGGGCGGCTTTAATGAGTTGATTTCTGTCTCGTTTGGAAAATTGCAGTCTCCGTCGTCTGGGGCTCAAACTCCAAGGTGAAAAGTCCGCCGTTGTTTGAGGAGGTTAGGTTAATGTTAATGTTAATGACGTTTTTAAGCGACATGACGCGATGCGGCCACTGCTGCTAGTTGCTAGTTGCCAGTTGTTATTGCCGCTGCTTCTGTAAGGCAATTTTAATTAATTTAACTGATTGTTTCGATGGCAGACCCTCAGAAACTACTGACAAATCATTAACATGGCAATAGATAATCGCAATCGATCGGCAATCACTCAATGAATGAAACATTGAATAGGAGCTAATTTAAATAGGCAAATTGGCTTTCGGTGTTTAGCAACGAAAATAAAGAGATAGTCTCAAAAATGCAACTGTGTTGTTTTTATAAATGTATTGTGTTAAATTTTAAAAATACTTGAACAACACTTTATTATAATAGCTGTATAAACAGGAGGGCTGTTAAGCCTATAACTATGAAATGAAATATTTATCTGTGAGCAAGCTAGTGTGCCCAAAGTTTAATCAATTTTGTTTGAATGTGCAAACAGGATACCCCTCCATCAACCCAGTGATTGTAAGTTTTCCTGAATGTGGGAAAACTTGAATGGTTTCATATGACGCCGGCCGGCTCACATGTGTGTTCCTCCCTGGAAAATGCATTAAAGCAAAGTCAAAGTCATTGGTCCTGCCGCCCCTTCTCCTTTTCATATCAATGTCACGAACTGACAGCTGGCAAAAGTTTCCCCCTCGTCTCCTTGGAAAATAAAATGCATTGTCAGAGAGTGTCGACTAATTTTTATTGATTTTGGCTTTGCATGCACTTGTTTGGCGCAACTTGAATAATAAATGGATGCTTTTTCCTTTCCCCACTTTGTCTGATGGAAACACATGGGAGCATTCTCGCCATTTATTGCCATGGTAAACGGATTGTGGAACGAAGAGTAGGAAACCAGTCTAGGACCCACATGAACTTGACCCTCCCCCCATTTCCAACTTTTCCCGATGGGGGGATCACTCCAGCCAGTCACTTTGTGATCCACCTCTCTTTTTGTCTGGGGCTATCTATTCAAAACTAATTACACGCTTTAATATGGAAGGGCGCGTGTTTTTCCACCTCATTCTCCTCCGTTTTTCCCTGCACCATTAGTCAGCTGTTTTGGGCGGGTAAATGCAGTCATGGATACGTTTTTCCTTTTCTGTTTTTCCTCGCCGTTATTATGAGTACTCTCGAGTGCAGTGCGAATGCACTTATCATCTATGTTTTCCTAACGGTGCCACAAATGAAAAGTGGGAGTGGTGGAATGCCAACACCCTCAACATTCAATTAGAACACGATTTTTGATCGATAAACGGAGTTGGAGGCGCGACCATGCCAGAACTTTAATTACTTAATTTTGAAAATGAATTTAAGGTGCGGTATGGATATGAAAACTTTAATGACTCCATTTGGTGTTGACGAAATGAGTTTACATTAGTGGCATACTATTAAGCTGTTCAATTATGATTTTTCTAAAAAAAAAGTTAAAAGAAAGTCACTGGTCCATTTTTATTGTAATTCTTGAATTTTGTTTTTGTTCTACTGTGTTTCTCATATTTGAATTATTTTAGAACTATTAATAAATTTATGAATATATTGGGGAAAATAGATAGTTATATTTCCCTTTTTGTAGAACTTAATCTTTAAAATAGTTTTATTTGCTCATATTTTAATATTAGATTAAATTTCCTGATTTAATGAATTCTCTCTCCTCTTTAAATTAATTATACCTTCTCTATACAGTTTCCATTATAAACCAGTTAGCTCGCATAATTTATTTGGGAAAAAAAACCCCTACCCTCTAAAAAACACCGCATTAACTGGAAGTGCTAATGATGCAACGAATCTTTTTCGCTCGATCTCCGAGATCTGCGCTTAAGATAAACTTATCAAAACTCATTTGCCTCGCGTGTTTCTCTAATTGATTGTAAGCCCCAATCTTTCTTTCCCTTCTCGGCAGAGATTATTCAAAACAACTTTTATAAGGGCGAACCCTTTGCGTTCCATTTCGCAGCGGATTAAGCAAGCCTGTACAGTGTTAACTGGGTCAATTTGAAAGTCGGTTTGGTTATCTCAGTGGCTCTTTTTTTTTTTTTTTTGGCTTTTATCTGCGATGGGGAAGTGCGTGCCGCGAAGTTGAGTCAAGTGAAGTGGTTGAGTGTTTGGGAGTGTTGGACTGACTGAACTTTTGTGGGCAGACAGGTATGAGATAAATGCGTTTCGGGCGGGAGGAGGAAACGCCGTCAGGTTGATGAATGGATTTGGTTTACTTGGGAACAGGTTGCAAGTTGCCATCGCCGGAGGAAGGAGGCGGCAGAAGAAAAGCTGATTTCGTTCTGGGTGTGCACAGAGTGCCATAAAATTGAATTATACCCCAGTACTTGAAACGCGAAAGTTTTCTGAAAATTCAACGAAACTTTCCGGCAATATTAAAAATAAAAGTGCAGTTTTAACCTGTTAAAAAGACTTTCACAAGCTTAAGTTCTGCTTGAAGTATGCTCCCTCCTCAAGTAAACTTATGATTTCTTTTAATTTTTGTAATTTGTTTATGGAATAATAGGTGCGCATTTAGCTGACATTCAAGTTAATTTTTAACATAACCTATCATATTTTCCTTGAAGATTTATCTCTGTCTCTATCCCAACTTCTGTAAGAAAATATCTTAACAAGGTGTATTAACTCATTGACTTCTCGCTAAAAAGCACCCACAAGAAATGGTTGTCTTTACGTTTTGCTTGGCTCAAAGCCAAACCCATTAAAATCATGGCACCAGCTTGACTTTGGTAATGAAATATTCAAATGACAACCAACCGAGTTGGGCAAGACCTCATAGCATAGGAAAATATTTCAATTTTTAATGCTAATTGCGTGCCAAGAGCATTGGACAGCCAAAGCGGAACGACCCTGAGTGGGGCCATATTGGATATCGAATATTGATCGGGTTGGGAGCAGTCTTCAACTGCAATTTGAGTTTTGTAAAACTAGGGATTTTATGGAGGGTATACAGATACATGAGTGAGATATCAAACTTGATGTTCAAAGTAATATACATAGAGCTATGAATGCCATTCAACGCTTCACTGACAGTCCAACCAAGAGGCGATTTTAAAGTGCAACATTTAATTGCGTGCTGGGGGGAAATGTGGGTGGCATATGGCGGAAAAGCGTGGGCGTGCGTGCCATTGCTCAATGGGAAGAGACGGAAAAAGACAAACAGACCCCTCATGGAGTGCCCAAACATAAATAAAAATTTAACAGAGTTGTGACAGTTAACAAACGGAAAGTGCAGTGGCCATTGACAAAGTGGGGAAATACAGGGGTTGAAGGGGGAAACTCTATAAGAGGAGGAGCGCCACAAGTGACCATTAAAAACAATTGAGGCGCCACAAAAAAAATATATATACAAAAAATAAACAGAGAGGGAAGCCACTGCCCGATGTCTCCATTAAAATAGCAAACGCTGCGTGGGTTTGCCCCCATCAACGAGTTTTCCAAAAAAAAACAAACAAAAAATCGGACAGTGCAAGACCCTGCAGCATAAGGTTAAAGGCTCAGCCATTTCCCCACCTCTTCACCATTTTATTTGCATCCTTGCATTTTTCCCATAGCCCATAGCCGCCAAAAGGAAATTAATTTATATGAAAACAGTTTTTTCCGCTGGCCAACTTTTTGTTTTTGGGGCCATGGGAAGCAGGAAAAGCGGCACTGCGTGGAAGTTTTTCTATTCGCTCTTTCCATTTCCATTTTTTTTCCAATGCACATTGTTTGCAAAAATTGTTTTTTGCTGCCGGCTCGTGTTTTGTTTTTATAATGAATTGGTTTTGCTGCTTCTTAAAGTTTAATTTGAGCTTTCTTTGGTTGTTGATATTGTTTTCGCTATTATTGTAAACTGGTTTGCGCCTAATTGAGACATAACTGTTGTTTTTAATGCATTTAACATTTTCCTTGGGAATTATGTCAGTTGGCTAAGCAGCAAAAGAGGCGGTGGAAAAACGAGGGAGTGGTCTCTGAATTGGTTTGCAGTTTCTTCCTTATGTTGTTTGGATATGTTGCCAACAGCACGCATTATGCGCCCAGGAAAAGGGGCAGTTGGAAAAGTGGGCGGGGAGCGGTTGGTAAGGGTGTGGCTGGGTAGCAGTTATGGGAACGAGGGAACATTGCACAAAAATGCATTAATTTGTTGTGTATTGTTTGTTAATATGAGACATCATTTGCTTGCTTTTAAATGAGGTTGGAAACTCCCCCAAATAATTAGGTACGAAAATTACTCAATGAATTTGTTGCTTAACTTAACGTTATTATTTAGGTACAAAAATTATTTAACGAATTTTTTGCTTAACTTAACAAAAAAAATTCATGACAAGATTGAAAATAAGGATTATCCGCTGTGTGTTATGTATTTTTCTTAGCTCTCTTTATATAAAGCTATCTATTTACTCAAGCACAATATCTGCACCCAATTAGTCATCATTGGCTAAAATCCAGTCGAAACGAGTTTATTTGAAGTTCTTTGATAAAGTCCACATTAATCATTTAAGCAATTGCTATAAATAAACGCACCCGTTTCTTATCCGAGACAACATGCATAATGTTTTCAGAACAGTACTTCCAACTTCAGCATGGCATATATGCGGGTTTTGATAATCTTGTTTATTCCCTCTTATTTTTTCCATCTTTCGCTACTATTAAGCGGAATTGTGAGCTGTCAACATATCACAAATGTTTATTTTTATTTGTTCAATTTTCAATTCGCTTGCTTTTTTGTTTCGAACACGACAAACTCAAAGTTCTGACATCATGCGCGGTCCGCAAATAGGTTCCCAGGGTTCCAATTAAATTCAGGGAGTGCCCTCGAGCCCGCTTCCCAAAAACTCCACTCGAAAAATCATATTAAATTGTATTAGCAAATTTATTGCATTTAAGCCAAAGACATGACAGCGTATTTCGATGAAAAGGGGGGCGCAAACCACGCACAGGAAAACATGCAAAACCAACACACCTACAAAAAAAAGGGGTTTTGGGTTTCGGGCGCTTTGGAAAACGCAGGAGAGCGCTGGCAGAAATGTCAAATTGGCAGACAAAACAGTTACAAGATTTGAATGGCAAGAAGCGAGAGGAGAAGCGAGGGGGCCGGCAAATGATTGAATGAGCGACTGAGTGAATGAATGCATGATTGAGTGAGTGCCTGTCTATCCTGCCCTCTCTCAATAAACCCCCACACACCGCCGCCCCTGGACCAAAGCAAATGCTTTCAAGTCGTTTGCCAATGCAATTGGCAAACAAGGAAGCAAAACGAGCTGCTGTCAATTCAAAATGATCCGCACAGACAGTTAAAATAAAAAAATTACAGAGGGGGTGCGAGGTGGAGGCTGATCGCCGGCAAAAAGCAGAGGAGAATCCTCCACCGCCTAAGCGACGCGAGAAAAATATATAAAAGACTAGAAACACATAGATTTAACACCGAAGTCCGGAATACCCTGAAAGATATAACATAGTTGCTTGAAAAAATAGTGGAGCGATTGATTCGTAGCAATTAGGCTATATATAGAATAATACTTAAAATAATCTAAAAGATATGGTCGGTTGAAAAGATAATAAAATAAAATTAACCTAATATTAAGAAATTTACCAAACAAAGACTAAAAAATTTGTAGTTTCTAGATTTCTAAATTTCCTAAAAAAAATATCAATATTTTCTACATTTTAGAAAGGATTTCTTACATTTAGGCTATTGCTCTAGAATTAAAAAAAAAAAAATACAATTATAGACAAAAATAGATAGAAAATTAACCCTTTGTAAAGTTATTAGAATAACAAAAATTTAGTCCTACATTAGACTCTTTCTTGCTAAGTTTAGGTTAAAAACAAAAAATCCCGATCCCCCTTTTAAAGGGTAAATAAAGCAAACACGAACGCGGCAAGAAATTAATGAAAATGCAAATGGGAAGCGACAGTCGAGGAAAAGCTGGAAAACTGTTCGATTCGCAAATAGCGTTGAATTTGTTCAGGTGGCGGCCCACCTCAGACCGTCTGGTCTGGTCTGGTGGTGTGGGTCCAACTCCTAGCTCAGTGGGTCAACGAACTATCCACCGGCCACACCTCATTCAAGCCCAGCTGGAATGACCCACCGACTTTGATAAACGATTCGAGGCGATTTCATAACTGACCCTGACACGCCCCGTAGAAAGAGAGGGCGAATCAAGTTTAATGATCTCTACTTAATTTGATTCAAGGGTTTGCTTGGCAGAGGGATTTTCTGTTTGATAAATTGTCGAGATCAGTTTGTCTTAATGGGGATAAGAGCTAAGGAATTTGTAAATAATGTTGCTACAATCACAATGGAAATGAAAATCTTAGACGAATAAGTGAAGATCGTTAAAGATTTGAGAAAATTGGGAAACGCTAGCAATATCAATATTTAATATTATATATATTTTTTTGAAAAAGAACTTTGAAGATTCATTTTTTTATAGAAATGAATTTATACTGACATTTTTATATTTTCTTTTGCACAAAGAAACCTTTGAATTTCATTTCATTTAAAAACGTATTCTAGGCAAGTGCCCAACAGCTTCGAGTTCAGTTACAAACAACCAAGCGGACAGGAAAGTTAAAACCTTTTTTTTTCTATTTTTCAAAGAAGAAGGAGTACAAAAAGTAAAACATAAATAAAAATTATTAACAACAAGCCCTAGTCATGGCAGATGATGACGATGCCCAGTTCGATGCCGTGGACTCGGGAGCGTCGAAGACCTTTCCGATGCAGTGCTCGGCATTGCGAAAGAATGGTTTTGTCATGCTGAAGGGACGTCCCTGCAAGATCGTGGATATGTCCACCTCAAAGACGGGTAAACACGGCCATGCCAAGGTCCATCTAGTGGGCGTAGATATTTTTACCCAGAAGAAGTACGAGGACATCTGCCCCTCCACCCACAACATGGATGTGCCGCATGTGAAGCGCGAGGAATACCAGCTAACCGATGTCAGTGACGATGGTTTCGTCACTCTGATGGGTGATGATGGGGAAATACGCGAGGATCTAAGGGTTCCGGACGGAGAATTGGGTGGATCTCTACGCTCTGAATTCGACGGTGGCAAGGACCTCCTCCTGACTGTTTTGACGGCCTGTGGTGAGGAATGCGTCATTGCGATGAAGAACAATACGGGATTGGACAAGGGAGGAGGATGAAGGCGGACAAGGGGACTAACGAAGGTGTGGACGGTGCGGAGTGGTATTTAGATAAAACACCAAACACAATAAATAAAACTCTAGATCCGATATATTGTCAATTTCATTGGGTTTTATACGCGGGTTTTATTTAACTTAGGTATCCTAAAACGGAATGATAACTGCATTGAAGGTGTGGACGGTGCGGAGTGGTATTTAGATAAAACACCAAACACAATAAATAAAACTCTAGATGCGATATACTGTCAATTTCATTGGGTTTTATACGCGGGTTTTATATAACTAAGGTATCCTAAAACGGAGTGGTAACTGCATTGATTAAAAAAATTGAATATTAAAACATATATCCGGCTATTGAATTCAAAATGTTGTTTTTCATACTAAATGTAACGTCAAAAATAGTTAGATGAAAAAGAAAAAGGAATGTTTTGATATTTAAAAGAACTAAAAACCGCCCTGGATGAAAAGTATATAGATTTTATACTCAATTATACCCAAGCAGTTAAATTGACTGTTTTTTTTATCAGTAGCCATAATTTTTAATGAAAAACTGAAATTTGGCGATGACCATTAAAGTTAAACAGAATTCATGGTTTTAATTAATCTTTTGTAGACTATTAATTGTAATTTATTGTTTTAATTAGTGGATTGAATTTATTTAAGCAAGCAATTCAATCTAACGTCTATAGATGACCAATGCAATAACAAACATCGTTGTCAATTAATCTTTGTCATTCTATATATCCTACAGTTATTCTGCGGGTAATGGGGTTTAAATTGAATCATTTATTCGTATTAAGTTTTTAATTTTGTCTTAAACAATGATCATCAATTCATTTATTGAATTTTGATATAATTTGCAAAGACCAAAATTGTAGAACAAAATAAAGATACAAAATTAAATTACAGATGTAACGAGGGGACCACTGTAGAGCAGCTGGCCATGCGGGTCCTTTCACTGGAGCTGGATAACCCAACCCACAGTCAAAAATGCCCCAGTTCTGGAAAAATCTTTGGCTTGTAATAGACTCCCTTACAGATCCACCTAGAAGGTCACAGGACAGCGTTTTTCGTGAAATTCCCGTTAGTAGTCGGAGTCTGCAGACTTTTTTGAGTTTGCAAAGGGGCAGGAGGCCCAAACGATTGTTGATTCCATCTATAAGCCGCCATGTGGCTTTCTCGCCAAGCACTTTGGAGCACCAGAAAAACCGGAAGTTAATAATGCAGGCAGACACATCGGCCTTTCAGAATTTCGTGCGGGAAATGTACGAGGGATATTACGATCTCGTAATCTCACAGGAGCGAAGAAAACACGGCTTTCAACCAGATCAGCAGCTGAACATTCGCAGGCTGGGATTCAAGGATCTCGTGCGGCTTCAGGCATTGGCCAATGACTTGTGGAAAAGGATGGACAGGGGACGCAAGCAGAAGTACAAGGAACTGGCCCTGGAGGCACTGCATCGCCGTCGTTTGCGCCTGCCCCCCGATCCCTTTCGCATACCACCACATATCAAAAAATCATCCAACAAGTTGAAGAAAACTAGATCCGTTTTTGTTCGATTTTGAAAAAAAAGTGAATAACAGGAACCAACATGTTCATTTTCCTATTAATACTGCATTTAATTATCACGAAACTTTGTGAGCAAACAACCAAAAACTAAATTTTCGATTATAAAAGAAATGAATTTAATGTTTCTTTAGTAAAAAACTACGTTTACTTTGAGAGTGGGTGGTTATAAATTTAATCTATTGGATTGGCTTGTAAACTTGATTCAATTTGATATGCATCCTAATTTTTCAAAGCTTAGTTAGTTAACTAATGCTTCGTACACTCCATAGATGGTTCGAGACTGACCGCAGCTACATTCGATTAGCATACGGATTACTGTGTCCATATCCGGCCTACGTGTGCATAATTAGCCGCTCTTTAATCCGCCTGCGCTTCCATCTAAAACGTTGGGAAATGCAAAAGGGAAAACATTTTTCTGGCTGAGGAAATCGACGGGGGTCAATTTAGGATATATATAACTATTTAAAAGAGGAAGTTCAAAGTGATTTTTCTTACGCCATTTCTATTCATCAAACGTTAGTCGTCTTCAACATACCTGGAAAGAAAAACAAATAAATTAATAAAATCAGCAATATGAATTACATTTTACAAAGAAATAAGTACACAACAACATTTTCCCTCCTTAACATATACATTAAAAATTATTAGCTCTATCAGACCCACACGACCTATAAATAAATTCGAATTCCCCCGAAGGAATTCGCTATCTTTGCGCTCCGCAACCAAACTCCCGTCGCAGAACCCCTTCCTAAAAATGTCTTAATTCAAAATGTGTCATTTTCCACACCTAAAACGAGTCCAAAAGCGCAGACCAAATCGAAAACACTGCAACTCGAGGCAATTTCCAGCTTTCGGAGAATTTAATTGCATTTTCTGGGCGAGATCAAGGGGTGGGCGGGTGTATAGGTGGCCCGGGGGCGTGGCATTAAACACATTTGCTCACACGTTTTGGGAAAAGAGAAGGCGCCAGGGGAAGTCGATTCGTGTGACATTTTTGTGACATTTAAAATGGAGAATTTGTTATTTCCACCTACACACAAAAACTTAAATGGGTCAGCGATGTGTTACCACAAAATAACTTTAAGTTCTCAGCATAAATTACTCCTTCTCAGGCATTTTTTCTCCATTTTCCCCTCTGTTTTGGTAACCCAAATTCCCCAATCGAGGACCCCGCCCTGTTGTCCTACTTATGCAATCTTATGCTTTCCCATAAAAAAAAAACAAAACAAAAAACTGAAAACTGAAAACAAGTGTTGAGCCCGAGGCTAAGGGCCTGACCGATGATTTCGATGAACGACGAACGACCGATCGATGGATCGATTGGCTTTCCCCTCTTTTTTTATACCTATATATTTGCATTCGCCCGGAGACTAAAATCGAACATTTGTTTTAACGATAATGCATCTCCGCCCCTGCGCTCTTTATTTCCACTTTTTATGAGCGGGCCAAGCAATTAGTGCTTGCCATTTATGGCTCACACACTCTCAGGAGTGGAAAAGCTGGGAAAACCTCACGAAAAGCCGTTACGCAATCTCCGAGATAAAGCTAAGAATTTATGCCTGGCGGCTAATCATCGGTTGCCGCGCGATGACTGCGGACTTTTCAGTCACTAACTAACTAGCTACGGAATGGATCATGTGCTAAGTGATCGTCATTATCCCCGCAGAACCATCTGTATTCTGGATTCTGTGACAAGTGCACGTAATTGAGTATCGCCTCCAGGGAGGAGCAGAGTATAGTAATCCAAGTTGATGGCTTTGGGAAAGAGGAAAAGTCCATGAACGAGCTAAAGATTGGGCGATAACTTGCAGCAGGTTTATGTTCTTGAGCGTCAGGAAATTATAAGGGGGACCAAACTATAAATGTGAAAGTAAACTTGGGTTAAAGAGTGGACTTGTTGGATAGTTAAGAATTCACAAGGAATTCCAAATGGAGATAAATAGTGCAGTAAAATATCAGATTTATTAAAATTGTTATTATAGTGTTAGCAATAAATTATATGGGTTTTTAACAAGAAAGCTTTGTCAATAAAATAAAAAATTGAATTGAAATCATTAATAAAAAGGTTTTATGAAAATGTTTCTTTTAATAGGCAATAAGAAATGAATACTTTACTGTGGAATATACATACTTTTAGTACATATAAAATATTTTAAAATAGATCTACAAAAAAGTAAGTAAATTTCAATTACTTGGGTTTTTCATGATATTCGCTTTATCCACCATTTTAGCCAATGAAGAGGGCAAACCAAAGCGACACGTTTAAGTGCAAAAGTCGGCTGACGGATTGATGTGGCTTCACGTGTGTCAGCGGCAAATGTAGCACCACCGAAACCACAAGATACGAAATAAAACAGCACCACACACTCAGCTACGGATACGGATACGAGTACGAGTGCACCGAGAACTGCAAGCTGGTGGCAAATGTTCTGTTGGTGAGTCACCACCCAGTTTGAAACTAGTCATACCCTGGTTTGCCACTTACCACTGCTCTCCTGTTCCTTTTACCCACACCCACTCCGCCCCCTTTAAACGTCACCCTCTCTGAATGAGCACACAATTGTTGAAACCACATTGGAAACAACCAGAAGTACACTGGGAAATAAATAAGGGTAGTATGTTAACCATTTTCTTTTCCGACCAAAATTACTGATCATATATTTTCAAGCGAAACAAAAATGACGAAATATAAATGTACCAATCATCTTTTTAGTATGCTTCTTAAATAAGTATAAGTAAATATATTAAACATATTTTGGTATCTGGTATTTTTTTAATATATATCTTTTAAATCAACCGAATAAAATAATGAGTTCTTTTCAAGTGCAAAAAGAAGAAAACTAAGGAAAGAGCATAAAAATTGAAGGAAATTGAGGAAGGCAGGGGGGTTTTTAAGCATGGGGAAGGAGACGTCCCTGAAAAATATCGATTTCGCTTTGCTTATGGACTTTGGGCTGCCGCTTCCTCTTTCTCTCACTCTTCTCAATTTCTCAGTTTGTTGGATTTTGTTTTGCTTGTCGCCTGCTAAGAAGGCATTCACCTCATTTCCTCCAGTGGACAGAAAAATGTACGGGAGGTAGTAAAATGCAGAGTGGTCAGAGGATCATTGCATAATGCTCGCTTTTGTGCGAGTGTGCGTGCGAAGACGGCTTATCTGCTCTTCCCTTTTGTTAATCAGGAAGAGCTCCCTTGAATAAATGGACGATTCCTCTGAGACCCTTTCTGCAAAGTTTAATACCCTTTAAAATGATGTTACAAAATCCGCAATTAAATGTAATAGTAAATTTAATTTAAAAAAAAAGTGATAAAAACGGGTTTACTTTTTTTAACATATTCTTTATGATAATCAATAAATTGAATTTAATTTAAGTTTTTTGTACGCTACTTTTATTCAAGATTTTGTTTGCTTGCATTTTGCATTTTACCCTAAAAAATTTTGAACCATTATTAACAGCTTAAAACTGAATGAAAAAGAAAAAACAAATTAAAAAAACATACAAAAAATGACAAATTTACAACTTTAAGAGTATGTTAAGCAACGGCTTTAATACTTCCCCTTTCCTGTTCAACTTTCTTTTCTTGCATGAACCAATAAAAAATATTGTTTCCCTGCTAATTTATGATCGCATCTGTTTGTGCCAATTGATCTCTGGGTTGAGATCGGCAGATTGTGTTACATGCGAATTTAATTTCTCATTTATTTTTTGTTAACCCTATTTTTGAAATGTAATTTGCGGGCAAACGAAAACTGCCAAAAAAAAATAGCGTCAATAAATTGTTTGCTTTTTAGCTTCGCGAGTTATTTTCGAATGGTTTTTTTTAGGTTCCCTCGCTTATCTCCAGAGTGTTTCTTTAATGAGTTTTGCCGTTGTTCTCTTTTTCTTTATCGCAATTGGCAAACTGTAAATTAATGTCACCGAAATGGCAGCCAAACCAATTTGGAAGAGGGGAGGAAAACCGCACAAAAAGAGAAAAACAAGCGACAAGACCGGGCCAAAACCGCTTGTTGAACCACTGACAGATTTCCCTACCTTTCCGATCGCCCCGCGCGTCAATTCGTCAATTGTCAACATTTGTCAGTCTTAATAAGTTTTGCAAATGTTTAGCAAAATCTCAATTTATGCTCATGTTTCTGTGGGGTCTGGGTCTGGGTATGGGAATGGGAAATGGAGGTTAAGTGGAGGTTTACTGCTTCGGTTTCGGTTTGGGTTGGGCCTTTGGACCCATGGGGAGATTTATGCTCGCCTTGGGTAACTTGGAAAAATTATGGAAGCCGGTCTGGGTCTAAGAAAATATTTTGATGAAGCTAAAAGGTTGCAAAAATGGCAACGGGTTGGTCAATAGTTGTATAAAATATGTTTATTTACTGCCATTTTAAAGATTGATATGAAAAGGTATTTCCTGGTACTCTGTACTTTATATTAATCATATCTCTTTTTTGTCGATTACATTTATTTTTTTCTGAAATTTTAATATAAATAATCTAGTCACTCTGGTTCTATATCGCACTATATTGAGTTGAGAGATTCAAGCTCGATACATTCGCCTAATAGATAAAAGTCAATGAACCACTTAATTCTAAATTCTGTAATGAGTTTAAAGACCCTTAAGCTCTCCCACTCAACCAATTTCTGGTTTCTTTTTCCTCCCATTACAGACTAACAGCAATTTTCAATTTACTTTTCAACTAAATCGAACCAGACAAGCACTGAAAGCTGGCCATTATCTTGGCTTAGCACTATCCAAGGCAAAAGCAAGGCCCCTTGACCAAACCACCTCCTTTGGTAACAAGATGGACTGCCTCATTTGCTGGATTTATGGACTGCGAATGGAGCGAAGACTCATTGTCCTGCCTTGGGGGCTCCTTGAGCGCCATGAAATATGAATGTGGAACCGAGGGACAGGTGACCAAGGCAACTTGGTCTACCCATGGGATGAATACCCATACTTATAGCCATACCCCCTTCCTAGTTCAACATTCGCACGTCGGTGCAATTTGCGGCATGCAGCAAACTTTCACATGGCGAGGCAGGCAAATTAACAGGCCCCCAAAATAAAAGTATAAATAAATCCACTACAAAATGTGCTCCACTAAAAAACACCCACAAACTGCGCGCGGATTCAAGGAAAATTAAGTCTCCTGCGAAAATTCAAATGAAAGTGAAGTGAAGTAAGTGAAGTGAAGAATTGATGGACACGGTGTTACCTTTCCCAGTATCTCGACTGCATGTGTGTGGGTGTGTGGGCGGGGCACCATTCCAATCCACACAAATTCGCACACACATGACAAATGCCTTGGAAGGCTCGCCAATTTAATTTATGAGCCTAGCGATCTCTATGCGATGACTATCGCCCGACGAAGCGTAACGCCCTCCTGGCATCCGGCGGCGGGTCCAAAGCGGTTAGCGGTTAACGGTAAACAGGGCCCGACTAATGCGATTAGCTGGAGGTGGGAGTGTTTTCGATATATATAGAGGGGGTGGGGCAATAAGCTCTATAAATGACAAAGTCAAGTATCGGATAAACAGTGCATATAGAATTTAAATTACAAATTAAATGTTAGTATTTGCCACAAGTTCTAAAAAAGATAAACTCAAGTATCAAGTATAAAAAAGGTACAATTTATCTTTAAAATATATATATATATATTTATATACAAGACTTTAAAAATTATACTTTTGTACAAAAAGTTGTGCGGCGAACAATGTGGTGTTAATATATATTCTTTTTGAAAATTTCTGTTGCCGTTTTTACCGTGTCACGTGCTCATCGCTAAACCCAAAACTGTAGCACATTTATCGAATGCTCAACAAGCGCGATTTTCGATAAGCTCACACTCCATCCACACATGAAAGGGAGGAAGAAAAAGCCAGGTGGGAGGAGGCGGTTGGCACCCGTTTGGGGAGCAGGCTAAAGGATCGCTGGTTCATTTCGTTATCCGCCATCCGATTTGCTTAATTGCATAAATTTTTATTTGCCATGGCCGATCAGGCATTGCGATATGCAAATCGGGATCTCCGCTGGTCCAAAGGAAAATCGGAGACGAAAGAGATGGATGGGCGGGGTGGAGAGGAAAAGCAGCGCATTAAATCACAAAAACTGAATAACTGAAAATGGTAGCAAGGAAAACCAACCGACGACTGGCGACTTTCGCTTGAGCCAAAATCAAGCCGAAAAATAAACGAAAATTCTTCAGTTGACAGCCAGCAAAAAAAATGCAAAATCAAAGAGATCTTCGGGTGTGCTCAAGCTTGACCGCTTGTGTGTGGGAATTTCGGAAATTTTCCGACCACATTTTCTTCCTCTAGCAAAGGTCAGTGTGGGACTTTTACTTTTCTCATTTGGCTGCGGCCTTTCTGCGGTTTTCTCTGTTCATTTGTGGCCCGTGGCGTTGGTTTTGGTTCACAGGTTTTTCGTTATTAATTGTTTCCCTGGGTAATTAAGAGTGCCGGCAGAAAGTGCTTTTGGATGTAAACATTCGGTCAGTCAATCACTTTAAAAGCTATTTTATTGATACCCATAAATTTTTGGAAGCGTTGACTTGCAATAAAATTAATGCAAAGGACATTGCAAAACTGTTGGGGCTCAGAAGGGAAATTTAAAGTCTCGAGTTGCATTTTAAAAATGTTAAAAAAATAATTTACTTAAAATTACTTTTACTTTTTTTGGTATAATGACAAAAACCTTTAATAGATCACCGATTCATTTTTCTCAATCAATTTGAAAATAACCATAAATAACCTTTATCGATAAACTGTGCCCTTCGACCCTCTATAATGACTCCCCCACCACAACCATGTAATTCCAGTCTATCCACACACAATTTGCTTTAATTTCAGGCCCCATCAGATGCATTCCAGCTGAGAACTTTGACAGCAATTCTTTTCCCCGATCACTCTGCACAGCAAGCAATAAGGGAAAAATTCCGGGCTGTCAAAAAGGAGATTGCCGTAAATCAAATCCTTGACTTTGAGAATGGCAAAAGGCGAAGGAAGATCGACCCTCACAATTCGCTTTAGATTCCCTTGGCATGTCGCACATGTTTGGAGCACTATTTATAACACCGAATCCGCTTCGGCTCCAGTATTCCCCTCCATCAACTCTTCGCTTATCGCTCTGTGGTTTACTAAAATCCGAGAATCCAAAAGGCAGAGCACAGAGAAGAAGACACAAGACTGCACAATTAAGTCTGCTGGAGAAGATAGATGCGTGGATCGTCCCCTCTACAAGTTACTCTGCCACTTCTAGAGTTGATAATAAAAATTCCTCTCGCTCTTCATCATTTCGAAGCGCTTGTTCCACGTCTATTCATAGAGTTGTTTTCTAGTCATGATGGAATGGCTTCGACTCGTATTTTTAGATACGCACAGCAGTTGCAGCAGTGCGCCTTTGAAATGTATCTGGCGGATGCATCTTAGCGGCCATGCCTAATTCAAGAATCACAAAGATTCCGGCAAGATGTAGATGCAAAAGAAAACACCGAAACAGCTAAAGTCCAAATAGTCACTCTGGACTTGGCATCAATTCAGAATGCAGCTTCGCGTATCTCACAGATACTTTTGGCGCTGCGGCATTCCACGCAAGTTAATCACCTCAATTATAGGATGCCCAAGTGGTTTGGCTGTATAAGTTTTAATTGCGCCAGAATTTTGCATCTCTGGTGTCCTAAATATTTTAGTTGGCAAAAAGTTATTTGAAGCGTTTGCTTATCCTCAAAGACAAAAAATATGTTTGTACAAAAGAGAAAAAAAAAAACAAAAATGCTTACTGCTTTTATACCAACTTTAATTTAACCATAAACTATATTTGTATTATTTTACACATTTAAGTATTTATTTTATTCTTAATTTTGCTTTTCTTTTAAGAATTAAATTTTGTACATTTTTAAAAAGGAAATATTTACAGTTAATCAGTGCTCCTGTGCCATTTTATCAAAAATATTTTTAGATATAGACACACATTTTAACCATTCACTAGCCCCTATTGAGTGATGTTAATACCAAGTTATTTAGTCTCAAATTCCACTTTATAATCGTTTTACAGCTTAATGTGGTAAAAATGAGAAGAGGCGGCGGCCGAGAGAATCTTAAATCGCTTAGTGAATAAGCCAAACAAGATCTGTGGACACCTCCCCAAGACACACCCCTTCTCCACCGGGAAACGCTAAGAAATGCGAAACTATTTGAACAACATGCGAACCGGTTCCCAATGAATTTGATGTATAAATTTTGTGTTTTGTCTACCAAATTCAAGGTTAATTTTGAATGCAAAATAAATAATGCTCAGACTCACAAATTAGTTTCCGTTTAATTTAAAGAAATTCATTTACTGCTGAAAAAGATGGACATTAATTAGCGGCTGGCTAATGATTGACTTCAGCAGCTGACACAGTGGCCAAATGAGATTTTCGTTTACAGATAGTTTGACATAATTTGTAGGCGTGTTTTTCCTACTTCCCGACCCCTGCTTTCGGCCAGAAAAACATGCAACAAACAGTTGCATGTTTGTGTGCGTCAAAAGAAGCTGAGGAGAAAAACACAAACTTGATGCGGAAATGCAGATAACAAATCAAAGAGACGGAGAAAATTGAGAGAAAAACCTTTGGAAAATTAATGAGCTGCAAACAATGCGGACATCGTTAAGGGGAAAAAGATTTTTTCGGGAAAACTCAAAAAGAAGAAGGCAGAAGACAAGGGAGTGAGGTCAATATTTGGACACCGAAAATACAGAAAAAAGTAAAAGTTACGCGCTGGGAAAAGGGAAGGGGGAAATCTTCATTTCAGATTGAACAACAAATTGAAAAGATTTTTATGATCTTGACACACGTCAATTAGATCTAGATTCATTTATCAAATCCAATCAAAACAATCCAAAAGGTGAAGAAAAACTAATGTTTAGACTGAGGAAATATAAAAACATGATTCTTCCAGTAAAACACCTTATTTCAAACTTATAATAATCCATTTTACAGCATTTTTATTCTACAGATACTTAAACAATAATTTTTTTTTGCAACAAAAACTATTTCATAATGGGGAAAACCAAACCAAGGCAAAAGCTATAACAAAAATAATGGCTGCAACCGAAATTACCAGGTAAACGTTTCGCTTTTCATTTTACACCTTCTACAAAAACACAAGACCTCCAGACGCAGCCATCAATTGCCGCCCCCTTCAACCCTCCCCCATTAACCCTCCATTTTCCGCTGGTTGTAAACAAATCAAAAGGAGGTCAATCCATATTGGCAGAATAACGTGGAACAAACAACAATAAACAAGAAGAGCTACAATTGCTTGAAGATTAAATGTTTTCAGAACTTGGACAGACAGACGATTGCAAAATCTGAAATGCAAAGTGCGATCACTTAGTGAAAATTAAAAGCAGAGTACCGAACGATTTCCGAAATAATTTCTGTAATTTCAGATTTTGTGCTGGAAAAATCTATTTAGAGCAGGAAATGTTGCGGAATAAATTCGACCGTGTATATATAAAATACTGTTAATTAAAAGTTTGCAGGCGTTTTGAGAAGGGGAATTGCAGATGAGGTCATGACGGAGAGCTTGTTCACCGAAGCAAGTGAATCAATGATCAGGAATGTTGTAATTAAACCGAGAAGAAAGAATCAAGAGCGTTTACATCGGGTGGAAAACAAATGTCAGAGAGTGTACAAAAGTATTACAGACAGTATAATGTTTTTAAAACAGAGGGGGATGATTGCAATGAATGGGGTGTGCATTTAATGCAATAAAGGGTGGGTTAAACATCACAAATGGGAGCAAACACAGCAAGATAAATATCAGAAGTGTGCCAGGGAACTGGGTGTGCATAAATATACTAGTTACAAAATGATGGAAAAGCTCGCAATTTTCTTCGAACACTATTTTCCAAAAAAAGCATACTGGATATGAAAATGGAATCTTTTTTTTTTATATGAAAAATAAATTTGAATATTCCATTAGGGTTTAAATTTTTTTATTTTTCCCTGAGTCGAATTTTGTGAAAATGTAACCAAACTAAAGAGCGGGAACGTTAGGCGACAACAAATTACTTTAAAAAACACAGTAATTATATTCCAAAAGATTTAAAAATAAAAATGTTGGATTTCCTTAAGAATCTTCTAAGAAATATGAGCTATCATTAAAGAAATACACATAAACCTCACTTTTAATGTTTCAATCCCAAATAAGTTTCAAAATAAAAAAAAAAAATCAAGAAGTCTTTGAGATGATCTGGCAAAACTTCTTATGCCATGCTCTATTTTTTTCCAAGAAACAACAACACTTTTCTGACCTTAATTTGGCTTACAAAAAATTACAGGAAAACAGTTAGAGGAAAGAGTTTGGAATGCACTCCATTGTGTTATCCGAATTCGAAAATTATAGATTAAATATTGACAATCATTCTCTGGAAATTTTGTTTAGTTTACTTAAACAATTTCTATAATTTCCGACTTCCTGCTAGATGATTTGTATTTAATTTCTTTAACATATTTCTGAGCCGCGAAGAGTGTGGAAGACAGATTGGGCCTAAAAACTCGTTAGGTCTTCGGTTTTGTGCCTTCGGTTAGGCAATTTGGCTCTAAACTGACCTAAACCATCCCACTACTAATGAGCCATTAACACGCTTATCTCACAGGGGGAAGAAACACGGCTTAGAGACCGCAAAGACTGGCCAAAATTGGCCACGCACATGAGATGGGATTTTTATTTTGGCCCACAGAGACTCGGCACGTGAGCGTTAAAAGCCAAAACACTTTGGGGTCAAGCCGGGAAAATGAAAATGAAAGAGCCGAGCGGCGCGAGTGGAAAATAATATGAATTTCCTCAATTAGATTTCCCAGTCGCTGACCCCAAACCAGGCACGATATAGTAAGAGGGGGGTACATAATCGAAGGAAAACTGGGGGAAAAGACGAATGCAAATCGCATTAAGACGCGCATTTAATCTGCTCCAAGGCATCGCCTTAACCCCGCCCCAAGGAAAAGGGGGAAAACTGGTGGGTGGAGAGGTTGGGGGGTCTGTGGGAAATCTATGAAGAGGGCACTAAAATGTTGCCTTAAACGATTTTCCATTTTCCGCTGGGTCAGCAGGTCAGCGAGTGGGCGAGCGGGAAACCGGGAAAGCGTGCGAGACGAATGCAGTATGGAAATCAATAAATAAAAACTACATTTTCAGTTAAGTGCAAAGCGAGGAAATAGTTGTGGAAAAGGCCATAGAAAACCCTGTTCAAGTGTCGCCTACGAAAGTGGAAAATTTGTTATCTCTGCAGTGGAATGCAATATAAATAAATAAGATGACAAACGAAAGACTCTCTTTCAAAATTTGTTTATAAAAAGTGCGATGGAAACTGAAGTGGTGATGAGAGAAATACTCAAAAAAGGATCCCTAAATTAGGCACTTTAAGAAACTTTAATAGGTAATTAGGTAAAACAATGTGATTTTATTGTTTTAAAAAACAAACAAAAAAGATTTTATACATATTATGCAAAAAAAAATCTCTCTTCGGTTATGTTACACGCTTTTCTTTTTTGTGCACACGACAATCCCACTTTCCATAACTTTTTTTGTATTGCTTACTTTCCTGTTGTCTGCACTTTACCGATATCAAAAAAAAAAACCGACTGATAGATAAGTAAAAATCAACCCACGCACATCAATAAAAAAAAAACAACAATCCAAAACCACAGTTACAAACACACAGAAGAGAGTAGAAAGGCGAGAGAGAAGAAGAGCGGGAGAGAGCCAATATTAGCGCAGTTATTACGAAATCGCAATCGAAACATAACGGTTGATAGCAAAAAGCACCAACACAACACTGGGAATTGGAGGGAAAAGGTGGAAGGAAGGGAAAAGTTGGGGGAAGGGGAGTGGGTGGTTAAAAAGAAACAAGCGATCGTTCTCTCTTTGTCGCACTCACACTTGCTGACTGCACAAATTGCAGTTAAAAGAAAGAAGCAGAGAGACAAGAAGAAAGACAAAGAATAAAAGTAACTGGCCAAGAAGAAGAGAATAAGAACTCAAGAACAAAATAGAAGAAAACACACACACACACATGTAGCATAGTGATCAAGAAGAGAGGCGAAAAGAAATAAAGCGAAACATTCTCCTTATTTTTTATCATTGTTTTTTTTACATAAAGTTACTTAGATATCACATTCTCACTTTTATTGTTGGCAGCCACGCATGCGCCAAATGAGACTTTTCTGCTCCTTTAGTTTCCAATTGGAATTTGTATCCCGGCTGCAAAAACTGTTTTTTTTTTTGCTTCTGCTCTACACTACATACACACATGCAGCGGCATATTCAAGTGTACTGCAGTTGGCTGCGTTTTTCAAATCAAAACTTATTTTTATGTAAAGGGCCTTCTTTGGGCTGTTTTTTCAGCAATTTCCTCACTATGTTTGCCTTTATTAACTTTTTGGCCTTCCTTTATTTCGGCTTCCTTAATATTTTTCACATGCACTTTTTAGCGACGCCAACACTCGCATGCACACGCACACACATGGAGAGGATGGGAAAGAGAGCGAGAGTAAAATTTCCGAATTTCCGTTGCTTCCTTTTTTTCGCTTATTTCTTTTAGCCAAATATTTTTTATTCTGGCTCTTTTTGGCACTTTTAAGCGGCTGAATTGTGGCAATTTACTTGTACAAACAACATATAACACGATTTAAGACCCCGACGAGTACGTTGAAAACCTGAACAATTAAACACTAATCAATTTCTGGCCTTGATTATTGCCTTTATCCTTTTTCGGCGCGCTTTTATCCGTTTATCATTGTTGAATAAATGATTATTAATTAATTATTTGTTTACCATGTCGCAAATTTTATTAAATTTGCTTCGCACGCGCGCCGCAAACCTCCCGCAACAAAAATAAAATTTAGAGTGACCGCCGTGGCAAAGTCGGAAAACACTTCTACCGACAAAATCAGAGTGACCAGAGCACGCTGGCGAAGCCACCCAAAATCTCAGTGTTTGGTTCAGAACTTCGGTAACTAGACGGTGCCCACAACCCGTGCCACAAACCTCTGTACACTGGAAAAAATTAACACCTACAGAAACTCCTATTTTAAGATCTTATAAATTTTATAAAATTAAACATTTAAATAAATAAAATAAAAATTAAATATTAACAAAATTTTACTTAACTCTTTTTTGAAATCAACTTCATCCTAAAAAGTAATATTTCTGATTCTTCAAAAACATTTGTTTTTAAATTAACTTAAAATATTTTTTGATGAAAAGCTTTTTTGCGTTATAATAATTTACAATTTACTCCAGTCAACTTTATTCCTATTTCCAAGTTGATATTTAAAAAATTTTTTGTTTTGACTCATCGAATACCGATTTTTAAAAAGACATTAAGTTTCTGGATTGAGTCCTATAAATAACAAATTATTATTTTTTGGATGTTAAATTTTTCTATACCGTTTTTTTATTTGGATGAATAGTACTCCTTCAATATTAGGTAAACTCCCCTTAATTATTTAGAAAAAAAGCATTTTCAAATGTTTTTTGATAATTTTGTGTTTTGTATTTGTTATTTGTTGTCGTTTTTTGTTTGTCTTTCTTTTGTTGTTCTTTCCATTTGTAAGTTTTTTATAATTTTTTTTACTTTGATAGCGTTTGTTTCCATATACACAAATACATTTAAGTATATAATGATACACGCATATCGCGCATATTAAATCATGTTTTATATATAGACATTTATTTGTAATTGTTTGTTGTGGCTGTAGATTACTACACGTTTATCCTTTTAGGCGTATTTACGAGAGTATGTAATTATCATAATTTATATGCATCCGCATCTGTGAATTTGTGTATATGCCTTTGTATCTGTATCTGTATCTGAACTTGAGTCCGTGTTGAGTGTTTGAGTGAGGCTTAGCTATAGCGTTCTACATTCACAATTCTTAATTAATTCGTTTATTTTGTATATATTCTCTTTAAAGTGTAAAGACACTAAATTTCACAATGTTCGATTTGTTTCTCTCCAAGGGCTACTACAGAGAGACAATTTCCGCTCTCCAAAATTTCCGCAGGATGGGATTGGGATCGTGTTCCAAGCCAGAATTAGCCGAAAAATGTTTGAGGGACTAAAGTTGGTTAGTCGTGTGTTTTGTTAATTGTAGTGTTAAAGTGTCAAGAGTATGTAAATAATTTACGAAAATGTTTGGGCTTATTTATCTCATGTATGTATGTATATAGTTTCTAATATTATAAAATCTCTAAACAGCCATAAAAGTCAAAAGTTCTTAATCATATCTATCAATTATCTAGACGCTTTTACACTGCCACTAAGTTGACGTAACTTGAGTTAATCATTATCTTTATCGTAATATTTATTTGTATGTTTAGCTTAATTGCTGCCTAACTCTCGTGAAATCGGAACTCGATTGTTATAGGTTTTTATTTGTTGGTTAGGGGGGGACTCTATACATAAATACAAACGTTGCGGCTCATTGTTTCGTTTAGTTAGATTGGATTTGGATTTGGTTTAGGTTTTGCTTTTGCTTTGGTTTGGTCTCAAGACTTTCAATTTAATTTATTTACTACGATTAATTGTATTTGATAAATTAGCTGGCCTCCTAATCTCTATTAGGGGCCCCTCAAAAAGGTACGCATATCCGACTAGTACAGAGAGATATACTTATTACTTCGAATATATACTATATATTTTGATTTGCATACATCTAATCGCTAGTATCGTTAGCTTATCAAGTACAATGCTAAATGTATCGGTGTGCTTGGTTTTTGATATAAGTTTGAATTTCATTTCCGTTTCATTATCCTTTCGATTTCGATCTCCTTAGGCCTAAATAAGAGAGGACACCAAGTAAAAACATTCAGTACACATTCATAGATACGAGTAGAATACAAAAAAGTCGATTAATTACGATTAGAGATTGGTGTGGTTGAGAGTGTTGGTGAATATATGAAATAGTTGGTGTTGGTGAATCTTCAAGATGTTGTTGAGTTGACTTTGGGGTTCATTTGGAGTTGTGTTGCAGTTTTGGTTATGTTTCAGTGCTAGTGAGTCTTGTGTTGGTGTACTTTAAATGAAGTGATGGTAAGTTATTCGTGATAACTAGTTAATGTTGGGTTGTGTTGCAGTATTGGTAAACCATTGTAATGCTTTGTAGTGCTTAGACTTTGACATCTAGAAGTTTTGGTTGGTGAGTTGACGTTGACGACATTGACTGGTCAAGATCAAATCTCTTCGTTGGCGATCGAAAACATTTATTTGTTGCGGGTTGCGTTCTTGGGACAGGAGCTTCTGGTTCCACATTGCCCGGCAATTCGTTGTTGTCTAACCCAGGGATCCCTTGTTCAAATCTGAGGTCGGGGATTCGTAATCGTAATCTTAGGTAGGTTTCTACAAGTGCTAGGGGAGTCAAGGTTGTACATATGAATATGACTTGGTGCCCACGCAAAAACAAACCCTATATCCTAACGGTGTGGTGAGTGATTCCTTGTCTGTGTCTATGAGTGTGATGTGTGCGCGCGCTTTGATTATCCGTCTTTGGTTTACTTCCTTTCACTTTGTAATCGAATGCAAAGCCTGGCCTCTACTCGCTATTTTCGCTTATCATATCTGTATATGGATATCAGTAGTCTCTACTCGAGTTCGTATATAAAAATATTTAAATTCTTTAATCTGAAACGCGCAACCGCCAGAGTGCGGACTACCTCTCCGCTATAAGTACATCTATTTTTCGTATATGTCGTTTATAAAAAGCAAATCCCATAAAAGTGCTCTCTCTGATTTATTAAAACATATCTTGTTTCGATTTCGTTTGCTCCACCCAATGACGACGATTCGCTCTGGCGTTTTTAATCTCACGCCTGTTTTGAAATCAGCAAAAAGGTACGATCATTTTAAATTCAATATCTTTACCGTTAGCCGTATGTCTTAGCGTGTATATGTATGTCTATGAGTATGACATCAGCTTTAGCTGCTATTTATCATATTTCGTGTATATATATAACGTATTTTGTTGTCTGTTGTTTGGTTTTTCTTTAGGTAGGAAATATGCTAGTCTTATAAATTTCACACATCAACATTTCGGTTATCGTTAAGATCTCTTCTCTTGCCTAGGAAATAATTTCTTAGTTAGTAAAATATATCGGCATATATATCGTAGATTAATCTGTGGTAATCTGTGTGTATTAAAAACATCTAATGTCAATCCGAACCACAATTTTTTAAGAGAGTTTTAGAAAGTTCTTCAAGTGAAGGAAACACAGGAAGAGTATATCAATATCGTAATTAAGTTACTGGTAGCCTACTAAGTCGGTATTATCCGTTTCATTTTTCATTATGCTAAGTTTGGAGAGGGCCCCTGCTAATTGTTTGGATCTCGCTCCAGCTGTCCGAAGTGCGTTTATTTTCAGTTGTTCAGGTCCAGCTTAAACGAAAGAAATCTAATTATGGACGGGTTCTTATCAATCTTGTTTGTCAACTCCTCTATATATTCTACCATCTGAATATTACAGACTGGTTGGAAATTTCCGGTTTCGGTTCGGTTCGGTTGGGGCTTCCTTCGTTCTCTAACTTGCTTTGTTTTGGTAAATGCAAAACAAAATATCTTTACTTTCCGGTAAAAGCTCATCAATTGTTGGTCAATCAAACAACTTCGTGGGGGTGGTTCAAAGTTCAAACTTTAAAGTTCATGGTTCAAAGGGGTGTGGCGGGGGTGTGCGAAATCAATCTATAATCTGCAGAAACCTGTTTGGTCTTTAACTAAATCTAAATCAGCTGAAGCTAGCCTCTTTAACTCTAAAATTAAATTGTTGCACAATTGCTTTGACTGGCCGATCGTTATCGATATTATTGCACAATAACTACGATTATTGTTAAGTTCATTCACTAATCGTTTAAACTTTAAAATTATTTACTCCTTTGTAATTTGGTGGGATATATGTTGTATTTGTTGTTGTTCATCATCATCATCTCCTTTTGTTTTTGATTTTATGATCTTTATAGCACTAAGAAATAATAATTATAATTATAAGAATAAAAATAATTTAAATTAAGAAAAACGAAAAATATGATATCTGTTCATATATATATTTACGATTTCTGTATTTTGTAGGATATATAATAGTAAGCAGTATATATGGTGTATGTTGTGGCTATTTTCCATTATACATTTAATGATATATATATATATATTAAACAAAGTTAAGAAGAGAAACAAAGTAAATTAAAAGTAAATTTAAATGGTTAAAATAGTACAGTAAGGGCAACTCATCCTTAAGTATGATTAAACAAGTACATAAGAAATATTGTAGTAAACACCGATCAGCATTTATCGCTCTATAGTATCGTATATCATAATTTTTTGTTGGAAATCGAGAGGACGACGAGTACAAATATTAAGGCTACACAGTTAAAACATTTCTCATTTAAATATATACGTATATTAGAGTGTTTGTGGGATCGGATCGGATCTTTCCGATCGCCTCCTCTTAATCCCTCTTAAATACAAATCTTTCGACAGTGGGCCACAAACGTCTTCGAGCGACCGAGACCCAGCTGACTGCTCATTGAGTGTTTAATATACGTTTAATTTGTTTGTTGTTTTTAGTTTTTCTAAATATAAATGTAATTTGTTTGTTAATATAAATTTAATTTGTCGTTTAATATAAAGTTAATTTGTTTGTTTGTTGTTTTCATAAGTCTATTAACGTTTCGTTTTTGTTACATTTAAAGCGTTCTTGATTTGTTTTCTTATTTTTTTTCGATTTTGCTTTCTTTTTGATGCTCCTAAACATTGAGTAGAAAGTGAAGAAAAGTTCCTCTGCCCTCGCAGATATTTAGCATATTCGTTTATAATATAAATTTGCACACTGAGTGGGTGCAGGACAAGAAACACAAATCGGAAACACAGATCGCAACTTTTTCGCTGACATACTAAACGGTCACACAGCGGTTGTTATTCCTTTTTATTCAATACCCATGCTTATTTAACTATATATATTTTAGTTGAATGGTCCATAAAATTTCTATAAAAAAAGAACTTGTTGAATACATCTATTTCTATTATCTAGATAAGGTTCTCTCGACTTTAAACAAGAATCTTAAATCTGCCGAGTTGTGGTTTTCGCTTATTGTTTTTTACAATTGTTAGCTGCTGGTTGCCGTTATTGTTTATACACAAAATATATCCATAATTTTTTTTGTTTTCCGTATTTACTCGTATATATTCACAACACTAACGTTTCTTATTTACGCCTATGCATGCTAATTTCTCATCCTCCTTCTACTACAAAAAGTGTTATTTTTTTCGCTTGTTTAAAAGTTATTTAATTGGTTAAAAAAACGATTTGTTATCGTGCTAATGCTATTGAATCCTGCACACTAATTAGTTAACATATAGATGCATATTCCGTATCCGTATCCGCAATGGGTTATTCATAATTTTAGGTAATTTCTATTCGCCGATGAAGACGACTGACAAAAAACGTTCTGCTCCTTGCTTGCTTGTTAAAAACTACATCACAATAATTATATGCTAGATCCTTTTCGTCGGAGTATAAATTAACTCCGATCCCAGTCCCGAAATCGCTACTGTACACAGCTGAACTAGGAAGGGGCGGAGAGGATGGTTAAATTAACTTCTGCTCTGTATTAGTATCAGTATCAGTATATATTTCTTTATATAGGAAGTGACACTCTCCAAGTGCCGATTTCTCAATGCCACGACGTTAAGAGAACAACTGAGAAATCGGCCCCAAAAGAACCAAAAATATTAGTTGCTGCTCGGTTATTTTATACGCGACAAGTTAAGTTTAATTCTAACTACGAAATACTTTAGGAAACCTATTTAACAAGATTTAGTTTATATTTTTTAATATAGGATTTAGTGGGCGTTTTTAAAGTAAGCCAGGTTTGTACAAAATTGCGATCTCTTTCTATTTACAGATTTTCTCTGGGGAAAAAGCCTAAAACAAGGGTTTGTAGTGTGGGGGATGGGGCCAACTCTAAAAGTCTAAACTGCTAGATTGCTTTTTATTTTTGTTTGGTTTTGTACTTTAGTAAACTTTCTCAAGCGTTTCCCTAGTCGAAAGAATAACTAATACGTAGATCTTGTTCTGGGACACAGATGGGTTAAAAAGAAATGTGAATTTTTTAAAATTAAACGGATTGCAGAAGCAATCCCGGTTTCTCGACTGCTAGTTAAAATTTCAGGCAGACATAAAGTGCCGGTTAAGAAATTTTCTAAACCCTAACTCGCATTTGAGAAACCTGTCCTTAGCAACGCTGATTAGTTAAAATAAAAATCGGGCTTTAGTTGGACTCCGGCTAGTTCTAGTACCGATATCTATGCATTTATATACAATTGTTCCTATATATATTTGTTGTTGCTCGTTAAAAATAATTTAGAATTGTTATCTGTTGTATGTTAATTGTTAATCGTATTTGTAATTCTTTTCGCGGCTATTCCTATGAGTGAGTTACGAGTGTGTAAAAAACGTTCGCCATCTAACCTCCTTGCCCCGCGTTCTATCCACTATATCTATGAGCTATGTAATTGTTAGGTTCTCTTTGTTGATATCTCCTAGGGTTATCTATTTTATTTGCTTTTTGTTTGCTAGTAAGGTTTTTGCGGTATTCAATTTGTTGTGGTTCTCTACTAACCTCCTCTAACTCTAATCCTGCGTCTTCATCTTCATTTATATCTTCATCTTCAGTTTCAGTTTCATCGTCATCGTCATCTCGTTTTGTTTTGTTGCTTGTTTGTGTAAAAGGCAAATTGCATAACAATGTTGTTTATTTGTTTTTCTGGTTGCTGATGCTGCTGTTAAGTTTTCGTTTTCGATTTTCTGAGGTACTTGCTAGGGAATTTCGAAGCTTTCTCTTAGTGGCTTTTCAGCCTAATATGTTGCAGTTTTTCGGCGTGCCATAGACTCTAGTTTTTTCTTCTGCTCTCTGGTTGATATATAGTATTCGTAATTATAGTGTTACACATGCATGTATATAATATATAAGTGGATTATAGAGAATATTATGTGGAAGTTATCAATAAAACACACAACACACATTAATGAAACGCTTTCGTTTTGAAGAAAAAAAAAACACTCTCGATATATGCCTCTAATTTACATACTTTGAGGGTATTTGAAGCTATAGGCTGTAGTGTGTGTGTGTGTGTGAGTGTGGCGTTGTGCTAAATACCACACAACTTGCAAAAAGTTAGCCTGAGCACTGTACACCCAGCTGCGTGTAGGAGTGCTGTACATTTATTTTTTAATATTATTTAAAAAAATAATAAAAACTAATAGAAATGGTAACCGGTAAGTGGTAATCAATGAATCAATGGTGAGATCCAGTGTGGTATCTCGAAAAACTAACTGAGAACTGGCGACGAGGAGGGGGACTTTGGATTTGGAGCCTATCGTTTTCGGCGTGCTTTACGTGACGCTGCGGTGTCTGAGGATGTTGCTGCTGTTGCTGTTGATGCTGTTGATGCTGCTGATGCTGTATCCTCGCTGCCTGCCTGCAACATGGAGTTGTTGTGGATGATGGTCTGCTGCATGAGCAGCATGAACCACCAGAACTGCTGTTGCTGCAGCTCTTGGCTCTGATTCGGCTGATCAACTGCCTCGTCCGAGGCCACAAACGATCTGGGAATAAAACAAGAATATCCGTACATTAGCTCCAAGTTTTCGACTAGTCTGAAATCTGATTTCGGCTGGGCATCCCGGCACTTTCGACTCACTCGAGCGTTGAATCATTCAATCGGGCTCTAGAAGCTCAAGATCATAACAACAGTGGTGGTGGTGGTGATGGTGTACGGTTGGTGTGTGCTAAGGTTGGTCTTGATTCTTGGTTCTTGGCTCTTGACTGTTGGTGGATGCACATCCTCGTCCCTGGTCTCTCCTCATCGCCCCTGTCCCCGCCAACTCCCAACTTCGTCGGCCTACTCAGCCCCATACCATATGTTGGTGGGCGCGAAGTGCGCCGCGTGTTTGCTGGCGGCTACCTGGGCAGGACTGAGCGGTCCAAACTGGCTGTACTGGGTGGGTATCTGGATGTGCGCTGGCAACGGGTGTGATGGAATCACCTGGCGAGAAAGCAAAACGTAGAGATTAGCTATGAGACTTGCTAGATAACTGATAACTAAGCATCTGAAATATTTAATTTAATTCTATAACATATTGAATTTAATCATATAATGCATATTAAACTAAAAGGGTCTCATTTTGTTGTCCTAAACTGAAGTGTAATCACCATATATCAATCTAAGATACGATGTATTAGTTAACCCACCTGACGACTGGAGCTATTGTGGGCCGGAGGCGGGGCCACTACCGCCCTATTCGCGTAGGCGTACGCCGTGGGCGCCGCCTGCGAGACAAACACCGTGGGCCTGCGGTAGATGTCGCCCTGCGCATAAATGTCCGGCTGCAGTAGAGCGGCCGCCGCCGTCGAGGATGGCGATCCGCCCAGCGGAGTTCCGGCCTGGTGATGATGGTGGCCATTGCTCTGGTGATGGTGCGGATGTGGTGGTGGCGGAGCCTGGTTGCTTGGCAATCCCACGCTGCCCGGGGGCGGCTGCGATGGCTGGCGATAGACCTGCGGCGGACCCCACGACGGGGGACCAACGCTGGCCGCTGCTGCTGCAGCTGCCGCAGCCGCTGCTGCTGCCGCCGCACTGATCGAGGAGGACGAAGAGGCGGCAGAGCTGCTCTTGGAGTGGGCCAAGGGTGGAGCCACGCCCGAGGGGGCCACGTAGCTGATGGGCGCCACCGAGGGAGCCTCCCGCTTGGGATGGGCCAGCGGTAGGCCTGCTCCCGAGGAGGTGGGTGCCCACGAGGCGCGCTTCGTGTCCAACTGTTGCGGCGGAGGAGCAGTTGTATACTCCGTATAGAACTCGGCCGGCTCCTGCTTGGTGGGAATGTGCGGCAAGCTGGCGGATGAGGGCGGCGGCTGGCTGGGCACCTGCGGCTGGTAGCCACATTCGCTCTGGGCCATGGCCAGGATGCGCTTCTTCTGGGATTGGCCCGGCTCGTACTTGATGCTGGGCTGCGGCTGGCTCATAACCTGTTGCGGAGGTGGCTGCGGCTGATACTGCTGCTGCTGCTGCGGATGATTTGGCTGCTGGTGCGGCACAGACTGCTGCTGCTGCTGCTGATGATGATGATGATGCTTGGGACTTCCCACGGCGGCTGCGGCAGCGGCATGATGACGACGTCTGGCATCCTCCGGATCATGGTCACCTACGGTTACGCATGGAATTACTAGCTGGACGTGCGATGGCTTATGGCGACTGAGATGCGACTGAGATTGAGATTGGGAGGAGCTGGGGCAGAGGACAGGGACAGGGACAGGGACATGGGTAGGGGCACCAAAGGAGGAGGAGGATGAGGAGGTGGTATGATGCTGATGGTGACTGGAAGTGGAAGCAGACGTGGAGGAGGATGTGGACGTGGCTTGGTAATGAGGATGAGTCGTCGCCGGCTGTGGCTGAGGCTGAAGCTGTTGCTGGTGCTGAAAATGAGCTCCCGATCCCGATCCCGATCCCGCTGCTGATCCACTTCCACTCGCTGGCTGATGAGGCGGATTCAGATTCAAATTCAGATTCAGATGATGAGACGGATTCAGATGATGAGGGTGGTGGTTGTGGTTGTGGTGGTGACTACTGCTACTGTGGCTACTGTTACTGCTATGGCTACTGCTATGCTGGCTACCCTTGCCGCTGCCGGTTCCCAGTTGATTCTGATTCGGATTCTGAGTCTGATTCTGGGCATTACCATAAGTGATCTGCTGCTGCTGCTGTTGTTGTTGCTGCTGCTGTTGCTGCTGGGGATGTGGATGCTGCTGCGGCTGCGGCTGCTGGTGGGCACTATTCCTGCTGCAGGAGGAGCTGGGTGCATGCTGCAGCAGGCTGCTGCTGGTCTGCGACTGGGCATGAGCCCGCTGCTTAAGCACCGGCACCTGGACTCCTCCACTTTCGCCACCCTCATCCTCGCTGTCGGAGATCGTGATCACTGCCGTGGGCGAGGGCGTGTCGTGGATGGTGATCGTCGGCTGCTTCACGTGCTGCGAATGCTGCGGATTCTGCGGATGTGGCTGCTGGGCATGCGGGTGCTGCTGGTGGGCATGTGCCGGCGGCTGTTGGTAGACCACAGCTCCTCCTCCTCCTGCTGCTCCGTTGGCGTTGCAGTTGCTCACAATGTGGTGGCCCGAGGAGGTGCTGTACGGCTGGGCATGGGCCACAGGGACATGATGATGGTGCGAGCTCGACGAGCTTCCGTTCACAATATCTGCGGGGGAGGGAAGACAGCCATTTAGTAGGTATTCTTCTATACTTGAACAGCTCGAGTTATCAATCCGATCCGGACTCTATAATATAAAAGCTCAATCCTTTAAATGGATATGAGAAATGTCATGATGCAAAAGCAATGCAATTCGAAAATATATAAACTAATTTCTATGACAGACAAATTCATTATTTTCTTTAAAATAATTTAAAATTTTTAAGATCATTAATAAACTACTCAAAAGCTGTTTATGCTCGAGTAATGTGAACTTGATTAATGTTAGTTGCTCGATCATTTAATGATTCCATGACCTATGATTGCAAAGTACTAGACAAACAGATCCAGCTCTAGATCGAAGCTGTTTCTTATGTCAACTCGAGAGGGTTTTAATTGGAATCCTTGTTCCATATGTATTTCGATAGTTTCAAAATAGTTTCAAATCGTAATGCATATGGCCTGGATTGAACTTGATATTCCATCTGCACTCACTGCTAGCAGAGGCAGCCGAGGAGGCTACCACCGATCCCGCACTGGCGCTGTAGCCACCGCCATTCCCATAGTTGCAGTTGTGGTGCGTGTGGTACTGCGGCGAGACGTGGGCGGTGCGCTGGTACCGCTGCTGGTGGGGCGGCGAGCTCTCCTTCACCCGCTTCTTCACCGGCGACAGCTGCTGGTGCTCCTTCTTCTCGTGGCGCGGCACGCGATAAGAGTTGCCCTTGCTGGAAAATAATGATTATCATTAGAACGTAAATAAAAAAATGTACAAATTTTGAATTTGAACTTTAAAGTGGATCAGAAATAAATTGATAAATATATGAGCATATGAGCAGTGTGCTAACTTATAACTTATAAAGGGATATGGCATCGAAATTTAATTTTTAAAATGGTGACCAATACTCCTATTCCCTAAATACTTACGCTATATGATGAGCCGGCGACTCCTTCTTGAGATCGTTGCGTGGCAAGTTGAGGTGATGCTTGGGATAGATCTCTTCCACATTAAACAGCGGCGTCGAGTCCACGATGAGCGAGTGGGCGGGTGCCTGCTGGGGCCACGATGGCACCAGGGCCATCTGCCTTCCAGTTTGGGGCCATGCCACTCCGCTGGCCTGCACCCGATTCGTGAGGAGCATCCTCTGGCCAGAGGTGGGCTCCACCATGGAAACCGGCACCGGCACATTGACATACTGCTGCGGCGGCACCTGCAACGGCGGCTGCATGGTGGCACTGCCCACCACCACGTGCTTGGTGGGACTGGGCATCGTTTGGTAGGAGGGCGGGCACAGGATGTTCGACACCAGCTGGTGCTGGAAGCTGTCCGTCCGCGCCTGCGGATACTGCCGGGCCACACTGCGTCCGTTGTAGATCTGGTACAGCCCCTCGTAGGCCAGCGGACGGCCATCGCGAACGAGACGTTGCACCTGGCTGGTCAACTGGTTGTTGATCGTGAACGTCATGTTCTCGGTGCTCGAGGGCACAAAGTTGGTGACCAGCGTCGAAGCGGGTTGTACTCTGTGGGGGATGACAAAGGGGTTCAATAACACTCCGCAACATTTTCAAGGTTTTGACGAGTAACCGCAATTTGTACTTCGGATTCTGAAAGTGCGCATTTGGGTTTCTTGTGCGCTAGCTTGCTTTGTGCCGATGCAAGGTCATAAAAGTAAAAGGTTGACTGTATTTTATATGCATGGCCTAAGCAATATCGGCAAAACAAACTTTTGAAAAAAATACCAAAAAGTATTTAGTATATGTAATTACATTTCTAAACATACACTACGTAATTTACTTTTCATAAAAAAGCTGTGTTTGGGGTTAGCTACCACAATGTTTAAATCCGCTTAAAGAAATATAAATCCAATTTGGTTTATAGCTTTAATATTCAAACTCTAAAATAAACTCTAAAATAAAGATTGAATAGCTTTGATAAGTACTTTCAGAATCTAAAATCCAAATCGTAGTTTTATTGGTCGTGTTGCATTGTATTTTATTATCTTTTCCCCAAGAGCTCATCTACTTACGTGTGGAAATCGCCGCGTCGGCACACCTCCATCATCTGCACGGATGCCTTGACATTGTTGCAGTAGACATAGTCCACCAGATGGGTCAGACGTGTAAAGGAGTGATTCAATGCCTCGGCGGGCGTTAGACGCCGCTCCTGGTCAATGGTCAGCATGCGCTTCAGCAGATCTATGAACTCCCGACGGTCCGTCTTCTCGGCCAGCAGCTGGCCACCTTCCAGATCAGTGGGCACATTCACCTGTCCAATGTCATCGAGACAGTTGAAGATGTACTTGCGCGCCTCCTTGCTCTTGGTGTTCGTCTCGGCCTCGTGCTCCTCGGTGGTCTTCAGCCGCCAAAAGGGATACGTGGAGTCCACGTCGCGGTAGAAGAACTTGGAGGTCTTCGAGGCGCTGTTCAGCATGTGCTCCGTGGGCAGGCCCTGCGTCTGTGAGATGTAGCGGATCTGGTCGAACTCCGAGCTGCCCGGATAGAGCGGCCAGCCGAGGAAGAGTTCCGCAACCACGCAGCCCAGGGACCACATGTCGATGGCCTCGCAGAAGGGCAGGCCCAGAATGATTTCGGGTGCTCGGTAGTAGCGCGATTGCAGGTACGTATTGCAAACCGTCTTGCTCACATGCGAAGCGCTGCCAAAGTCGATCACCTTGACGCGATAGGGTTGACGCACTGGATCCACCAGCATGATATTCTCCGGCTTCAGGTCGGCATGGATCAGGCCCAGTTGTTTCAGCTTCAACAGGGCAGTCAATACCTGAATAAGCAGGAGATTAGTTTGTAGTTCGATTGGATAATGAGTTAAATAAGACTTACCTGCTCCAGAATGGGTCTTATGTACTTGAGGGGCAGCGGCGAGAACTTGTTCTGCTTGAGGAAATCGTAGAGGTTCTGCTCCAGCATCTCAAAGACCAGACAGGTGTGGTTCTTGTGCTGAAAGCACTCGAAGGCCCGCACAAAGTTGAACTCGTCGGCATTCTCCTGGCTGAGTCGGGACAGGATTGAGACCTCGATCTGTCCTTGCCGCGCGTACGAGGGATGGTTCTTCAGGATCTTGATGGCCACGATCTCGGAGGTGCCGCGCTTCCAGCACTTGACCACCTGGCCAAAGGTGCCGCGGCCCAAGAACTCCAAGACCTAAAAATTGGGAATAATAAGGGTTAAGATCTAAGAGAAAGGAACGATATAGTCGAGTGCCCCGACTACTATATACCCGTTACTTAGTTAACCAAAATATATCGTCACTATTACTTGCTCTATCAAATTTGTATTATTAAAATTTAGTTTTCCAATAACTTCTTAAATAATAGTTCGGTTTGGAAAAATTTTGAGGTGTCAATAGATGTTGACCGAATAAACATATACCGCCCAATATTTGGCTTCTACAATGACTCACTGAAACATGACAGAGTTTCGCGATTTGTGGGCGACAGAATGGCTACGCCCACTTTAAAAAAAACTTGTTTTTCGTATGCGTAGCTAGAATCTGCATGTTAAATCTCAATTCTCTGGCTTTTATAGTTTCCGTGATAGACAGACGGATAGGACCAAATCTACTGGCTTCTCATCCTGATCAAAATAAATATACTTTAACTATACTTTGGTAAGGGATATAAAAATACAGATATGGAACTGAAACCCACCTCATACTCCGCCGATAGGGAATAGAGCACCTCGTGCTGCACCAGCTGGTAGTCGCCATCCGCGCCACTACTTGACCTTTTGCTGGGGGGCTGCGTGTTGGCATGACCCCCCGAGGTGGCGACCTTTGTGTGCGCCGTCTTGAGGCTGCTGATGGGCCCTGTTCCGTCTGATCCTGATCCTGCTGCCGATCCTCCAGATCCTCCTGCTCCCGCTGCTGCTGACGAGTTCTGCTGCACAGGCGGGCCGTGGCTGGAATTGTATGAGTCTACGCAGCCGCAATCACAATCTAAAAATGGTTGCAAAAATACACAACAATTAGGTAACGATCCATTTATTATCTTACAATTCAAGATTATCTACTACCTCTTCTAAGTAATCTTCTTATGACTAAGGAGATCATTGTTCTCTGTTTTTGGCTTTCTTCCGCTTCTTTGTTGGGGAAAATTTCCTGTTGTCACCTTTTTCGGTTTCAGGCAATTTCGCTACCTCGCAATTGTGCCGCTGAAATGCAACTGAACGCAGTTCTCAGACGCACTCAAATATGGCTACGACATATAGAATATGTATCTCTGCACTCATCAGCATATGCGACTTGTCAACGCCCCCAACAAAGCGGCGAAGAAAGCGCCGAAAAAAAGGAAAAATGTTATGGGAATTGGCCAACAATCATAAAGATGACTAAGTGAATGGGTGGATAGACAGGGAAGTGGAGACATTCGCCAGACAATGAAGAAGGTGCGTGGATAATATTCATATGCTCTAATAAAAGAAACCAGTCCCAACAGGCAACAAATCGTTTACAGAAAACTTGCATTAGTTTCTGGAATTTTAGAATATTATTAATTTGAAAGCTACTCCCAACCGAAAGTGTGTCTTGAAAATAATGGAGTCTTTACATCACTTTTTGAGGCATCCTTTAAGATTTTAACTGAGTGGCTCTAAATTAGAGGTTTATATTATGATGGTTGTTTCTGGAGGGCCTGAGAACTCTGCTTAAAACATCCTCACGGCAAACACATGTCGAGTTTCCTGCACACCATCTGGCGACCCATACCCATCCATTCCATTTCGCTTGACTTCCCGCAGTTGGGCAACTAAAAATAGAAGCAGTTAAGTAGCCAGCTTCATAACAACGTCCCAACCTTCACGTACTCACATAACTTAATTAATTTACGTCAAAGGACATTTGATATGAATAGGAAGCAAGAGGCGGCATAAAAACAGCGAAAGGCGAAAGGCAGAACCAATCCCACGCACTCTGGCCCAATTATATAGACCAGGAAAAGGAAAAAGGCGCTTTTCCTGGGCCTTCACAAAGGGTCACCTCCGTGGGCGTGGTCAGCCTGGGAAAATCTGGAAAACTGGACACAACGGCGAGGAGTGAAAGGCAATCAAAACTAAATTAAGGACACACGCGATGAAAACGGAGACCACAAAGTGCGGTGGAAAATTTATGGCACCAACTTGAGGCCGCCTCAGCAGTAAATGAAATGAGAACTAAATGCAATAAATTATGCAAAATGTGGAGCAAAAAGAAAAAAGTTGAACTCCAAGTTGAAATCCGAAATTGAAATGGAAAGGCAAGTAGCCGCCAATGGAGGTCACCGCGAAGGCAAAAGTCGGCGGCGGAGGCAGCGAAGGTCAAATCGAAGGTTGTCCAGATGCAAAAGCCTCCTCTTTTGCCTCCGTCCGCCCACAAATTCGATTACGCTCTCTCTTAGAAAAGTTCTGCTCCTGGCAAGGACTTCTTGCACAACGCTCACGTGGCAACAGCTCTAACTGCATCATCATCCTGCCACCAGCAACAAGTTATGTCAAAACACTCGGAGAAAGCATTCCAAGAACTGGAGGACAATTTTGGTTTTTTAGATTTTGACAACTGTAAGTATCTTAGCATTTTAAATGTTTTTTTTAATTTGAGCCAAAGGAATAATACGATAAATTTTGTTTAAATTTATTCTTATTTTATTATTCGAATTTGTTAGTATAGAACAAAAATATTTAGGGACTATAAACCAAAACTGAAATATATTAATTTATATTTATTTTGATATGTATAGAAACTATTGATTCATTATATAATTATATGAATTATGGATGAAGTTTCCCATCGATTCACATAATTACCTTTTGCGAGTGCACATCCAGCACAAAAGTTTGCCAGCGTTTGACATCATTTGTCCTTGGGTTACACAACGCTGCAGCAGCGCCGGGAGAAAAAAGAAATAATAAAACCGATTTTGTTTACGCAAATCTCAGCAGCAGCAGCAGTAGCAGCAGTAGCTGAAAAATCAGAGATGCGGACGAGAAGCGGCAGCGCCAAAGTTGCAACGTGACGCAGTTGTAGCAAACAAAACGAATCTGCGCTGCCTGCGGTTTCTATTCGTATTTGTGTTTTAGTCTCTTCCCTCTTCACTGCGTTTTAGCAATTTCTGTGTCTGTTGCATAAAAGATTCAGCCAACTGTAAATGGGGGTGGTGGAAGGGGTGGGGGTGCATGAACCTAATAGGGGGCGTCGTATCGAATGATTTGCGGGGGCGTTTGCCTGATGCATCCGATCAACTCTCATAGGTCCGAAATCGAATTGGATTCGCTCTGCCAGCTTTGTTTAAACAAAAAGTTCAGTCTTTGAGTTTGCTGATATGATTGAATCAAACGGGAATTCAAAGTTTTTCAACAGCACTATCTTACATGTTTTATTGCAAAATGCAAGAAAAAAAATGTATTACTAGTAGGAAATACTTTTAAGTCCCTTGTAAGAAAGAATTGGCCAAATCTAAACTGGTTAGTGTGTTGGATTTTCAGGTAACCCGCACAAATAATAATACTAACATATACCTATTGTATTTATTAAGAAATGTATTCCTTGTCCAAAATATAATCCTGTGGTTATTATTCATTAAGAGTTTTTTCCTCTATAAAATCTTTACATAAAATAAAGATGTATAGTTTTGAAATTTTTTCTAAATTCCAAGAACTATTTAAACAAATGTATACACGAAATAATAATTTTACTTATACATATAATAAAATGTTTATTACTTGTCTTTAATGAAAATATATAATTTCTGTTTAAATGGTCATTAATATGGTCATTAAATGTTATTGTCTTTTCAGATGTGGATTGCATGTATATATGTTTTCAATATTCCTGGGAATTAATAGAACTTTTTTTTAAATATAAAATTTTTTTTAAATTCCAAGAAACGTTTGTAAACAAATTTATTCATGAAATTTTTTTATTACTTGTTGTTATTGAAAATTCTGTTTAAGTATTAAAAAGTTTTACCAAATTGTTTCTAATATGGATTGTACATGCATTTCCATATACCGCTGGGGATTACTTGAACAGTTTTTTTCCATTGGAATATAAAAGTTTTCCAGTTTTGATAATTTCATAAGGTTCCAAGAAACGTTAACCCTTTGGTGCCTAAAGGCCACTGGAAATGGTACTACGGGATCCACCGACTGGTTCCCAGTAGCCGCTATCGCTGGCGGTGTGTGTTATCGGTTAATGGTCGATCGCACAACAAGTTCATTGTGGTTTTTAAGCAGAAAACTGATAAATACCCTGGCACTGTGTGACTGGATGGGAAATGGGGTTGGGTTCGGATTGCTCGACTTGACAAAGGGTTTTGGTTGGCTTAATTATATTAATCATATGGAACAACTGCACAGCAATCCAGTCAATAATTATAAACTAATTTATAAAGCCCTCTTACTGTAATTGCTAAATTTTCGATTACAACATTTGTGGGAGATTGTGTGGGATAAGTCGGTTATTCAACAATTAAATAAGAAGCTTAAACAAAAAAAATAAGCTCAATTGTAAATTTTGTAGCTGTATGCTGGAGAAAGTTTTGAGAATTTTGTGGCTTTATGACGGGTGACTTTCCTCCACTCAATTTATATGCCGCGTTGGTTGTCTAGCCCCTTTTATGTTTTCAAAGCTAAAATGCTAATTCACCACTTTAGTTTGTGCTTTTGTGAAAATGCAGCCAAAAACCTTGCAGCGGAAGTTAAACAAAGCAAAAAAGCGAGCATAATTATATTACCGGCGAGAAATTTAAAATAAATTATTTACAAAACGGAAGCGGAAAGGCGCTAAATGAAAAAGCACAAAAAAAAAAAAATAAAAACAAGAGGGAAGGCAAACGGGCTAAAAAACAATATAATACAACAGCAGACAGAGGTGCGAGGGAGAAAATGGTACAAAAGCAACAGGTTAGTTGGCTTGGACCCAACTTGTCTGAACTCCGGCTTTATATACAATAGCTCCTGCTGTTGTTGTTGTTGTTATTGCTGCAGTGCGTTTGCCGCATATTAAATGCGCTGATTAATCGACGCGAACAATAAACAAGGTACGCAGACGGGGGAAAAAGCGGAGAGTCGGACGAGAAAAACGGGCACAAGACCCGGGAGGAGCTTACACTGAGAAACCAATTAATAAAAACAATTTATCGGAAAACATAAAACAATTTAAAAAAGTTGCCGATAGAAGAGATTATAAAAAATTTACCAAATTCAAAGAAAATATTCCAAAAATAGGAATTTTGCTAAAGAACAATAAAATTAAAAATCAGAATGATACAATTCTAAAATAACTAGACAGTTTTTACAACAAGCCATCCAAATTTTATTGATTCCAGCTATTACAATTAAGCAACTTTTATTGTACTGTAATCGTGGCTACCAAAATGGTATATTTGCATATATAATCACACTATTCCACACCGAAATTGGATCGAAAAACAGAATATAAGGTAGCAGCAATGAAATCATATATTGCTGTAATACTATAATTTCGGTTTCGGTGTATTGCAAACTGATGAGGAAGGGGGCTGGAAATGGGGTGGGGTTTTGACTCAAAAGGGGGTGGTTGCTTGGGTGAATAGAGGGGACTGGCGAGGAGGAAAGGCAGTATAAATATTTGTCGCTGCAATGAGAGCAATGCACGGGCAAGCATTTCCACTTGTCAACGCACCTGACGATGCCAAAAACAACAACAACAACAACAACAACAAAGGTGGCACCTACAAAACACGAACCTACAGACACGAACCAAACAACAAAAAAAAAAAAAAACAAGTTCCAGAAGAAGCAGAAAAGCGGCAGCAGCAGCGACAATTGCTCTGCCAACAATGTTGCCGGCGACCTCTCCACCCCCTTTTTGTCCCCCAAAATCCCCTTCTACACCCGTTTTCCACCCCTCCCCCCTCTGCAATCAGTATGAAATGGGAGCAGGCAGAACGTGCAAGAACAACGGAGAAAGTTTGCGTTGAAATTCAAGAAAGGAGAAAGAGACGTGGAAGGCAGAGCAATTACCAGAAGCTTTCGTGATTCTTCTGCTGCTGCTGTTGTTGCTGCTTCTGTTGTTGCTGCTGCTTCTTCTGATTGTCATTATTATGGATGTTGCTGCTGTTGGTTAAGTTGCTGGTGTTGCTGAGGAGCTTTCCACATGTATTGCAGATGCATTTGCTGATGTTGCATATCATGCTATTGCTGCTATTGCTTTTCCATTTGATGTTGCTGCTGTGTTTTTTATAGTATGCTGATGTTGCTTCTTAGTACATTGCTGCTGTTTCATATATAGGATGTGGCTGTGGCTGCTATGTTTTCCATAGTTAGCCGATGTGGCTGCTGTTGCCTTTATATATGATATTGGTGTTGCTACTGTGTTTTTTATAGTTTGCTGAAGTGTCTGCTGTTGCTTCTCATTCTATTGCTACTGTGTTTTTTAACGTTTGTTGATGTTGCTTCATTCTGTTTCTTTCTGTTTTTATATAAAATGTTGCTGTTGTAGCTGTGGTGCTGCTTTGGTGCTCATTCTATTGCTGCCGTGTCAAAAGCTTATTTTGCTTTTGCTACTATATTTTCCTAAGGTGTAGCTACTGTGTTTTTCACATATCTAGATTCTGCTCTTCGTAATGTTTTGCTGATAGTGTTTTTGCAATAGTTTATCCATCTATTGCTTCTGTGCTTTCAATATTTGCTGCTGTTGTCCCTGTTCTATAGCATACGTTTGATGTTGCAGGTTTATTTGACTTAGGTATGCTGCTGTTGTTGCTGTTTTTATACAATATTTGTGCTCTAGCTGTTATTGCTTCTTCTGCTTATATTTCTGACTGTGCATTTGCTGTTGGCGTTGCATATTTCATGGCCTGTGTTGCATATTTTAACACCCGATGCCAAACATGCTTGCATTTGCATACTCAACCAGCAACTCAACCACTGCAGTATTCTCGACCACAATCAGCAGATCAAGCTGTCCCATGGAAAGAAGAACAAGTGAGGTTAAAGAAGGAAGTAGCGAGCGATCTTTAAAAATTGAGATAATGCCAAATATGGCACTCGTGCAACAAATTACTGCGACATGTTGCTGCTGCACAAAGAAGCGGGGCATGGAAAAAAAATGTCGCCTTTCTAAAAAACGAAGCAGAAAAAATAACATAAATAACTCGGGTACTTTCACAATAACGAGTAAAAGAAGACGATCAAAGAGATCATATGAAGTTATATTTTCGGTTTAGAGAAAGATCAACTCGCTTTATAGCATATACACTTTAAGCCATAAGATATCTGAAGTTTATAATAACGACAGATCTCCAATTAATCTGTGATCAACTCGTTTGCTAAGCTTCTCTCCTTTTTTAATCAACGCAATGTTTTTTTCAGGTTCTCCCACTTAATCGATGTGTGTTATCTCAAAGTGAGTAGCCACCAAGTCAGACAGGTTCTCAAGTCAATCGAAAATGAATCGTTAATTCCAGCTCAACATGGCATCGATGGATAATGATGATGATTGAAAAACGATGACCAGGCAACAACAGCTGGCGTTGCATGCAACATGTTGCCAAGAAATGCAATTACATATTTTCCAAAATGGCAATCGGAAGTTCGTTTTTCACATTTTCCACGCTTAGCCAAATGGAAAATGCAATAAATCAAATGCACCAGCAGCAGCAACAACAACGCTTGAGTGCTTTTCTTGTTTAGAGTTGGCAAAGCAAAATAAAAGTTGCCACTTTAATAAAACCCCCTCCTCACTTCGTCTCATTTTGATTTGTGTGCTTTTGCAGCTTGGCAACAATATGGCAAAGAGCAGCGGCAACAATGGCGATAAAACTAGAGAAGCTATGCGGATAGCGAAGCTATAAATACCCTTAAATGGAGGTTATTTCACGGCAAAAAATAAAACCATTAATTATGGCATTTTTTCTTCTTAGCCACTTAAATTTTAATTATCACTGGTGATTTCCTAATTTTTTTTCTCCTAAGAACATTTTGGCATTTGCACTCGCATATAAAAATTAATGTAGTTCCCACAAATCCATTAACCATTTAAAAAATAATTTTTCAGATATTAAAACTAGTTGATTTCTATAGGGTATCCAAAGTACCAAAAACTACATGCTGAATAATGCTGCGGAGTTGCTGCACTTGTTGTTGTTTTCATTGTGTTTTCTTTTTTTACTGCTGACTTTGTTGTTGTTCTGGCAGATTGTTGTTGCTGTTTTCATTTGTATAATTGCATTGCACACTTGATTGCATTCAAGACGTCGACTGAAGCAGCGCAGTCGATTACAATGAAGCCAATAAAACCAGCGCCCAGCAACAAAATTGCTCCCGACGATCGTTCCCTTTTTTTTAGTCGATATTTGCTGGCTCTATCTTTCTGTGCACAGAAAGAAACTAAAATCATGTTTAATATAAGTCATAATCAAAGTTTATTGTTTTAAGGCAGAGAAATTAAGGCGATAAAAGCAATTGTATACTTGTTATTAAAGTTTTACAATCAAAGCCTGCTTCTTAATAAAAGATTTTATAGATTCAACAACAAACTGCTACTTAATCTGAAATTGTTGAATAAAAATCCATAAATATAAATATTTCTTTATGTGGTGAACATGCACTGGTACTGCTGTTGGTATCTGCTCTTCTCGAGTTTCTTTCGGATATTTGCCATTACTGCTGCTGAGCCACAACAATGCAGCCAAACCAACAAACCAGATTCAATTACAGAAAATACAATATCGCAAGAAATGGCCTTTAAGAGATGTTTTGTTTTTTCGCTGCTTTGGCGGCGGATCTGCCGCCAACAATAAAAAACAGATAGCAAACAAGAGCAGCAAGAGAGAAATTTCCATTGCAATTTAAATTTAAATTGCGCGGATCTACGGCAGCATGGTTTTTGAGAGTTTTCCAAGCCAAATCGGAGGCAGCTAGAGCGGCACAAAAAATATAATAAAAGCAGGCACCCACAACACCATGAATGCATTCCTAAATAAATTTATTAATTTTGATGCAACTTTGTAACTACATGACTTTAACTATGTTTTCTACATAAAGTTAACTTAAATTTTAAAGAATTTAAAATTTATTATGCTTTTATACTATTATTATATTATTTTTAAGTTTTGTACATATTTCTCTGGCCGCCAGTGTGAATACGCTTTTGGATAGCAAGCAGATTTGTTTTACTCTTTGAAAGCTTTTGGATGCTGACTGAACAACAGATACGATGGCGGGTGGCGTTTACCTCCACCCACTTACCCTCCCCCTTTTTACCGCCCACCCAAAAAAAACCCCCTAACGATCCACTTTTTGATCTCTTTCTTTTCGGCTGCTCTTTTTTCGCTGCTTTTCGGTTAAATGTTGCATGCAGTTGACAAGTCGACAGCGGGGCAAACAGCAAACAGCAACAACAATCATTTCAAATTAAACGTAATTCATGGCAAAAGAAACCGAAAATACCCACCAACAAAACCGAAACAAACCAACGAAAATAATACTAAATTAAAGGGAAATTTGTTCACCGTCAACTTTTCATTGGGTGAAAGTTTTGCAGCTCTTTGCAGATTAAGATCAACCATTCGAAATGAAACGAATTGAAATTGGCAAATTGCACAGAAACCTGAAATTGGACGATAAATGAATGAGTGGCTCTATAATGTGAAAGAAATGCAGAATCATTATTTCATTTGAATGGATTCGAGAAAAATGGCCAAGGCTAAGAAGCTCCAATCGTCGAAATGCCAATTTATTTGTAGTTTGGATCGTTTCAAAAGATCGCAAATTAATGTTTCTTGAAGTTTTTGCTTGATAGGCATTTATTGACAATAAACGAAATATGATACGTTGATCTTCGGTTTTGGGAGAGTAGCAATTTGATACAAAAAGTTAATTGATGTTACATTATCTTTATTGCAATTTAGAAAAAGAGGTCCCAATAAGTTGTAACAAATATGTTCAAACAATGATACTATCAGAACCTCCTTTTCAAATTATTTTGTTTGAAGAAATCTTAAAAACAGTACCCCATATGCCCCTTGTTATTTATTCTAGAATTTTCTTAAGTAGTTTTACAAAAGCAAAACAGAAAAGCCGATGCTAACTGTATACGTTCTATTATCATGATGTTTCCTCTAACCCCTGAAAGCTTTCTCCCCGTAGCTGCTTTTATCACCTTAAAGTTCCCACATTCCTCTCGTAGTTGTTTATCGAACAGAACCCATTGTAATTAGGAATTCTGCATTTTTTTTCTCAGTTTTGTTTGCATTTTTCCATGTGGCTAGACTAGCGAAACGACTTTGTGTTGAAGTAAGCAAAATGCTGACGACCGCTTAGAGGTCGCTTAGTTTTTTTTTTTTTTTTTTTGTTTTTAGTCTGGCCATAGAATGACAACCCAACTACACAACAAAAGCATAAACATCGAGCCACATAACTCGCGCAGTTGACGACGACGTCGACGTCCTTCAAGCGAACATTAGAAGCGTAACGCCAGCTGCAATGACCTAAAGTAACCCAATGGAGAATATACCGGAGAATGGTAGAGAATCGCAGAGAGAAACGAGAGGCGAAATACGAAAGACGAAAGAGTGTTGCACAATCCGGTGACAAGAGGGCGTAGGGGGCGGTGCAGCGACAGCCGACGGAAGTGGGCGTGGCCGCATAACTCTTCAGGTGTGTTGGTACAAGTGGGCAGGCGGTGGGTGGTTGGACTTTTTCGCTTGGGGAACCACATTTAAACAATGCAGAAGAAAGATGGTAAGGACCGAGCAAACTCATATACGAAAACTGATCGTAAATTATAATTTTTTAATGTTTGGTCCCCATTTCTTTCTTTCAAAGACTGCTTATAATAATATGGTAAAAACAACGATTTTTTAACAACCGAAAATTTCCCAGAATCTTAAAAAAAGAATCCCAATGGGGCAATTATTTATAGAATTTCCAAAAAACATAAAAAATGGAAAATTCGAACCATCATTTTTACTATTAGTATGTTTAAGTTATCTGACATTTTTAAGGGGTTTATGAACTGGTTTTTCAATGTATTTTAAGAGCACTATCTAGGCTAATATTTATACTTAATTATTGTAAACAAATATCATTATCATTACAAATAATAAACTGCATTACATGTAGTAAACTGCATTACAAATAATAAACTAATATAACACAAGTTTCGTAATTTTATTTTTGGTTAAAGTGTAATAACTTATTAAGAAACTGCTGACAACTTTACAGCTCTAAAATTAACGTGGATACCGATAACGACGTGCATTGCACATTGCAGGGTATTTTTATAACTGACAATTTGAGTTGCGCCCAGCCAAGCGGAGTTAACTTCAATTGAGGTCAAACGCTCAACCGAGCGGCGGGTGCAGTGGAAAGTGGAGTGATATGGTGGAAATGGAATTGGAGTGGGTGGAAAAGTCCAGGCCAGATGATAGAGAAGTCGCCTCGAGACGCGACAAGAACTGCAAAAACAAAAACAACAGCAACCAAATATAAATAGCATCAGCTAACCAGGCCTCTGTCCGTCCGTCCGTCTGTCCGTCTGTCTCTTTCCCACAGTCGTTTTCCCTCTCTTTCGGTTGCTGTGCGTCAAGTCTAACAAGTCATCATCATAATGATCATCGTCGAGAGAACTGGAACAACGACACTATAGTCTACAGTCGGAAAGCAACAGCAGCAACAACAACTGGAAAATATTTTGACGCATAAAAGCAGCGCAAATAAAATAACAAATGGAAAAACAACATAAATTGCAACTGAATTAGACGGCAACCACTGATTATAATCATTCACCCCATGCGGGGGATTCACAGCAACACAATGTATAGTTAATAATATTGTTTTCCCGAATTGGACAAAACAAAATTAAAACTGTTGGTGGGTAATCGAAATCCACAGTCTCATAATAAAACTGTGTTACCAATTTTTTTTTACAAAATTCTCCATTATATATTTTTTAAGCACACCAATATCAACATCAAGCCTCTCGCTTTTAATTAATATTTTTATAGTCATCAATATGATATTCCTTGCCCCTTTTTTCACTTTTTTATGTTTGGAATATCATGTTACCCTTTCCAATTTTATTTTTTACGAACGTCTTTTTTGGATCATTAACGAATAGTATAAAATTTTTGCATTGGGTCTGCGCAAAGTTCAAGCCAATCCCACAGTCAAAGTTCCCAGCAGACCCAAAATACAGAAAAAAACCGGCGAATCGTTTTCAAATTTCTGTTTCCAATGTAATTTAAATGCAAATGCAAATGCAAACAGCCTGAAAAGAAGGGAGAAAAAGACGAGCGCAGACGGCCAAAGGAAATGAAGCAAAAAGGGAAAGCGTGTCAATTTGATTGAAAACACAAAATAAGCAAAACGAGTCAAAGGGGTTGGACGAACGAAAGGAAAAACCAGCAGCAGTCAAGAAATAAAAAAAATAAAAGACAGCACTGCAAATTAGAAATCGAAAAAAATGTGCATTGCACTGAGAGGTAAAGTTTAAAAAAATAAACATATAAAAGCAAAAGCAAAAGCAGACGTCAAATGCAATTTAGATGAAGCCACAACTTTAAGATTATTGATTCGCATTCCATTGATTTGTCTGTTTCTCTTTTTACTGATTTGACATAGAAAAATAAAATGTCTGGGATAAATGTGACAACAAATAGCAGCAGCATTTGAATCTGCAATCACTTGGAAGCTTTAAAATAGAATGTTCAGCCATCAATGAGTCTGATGCAACTAATCATTTATTTGCAGCATTTCTAAATGAAATATCTCAATTATTTCTTGTTTAGATTTATTTGAGGAAACATTTTGATTTTGGTTTAAAGATTTTTTTTGGCATAGACAAAAATATAATCTATTGCTGTCCACCTGCACTCCGAATTTTTCATTTAATTTCATTTTATTTAGTTTCTGTTCGTGCCTCATTATTAAGCTCATCATTATCGCATCCATATTCGTGTGTGTATTGTTCTGCTGGATTTGTCATCGTTGTTTGTGCCCATAATGACGCTGACAAAGAGACGAGTTCAAGAGTGCAATGACATTATTATATCATCCCTCTATTATGTACACTAGCAAAAAAAATATATATATATTAATTATAATTGCAAGAAGCATATTGCAAATTTAAATTGAGGAAGGGAAAGGGGTGACTTGTAATGATAAGAAACACATAATCCATTCAAACCAAAGGCAATATAAATGCATTTCATTTTAATACTATATTGATAATAATAGTTCAGATTTGTTGTTAGCAGCTGTGAATGAGATAACGAATCTCGCAAGCCTTCTTTCACCTAAAAGCTGTATAATTGTTGTAGTACGATTCTAGGTACGTTGGAAAATTTAGAAAATTCCCTTTGTAATCGGCTTGAAGTGGACATGAGCTATGGGTTGTGAGTGCGACACTTGAGTGATGAATTATTCACCCCGCCCCCGTTTTTGTCTAGCCTCGTTTTTAGCCGCACAACTGCATGGAAAATAAGCCAATTCCAACTCAGTTGCTCTGCTGCTCGCTGTTTGTGCTCGGGTATTATAAAATATATGGATCAATCGATGCAATATGAATTATAGCTAGAACTGGGGGAGAAGAGAAGAGAAGAAAAGGAGGAATTTGCTATTCCGCTTGATTGGTTGTTGGCTGGGCCTGGCGTGTTCTAGTTAATGTAATTGACACGCCTCTTTTGCATGGGCATTTTAAATTTTCAAAACGAATTTTTCACAAGCTTGTTCGCCTCGAAAACGGGAGCCATGGAAAGTCAATAAAAGCGTATAAATTCCTAAAGAGATCGGGCGAAAGAAAAACAGAAATGTATAAGAAGCTAGGCATTTCTAAGCAGATATGTATATTGTTTTTAGCTTTTTTTTAAATCCAATTACCATGCCAATTTTCCCTCCTTTAATTGCCTCTAATTACGACTTGTATTGAATAATTTTGAATGAATTGAGGAGTACGAAAACATTTCATTAACAAGCCGAACGAACGAACGAACAAGCGAGCACACGACGTATGCGCAATAAAAGCACAAAATATTACGCATACGCCATGGCGAACGCATAAAACGCACGAAATGTGTTTCATTTCAGGCAACAGCCATAAAGTCGGGCCATCAGCTGTATAACTCGTAGCGGCAAAGAACAACAAAAGGCCACATTTAATGTTATGAGCCGCAAAAACGCAAGGAAAACACAAGTTCAAAGACCCGAAAGGAAGCCAATACCGAATACCGAAGATCTCCCCCTTTTCAACGAACATACCCATAAAAGTGGGCGTGAAAGTTTACCCCCGAAAATAGTTCAACGGAAATGAAAACTTCAAGTCGAGAGCTAGAATTTCAAATGGAATTATAAGCATATGGCATGAGAGGAAAAATAAGTAGTTGAGAAAAGAGCAGGAAGAAAGCAAAAGAAACCTCCAGAAGGATAAGAAAATGAGTGGTTAGCAATAAAAGTCCATAAAAAAGGGAAAATATTCATAAATTAACATAAAAATGACGCAACTCAAAAAAAAAATGCAGGCCAAAGCTTATAAAATTTTATAGAAACGAAAAAACTAGCAAACTGTGGAAATCGCAAAAAGGAAGAGCCACTTCTCGTAATAATCAAGTAGCCAATTCTGGGAAAAAGCCAGACAAAACAGAACGCGGACAGCCAAAAAGAGTGGAAGAGAAGAGGGCCAAGCAAAAACCCAAACAAAAATTGAACAAAACATAAACTTCTTGTTTTTGTTTGTTGGGAAAACAACAACAACTCCCAGTGACATTGGGCTAGGTTAAGGGTATGATAAAGGGGGTTGTTGCTGTATAGACAGCAGACCCCCTCTGACATCACTGCTCTATAATCCATTTTTGGGGTGGTTCAAGCAACGCCAATATCCACAATTGCGGAGTGAGCTTATGTTGCAACATTTCATCGAACGAATGGCCAATGACTAATAGAATGTAAGGAGAGCAGATACAGAAAGTGGCCAACAAAAACAGAAGGCCATCAAGACAGTTCTCATCCGAAGAGGGTACGGGCTTATGGGATTCTGAATCAATCAAATTAAAAAGTTTAACATTTTGTTAATCATTTAAAAAATAACATTCCATATAATCACAAGGTAAATAACTTAATATTTACATTTACACACGAAAGTTGGCTATAAATTCAGCCTCAAACCTAAAATGGTGAGCTACAAACAACTTAACTTTTTTTAATTAGGTGGCATCGCCAGATGCAATTGTAAACAATTTAAGCTAAATTGGAGTAAAGTTCTTCTCGCCTTAAAATGGTCATTAATTGCTAATTAGTTTTCCTGTTCGCTTTGGCAATGGTAAAATTTCTAATAGTCAGCTAATATAGAGGTGCCAGACATGTAAATTAAGTTATTTATTTATTTTACACGTCTGGAATTTTTGCTAATATTGTTTAATGAATTTGTATGTGCCGCAAGAACAGTTTTATAAAATTCATAGTATAAACATAATATAAGCAGTTTGCTTTTAAATGAAGAAACAAATGAAACACATCCATAAAAGCACAAGTTAAATATTAATACAGATTTGTTTATGCCTAATTTAAAACTGTACCCTGCAGATGAGTCACTTGTGCGAAGGCAACCCTTTTTGGGACAGGGTATGCACACTGTTTCACATCAAATGGAGGCAGCGAGCAAACAAACTCATGGGGAACTATGACTCAGAGACGCAGTCAAGTACAGTGCCTAGGGGCGTGGACAAAGGGGGGCACAGATGTAGCAAAAGGGGGCAGGCAGCAGCGGCCACAGGCGGAGCAGAGAGAGGGGCAAACGACAAGTTTCACTTGGCTCGAGTGGGCTGGTGGAGAAGTTTGGCGCCGACGTCGTCCAATGAATGTGAATGTGGGCTGACAGTTGGCAGTAGTTGCACCCAATCCCCTCTCTATCCCCTTCCTCGCTACCCATGACCACCCCCTCAATTGCAAACTGAATCAGCAGAGAAACAGAGAAACCCAGAGAAAAACAGACAGAAACGAAGGCTATTAACATAATTCATCACACAAATAAGCGTTCATTTAATTAATTATACAAAAATGTAAAACATTAGATTCATAAATTATACAAAAATGCATAATTAATGCTTGAGCGTTTGTTATTGTCATTTATTCCGCTTTTTGCACTTATTAATTAAAGCTAACCAGCAGAGAATTAATAGTGAATTCCTGGCTTAGATTTATGGAATGTTTTTCAACAAGTTAAATGAGACGTGCACAGGAATTTGTCAGTTGACTTGTTGCAAAAGGTTGGGGAAAAAGGTTGAGAGCCACCCGTAAAAAAACAGTGCAAAAAATGTATGAATACAACTGTTTATCTATACTTATCAATCTTTATTTTGCAGTTTTATTATCAATCATAAACAATTCTTTCAGATAAGCACAGCTAAATAAGAACCACCTAATGACCTATATACATATATGTGTTTGCAAAGCAATCAGTAGTTTTAAATTAGTTTCTTAACTAACAGACAAACTAGGCAATAAGAAATTAAAGAATGGCCGCAAAGAAGATTACAAAAATAACAAAAGCTGTGTTAAGACATACCAATTAACAATGGAAAATAAATAAATAAAACACAGTCAAAAATATTATTCTGTTATTCCATACTGTTGATTCCGATTTAAGATATATTTTAACAAAATTACAACTAAGATGCATTTTCCTATCCAATTAACATAAATTCGCAATATCTTTAGCAAAAACACAAATAAAATTAAAACAATTGCCCTACTCAGCGGTCAACAGCAGACAATCGTGGAAACAGTGAAAAATAAGACAAGTGAAATGCGTGTGCAATGTCCAAAAAAGAATCGCAAAACAAGAAATGTAAGGCAGAAAGAATATTTTCAACTTAATTGCCCAACCAGAAAAGCGAGAAAAACGAGCACGGTCACCTTTTGCCTCCCGAAAAGACGAGGCGAAATTCATTTAAAATATTTAAATTTGTGTAATAAGACAAGAATAAACATGTATGCACCGTCTTAAAGTCAAAGCAGGCTGAAACAAAAAAAAAAAAAAAGAAGACCAACCACAATGTTGCCTAACTGCACTTTCGGCTGCAATATTTTTTTTGCCTTTCTTATCTGCATTTTATGGACGAGTTTTACAAGAAAATGTTTGCCTTTTTGCCCCTTTTTTTCCTTGCTCACATATTGCAGAAGGGTGAAGTGGATGGGACCACATTTCTGTCGCATAACTTTGCCGTGTATTTTTTATGTTTTTTTCGTTTCTTATTTATGCCTGCCAACATCAACAACGTCGAAAACGTCTTTTTGCATATTCAATATTTTCATTTTCCTGGGTTGTCTTCCTCGCTTTTGAGTTGAAACGTTTGAGATGCAAAATTTAAATTGAAGGAACTGGGCGTGGTAATTTAAAACTAGATTTGCAGGAAAACAATATATATTTTTTTATGGAATTCTCTGGAATATATTTGGGCGCAACATTTTATTATATGCTGAAGCTTAAATAAAAAAAGAGTTCTGCAATATATTAAGTAATAAACTTTTATTCCTAATATACACATTCACGGCAACCCCTTGAAATTTCCCAAAACTCAAACTTCCCGCCTGAAAAACCTTGGCTAAAACTCCATCAATCCAATCTATGAAGCACATCCGATTACATGGAAACCAAATCGATAAATTTAAAGCAATATTATAGAAGGTTTTTGTTTGTTCCTCAAACTGACGCTCCACACAGCCTTGGAGGCTAAACAAATTTGTATAATCTGAATGTATCTTAATATGTACCCATATCCGCATATTAGCAGAGAATAGAATAGAGGGGTTTTTTTTGTTCGAGCAAATAAAAAGATAAATAGAGACCCAAAAAATTTAATTTCAAAACATAAGCTTTTGTTGCTTTTTATTTTGCGTGTATTATGAGAAACGCCCCGGCACGAACGAATGAAAACAACAACATCAATTAATAATGGCGAGTAAAAACAGTTGAAAACTTGTTTTGGCTTTAAAACGTAGCAAAAGGCAAAAAGGTATAAAAAAAAATAGCGAACACCAACAAAACAGCGAAAACTCCCATTAGTCATCCAATTTTCAACTAAAAGCAACAATAACCACCGACTACACACCTGTAGAAAGCGAAAATGACAATAATAACAGGTAAACTAAAGCCAGATAGTTCGATAAGCAAAACAAATACGAGAAAAAATATAAGAAAAGAGTAAATTGTGGGTTGGTCGAGCAATTTCTGGATTTCAGCTGTTAAGCCGACAGATTTTGCAAATTAAGCCCTGAAAAAAGGATACAGTAAGCCCCCAAGAAGTGCAATTCAAACCCACAACTTTAAATCTACCATCATGTGGAGTAAGAGCTGTAGGGTAAAAACTCAGAAAATGTAATTTTTCTCCTACCACACTTTTCACTTCAAGTATTCCTGTAGGCACTATTTGAATTTTCCTACATTTCTCACATTTCCACTTTCCTCCATTTCCCATTTAAACCCCACCCATCCTTTATATCACCCATTTTGTTTATCTATTCCCACAGCGAGGAAAGGATTTTAATAGAAATTTCTCTGCAGGGCGTCCCAGCATGCAAAATGGAATTAGCAAAAACCGATGAGAGTTTGCGGGGTGTGTAGAAAAGGGACACTTGGGGAAAATTAGTCCAAACTATTTGCTGGAAACAAGATAAAAACATAATAACACTTAAAACACAAATTGAATAACAAAGAATAAATCGAATACTTTTACAATAAAATATTTTTGAGTTTTTACAAGTATTTTACACAATTTTAAATATAATCCAAAATTAAAATTTTTTTGGACCAGTGTAATTGGGAAAAGACCCAATCTGGACAAAACAGGCAAATAGAGGCACGTGTTGCGGTGGTTTTTCCTCTCTCCTGTCAACGCAGGATGAAAATGTATTCGAGCTTTTCTTTTTGTGTGTAGTGTGTAACCCAAGCCGCTTTTGACGTTGATGTCGGCGTTTTTTTCTGCAGCCTTTCAACGCCCGCGCACAATTTTCCCCATGTCGCTGTTGTTGCTCCTCAATTGACTTTCTATAATTGCGTTTAATGTGTTGTGACGGAGGCAAAGGCACTTAGGGCTACCCACCAATTACTGCTGGCACCCGCTCTACATCCCACCATGTTTTCCACCCCCTCGCTGAGCTTGTTGTGTAAGTCCGAGAATTCTATTTCTGTGGCTCGACGTTTTCTACATTTATTTCTGCCTTTCTGTGCACCTATCCTATCACACACTTTGTTGCATCGCCTCACACCTCCCTCTGTATCTATCCTTGGCTTAAGCAGCTTTGATATTATTTAATTTGTTACACAGTGGCTGCTGGGTTGTAAACTATTTTTATATATTTTTATAAGTTCTCCTTGTGTTATTTTAAATTATTTTAAAATAGCTTTCTTTAATTAAACGAGTCTGTATCCAGCTCGTATTTAAGAAGTGTACTTAGTTGCGTTGGAATAAGCTAGTTCTTTTGTTATACAATATAAAATATTACTGAAAGTATAATAAGAATATTAATTATCAAAAATGAATAACAATTTATTTGTAAGAACGAGAATCTTTTGTTTAAATTCTCTTCTTTGCGTAATCTGTCGCTATGTAAATTTTCGTGTATGTCAGTGGTTGGGTGTTTTCTTTTTTATTGGTGTTTTGAGGTGGCTGCTAAAATAAGAGCCGGCAGGTGGCGCTGCCAAAAAGTTCTGAGAAATTTCATTAAAATTGATTGATCGAAATAGAAATTGAAAGCGAAATGCGAGAGACGTTGATACGCCAAGCGGATAAAGAGAAATGTCAATTTAAAATTTAACTTATTACAGCAGCCTTCAATGCATGAACAAATTTCTTTTGCTCTCGTCACATTTCGAGTTTCTAGAACTACGTTGCCCAAATTTCGTATTCCGTGAACATAATTGCAACGCTTTATGAGCAAAGAATGGCTTACTGTACTTACTGTACTTCGAGCATCAAGAACATTTCGTGGCTTATTCCCACAGAATTCTCAATGTATCTCACTCGTTCTGCGTTGATTTCTTGTTCCCTTTTTAGTGTTGATGCAGTTTTTCGTTTAAATAAAAGTGGAAAAGGTGGGGAGGTGCCAGATCTCTGTCCATTAACACTTGTTAACCCAATTTAGTCTCAATTTCCATAGATGACATGGCACGTATCTGTATCTGTAACTGTAAAAGTATCTGTTTTTCGGTATCTCAGTATCTGCTGGAACGTTGTGGAATACAATTCGAGTAAAAGGCCCTGCATTGTCACGCACACACAGTTAAAAACTCACTCAGCGACACGACGAACAGTCGGGCAATAAAACAAGTGACGCAGACATTGACAGCCCTCTACAATAGCAGCAACCTCAAGGTTTACCGCTCTACAGTTTAAAGGGGGATACACAGTTGAGGTCAACATAATAATTTTAACGAAAGGTTTTTTTGAAAACGAAAAGATGGTTTTTACACTCAAATATTGTCGCAAATTCTTTGGCATTGCTCGAAAATGTTATTTAAATTAAAAGAATGTAACCATTAAAGATAAAAATAAAACTATAACGATAACAGCTGGGCCAAACAATAGTCCAAGTACTAATTGTTGTCAAATCACTAAAAAAAGAAGCTAATTTAAAATTTAATTTGAAAACAGTCATATTTTTGAACAAAACTCCCATACAATATTTTTTTGACCAGCGCTGTAAAGTGGGAAGCTGAAAGAGTTTAGCTATTAAAGCAACAAATTTTCTTTTTGCTTCTTAACGTGTTTGTTGTTTTTTTTTATTGTTTAGGTATTTTTTTAATAAATTTTTAAGTTGACCTCCATTTGTCGTGGTTCCTCAAAGCTGCAAACTAAAGAGTAAAACGAGAAAAGACACATAGGAGATAGCTTTTTGAAGTTGATGTTAATTGTACCCTTGAATTAAAGATACTCAAGGGGTACTTACTACTCAATAGCTTTTGTTAAGAATCACTGACTTTTATTTATTTTCATAATCAGAAGCTCTTCAAATTTATAAATTATTTTGAACTATTGAGGCTCTTTAAAAAGCTCTTTTTTCTGGCTACCGGGTATCTTTGGGTCGACTACCATATTCCCTCCATTCTCACTTGTTTTTCGGGGACTGCAAACTCAATTAAGACTGCCAACTGTATGCGCAATGAACGTCTACAGACACGCGAAACAAGTTCTCAGGCTGAAACTGGTCCGATTTCTCAAAGTTGCTGCTGCTCTGCGATGATCTTTCAGAGCAACGAGACTCAAAAATCGACGATAAACAACCGAAACAAAGTTGAAATCAATGTGTGTACATCCATAAGGAGAAAGGGGCGGCAGCTGAAAGCCATCTAACCGTGAACGAAAACAGCCTCAGCAACAGTAAACAAAAAAAGTTAAGATCTCCCCGGGAATTATCATATTCGAATACATTAAATTGAATCTCACTTAAAGCGCTTCGTGGGGATCATCTAATCGCATTTTTTTTATTGTGGCTTACCTGTAATGGAAAAAGAGAATAAAAATCATATTAAAATACGGCAAATTACAATTGCAAAAATAACACACTTTTGAATTCATTATTTAATTGAGCTACTAATGATAGAATCGTGTAGGGAATTGTTTTGTGCTAATTGTAAGGAAATGGCAGCGGAATTTTTAAAATTCAAAATAGATTTTAGGCATGTTTTTATATACCCCAAAAAACTTGTCTTTCTGGCCTCGTAGCTTCTGACCCTATCCATCATACATCAGCAAATATTGTGGTACAACGTATAACAACACCAGAAGTCAAATTTGGTGGCATGTCAAAAATAATTGAGGAAAAACCTAAGCAAAATAAATACACAACATGAAGATAATTTTTTTGCCCGTCCGCTTTTATCTACTTTATCTATCTGCCCCCTCTTTTTACTGCTGCCTTGCGTTTTGGTTAATGGAAATGTTTGCTATAGCCGACTTGAGCTGAGTATCTGTGTATCTGGCAGATACAGTCATCACGGACAGCTGTCATTTTCACGAGTTTTCATGAGTGGCGGACCCTTTAAGTGCCCTCACCCAACACCAGTTTGACCTTCTCCAGTTTTGAGTTATAACAAAACAATTTCATTTCTGACTTTGATTTCGATTTTGAGACCGTCGCTCTTTCGATCGCCAGGCCAAGATCCCTTAAATCCATGAAATATTCACTCCAGAGCCATGACTATATTCATGAAGTTGCAGAGGGTCGGTGTGTCGTTGGCTCATTTAACCATTCCGAAACCAAAACCAAACCCAAATCCGAATCTGAATTTTGTTTACCCGTTTCTCTGTTTTCGACATTTCGTTGTCTGTGCACTTTGAGCCTACGTGATGTCTTGCATGGAATTTTCATTTACATTTCTCGTTCGTCTCTTTGTGTTTGCTTCTCGCCTTTACATGTCAAACGGACAGCCAAATATATTTTCGTTCGGGCCAAAAACAAAAACTAAATCACCCAACAGCCGAAATCATTGGAAATGATTAAGATTTATTTTAATTTTAAAAGTTGTTTCAAATTGTTTTTAAAACAAATTAAAGTCATTGCTAGGAAAGGATCATAGAAACCCGAAGTAAATTGTGTGTTAAATACCAAGGGTTTGAACCTCGATTTTGCGGAAATCGCACAAAAAAAATTGTATACCTCCACTGATAAGATGATCAATTTTGTGGGTTTTATAGAATATTAAAATATACTTTGTTATATATAAGTTAGTTTACCAACATAAATGAATTTAAATTCGAGAAAAATGCCTGAACCTCTTTCATTTCGATTAGCGAGGAAAAAAATCAATGTAATTGTTGTTGGCTTGCCTTACAGATGAAGGGGTGAGCATCCCTGCTGTAGAATAAATGTTATACACGTAAGGTAAAATAAGAAACATTAAATATTTGAATACAATTGTGGAGATCTAAAATTTTTAAAAAAAATTTCAAGTGCACCAAGAGAATCCAATAAAACGAAATTTTTTGGATCCCCAATGGAATTGAAAAGTAAAAAGCAAGAAGCTGAGAAAAACATGAAAAATGCATTTTCAACTAAATTGAACTTCGCTTGACGGCAGAAACAACGTAGAACGTGTCAGAAAGGGATTGATTGACATGGTGAGCTTTGCCCTCTCGTTCCGCCATAGCCCCATCTCGCTCTACCCTCTACCCTTCTCTGTCGCCCTCAGGGCTTCTTGTGCGTGGGCTTGGTAGAATGTCTTTGAAGAAACCTTTGCTGCTTTTGGCTTTATTTTCTGTGTCGCAAAAGGGAACACCGAAGAGCACGCACACACACAGACGCCATTAACGTATCACATAACCAAGTAGCTAAAGTAGCAAGGAGTGGGAGGGGAAGGGGCAGAAGAAAGGCGGCCCAAAAGAAAGGAGGGCGGAGAATAGGGAGCCGTCTGAGTTTTAATGAGAGATGCACGCGTGTACCAATTTCCCTTTGGGAATTCATTTTGGACACGTTCGACATGTGGAACCTGTTTGTTTGGGAACCCAGACTGAGGAACCTGTTCGGAGGTTGGATTCTCCAATCAAAATCCAGGTAACTTTAGGAGCTGGGTGCTTCTGGTTTTCCATATATTGTTCTTTTGTTATTACCCCGAATGAACCTAAATATCATTTTCTATCTCTATCGCACTTAGGCTGCCATCTGTAGTGTATAGAATAGCGGTATCAGGCTGCAGGCAGCGCAGCAACAGCAGAGAAAAGGAGACAAAGTGAAAGATTCTTGTTATTAAAGATGCCCAAAAGAAGAAGCAGAACAAATAAGAACAGTAGCTAAACGAAGAGTAAATACCCAACTGTTTTTAATACCCTTCTAAGTGAGAAAAGTTAACTGGGAGTTGAAGAAATCGCTAAAGGTAATGCTCACAAAATTACTCTCAGTGACACACATTTTTTTTTAACATCCAGATTGTTTTTTAATCAACTCACTTTTAATTTATTTACAGAGAATGTTATGTATCTGTATATATAAAACTGTCTACTATAATTTAACAATCAAAGTTCACCCAAGGAGAGAAACGACGAATTTCTTAAATTAATTCCGTGTGATTCAATTAGCTTTTTTTGTCAAAACAATCTCGAGTAATTTTAAGAATATATTTGTTTACTTATCTTCACCTTGTAGAATACAAAAATAATAATGAAGTAGATTTGTAACATCCTTGTGGAGAAAACACATATACCCCTAACTTTCAAAGGCAGGAGAGCAAAGGAGAGCAGCGAGGCGCACCGGTTATGGGCAAGTGTTGGTGTGTGTATCTGTGTGAGCCGGGTGAAATTGCGAATAAAAAGAACGCCTACACAGGCAGACGGAGAAAGGGGAGAGAGCCGGTTGGGGACTTGGCTGGGTGCACAGCTGCCTAAGCTCCTTTCACCCACTCAACGTGATCCCCAGGAGAAAAAGAGGCTGAGGAAATCTTCTGCGGGGTTAGGGCTCACAGTCAGCTCAAATTATTAGCAACCGGCAGAGATTTATGGGCGAAAGTACACCGTGTACGTACGACAACAATGAAATGGCAACTAAGTAAGCGGAAACTTTTTGATGCTGCTCTGATCGACGGAAAGACAGACCAAACCGCAGAGGAAGTCGAGAATGCTGAGCGAGAAGTTAATTAGGGCAGAATGAAAAGACACGAGGTGAGATATGCAGGCTGGGAGAAGAAAGCTGAACTCGATATCACGGAGATTTTCACCTACTTTATAAGCAAGTTATCCACAATATGCCCACATTAAAAAATTTCTATACCTAGTTTCAAAATGAAATCATATTGATTTTAATTACTTTACCTTTTATCTACTGTTTAAAGTTAGTTAAATAAAATAATTATCACTAAGCTCTCTTAGCCTCCATTAATCCAATAGCACGGATGTTCTCCACTATCTCTGTCTGAAATTAATTTCAAACTTTTCCAGCCAAAAACAACGAGTCGATAAGATTGTGGAAATAAATAGCAAGCCAATGACAGCCGGAAAATCCAGCGCAATTCAGAAAATCAACGTGTTGATATCAACAAACCCAACAATTTGGCTTTATTTACAGATTTATATATGTACTACATATGTATATCTGAAATATCTTCGAGCAGTTTTCGGACAAACAAACCAAAAATAGAAGAACCTTATCAAAAACCATTTAAAATAAAATGTGAAAAATATATATGAAATTTTTATCTCGATTAGTGACATGCCAAACAAAACCAAATAAACAATTCAAAAGGAAGGAAAGAGCAAAAAATAAGGGGGCAAAATTACCGAAAAAGAAAATAATACAAAATATTCCAGCCAGAGTCTGATGACGACAACGAGCGGCGAATGAAAGGCGCAAACAGCAAGAGAAATATTTTTATAAGTCGCAGTAAGCGAAAAATAAATAAACCGAAAGAAATACAGAAAATACAGTCAAATAAAGAGGCGGCGGAGTAGCTCAAACGCGAAAACTTAGATTGGGAGACAATTGGGGTGGTAATTGCGTCCGCTGGAATTTTCAATGAGCTGGGGAAATACGGAGAGACCTTGTGAGATATCAAACAATAACTCATACTGGTCACAAAGGCCCAGAGAAAATGCGGGTAAAGTAAGGCAGCAAAAAAGTCGGGGCCAATGGAAATATTAACACAAATTTTAGAGGGATTTCGGGAGGGGATTTCTTCAAACGCCAAGTCAGACGTGTTCGAGCCTGCAAACGTAATCGGAGATAGCGTGAAAGAGTATATAAAAAACGATACAGAACAAAGTATGGGAATGTCCACAAACATACAAAACAACAGAAAGAGAAACGGCGACAAACCATGTGAAATGCGGCTTCCACTCGCTCTCGCCCAAATTAAAGTTGCCATGGCGTCTATTGTGATAATCAACAATGAAAAAAAGGAAGAAGATGGGGGGAACTAGGCGATAAGAGTCCCCAGAAGAAGCAGAAATATGGCACGGCAACCAATAATAATAAATATTGCGCCTAGTATTAATAACAACGGTTTATTTGCCCAGAGCGCGTGTGTGATAACGATAACTCAAGCAAATCAAGCGATTGTCACTATAATCGATGAGTGCTATCACAACGGTTGGGTGCAATCAAGCGGATGAAATTGAAACTGCAAACAAATAACACAGGATTCATCCTTATAAGTCCAGAAAATACATAAAGCTAAGCAAAGCCAGAAAGAGTCGATAAGTCATTATACCCTTGCAGAGGGTATTATAATTTCAGTCAGAAGTTTGCAACGCAGTGAAGGAGACGTTTCCGACCCTATAAAGTATATATATTCTTGATCAGCATCACTAGGAGAGTCGATCTAGCCATGTCCGTCTGTCCGTCTGTCCGTCTGTCCGTCTGTCCGTCCGTTTATATGCAAACTAGTCTCTCAGTTTTAAAGCTATCTGCATGAAACTTTCCCAAAGTTGTCTTTCTATTGCAGGTAGTATATAAGTCGGAACGAGCCGGATCGGACGACTATAGCATATAGCTCCCATAGGAACAATCGGAAAAATAAATGAAAAAAAATTATAACTTTGCTGTTTTTTAATTTTTTGTTTAGTTCTTCGACATATAGTAATGGTAAAATATTTCCGATTTACGGTTTAAATTTCATCAAAATCGGACGACTATAGCATATAGCTCCCATAGGAACAATCGGAAAAATAAATGAAAAAAAATTATAACTTTGCTGTTTTTTAATTTTTTGTTTAGTTCTTCGAGATATAGTAATGGTTTAATATTTCAGAATTACGGTTTCAATTTCATCAAAATCGGACGACTATAGCATATAGCTCCCATAGGAACAATCGGAAAAATAAATGAAAAAAATTATAACTTTTCTGTTTTTTAATTTTTTGTTTAGTTCTTCGACATATAGCAATGTTTAATTATTTCAGAATTATGGTATAAATTTTATCAAAATCGGACGTCTATAGCATATAGCTCCCATAGAAATAATAAAAATATATAAAATAACTATCTAATAATTGAGCTGCAAATAATCATAGTTTCAATGTTTTTTTTTAGCACATACTCAAGTAAATCATAATTTAAATGTTTTCAAAAGTATTTAATTAATGCAATAGCTGCAAGGGTATATGAACTTCGGCTTGCCGAAGTTTGCTTTCCTTCTTGTTTTTAAATCGATTGGCAATAGCCGATAGATCTTTCATTCATTCCTTCCTTATTTTCCATTTCACTAAAAGAAAACATTTAACAAAATTAATAACTCAACTAAAGTTTTCGAGCAATAAGAAATTCACAAAAAACCCCAATGAACAGAAACTAAATTAATTGATCTAATTTGATTGCTTGTTGCTGTTATTCAAGCTAATTTAAACGTTTCTCTATATAAAGCAGGAAGGTCATCATGAATATTCTAATCAACTTTGTGCTTGGGACACGGAAATCAGAAATTAATCAGTACCGAGTTCTTTTCCACTTATTCGCAAAAAAGCTCTTTAAACTTTTGTGTTTTGGTAGTTTGTGTATATTAACGTACACCTTTTAAAACTCTTTATCTTTCGAATATTGAAAACCTTTGAAAAGTAAGTAGCCATTCTTTCCAAGATCCTCCTAGGATTGCCATATATTTAAAAACATGAAATCTGTTGTTACTTTTCTCTTGCTCGATCCCTTATATATCTGAAGCTCTACTCGTATTGCTCCTCCTCCAATCATACAATTAAAAAAATGAAAATCTATCATAATTGAGTACCGGTTTTTTATAATATGCTATTGGAATAACTTAATACTTATTTACTAAATCTGTACAAAACTCACCTGTCTGACGTTTTCGCTTGCTGTTTGCTGCCGACAAAGTCGATGGTGCAGGTTGCCGCTGGTGTTGCTGATGTTGCTGCTGTTGCTCCTGCTGGTGACGCGTCCCGTCCACAGTTGCCGTCACCGTTAGATCGCCGTAGAAGGAAGTTGCCTTGGCTGATAGTCCCGCTCCAAATCCCGGATAGAATCCGGATCCCCCGCCCCCGGCAACGGCGTAGTCAACGAAATCGGACGTTTTTGGATGGTGAGACGTTTTCATTGGCGCATGCTATCCCAGTCTGTCGTATTCGGCTTTCTCCCTCTTACTCAGTTGGATGGCATTTGGGCTCCTTCTTCAAGTTTTTACTGCCTCCTTACAAACTATGTTTGTACAAAACGTGGAAAAATCACTACTGATTTTTCAAGTGACCTCTTTGAAATTTTAATTTTAATTTCAATATTTTAAGACTTTTTTGTGAGTAAAATTTTATACGAAGAAGATATATTTACAGTAATATATTGTTTCAAGACAAATACAATTATTCCAAATTAAAAGAGAATCTGCAAGTGAAGAGTAAGAGTAAGGTTAGCGATTAGTATGGAAATAAATAACATTCGAATAAAATTCGCCATAAATCACGTACAAAAATAACATACAAACACTCGCACACCTGCCCCACATTTATATATTTTTATTTTAATTAGTTTTTGTAAAATTCCATTCAAATATGCTGCCCAAGAAACACAAACAAATTGTACTATTAATATAAACAGGGAAGGACAGTTTTAAATAATTTCGAATAAACTGAACTAATAATTTTTGATAGAGTTTTGTCCCGATATTAATACATACATATGTACATATATCAAATAATAATTAAATAATTATTGTAGTAATTTATTTATTTAAAAAACACGCATTTTCTTTTTCCAGAGTTCACTGTAGTTGTTATGATTTCTCCACTTGATTCAGCATTTAAACTACGCAAAAATCGGTGTGAAAAAGAGGAAACTATAAAAAAAGGCAAACAAATGTTGGTGCCGAAAAATGAGAGCCACAAAAGAGCGAAAAAAAACAAACAACAATAAAAGCATTTCGGAGATTACGCACTTGGCCCTGGTACACAAACAACATTTACACTCGCACACTTCTGGCCACACGGATACACACAGGCAAACCCTTTTCTACGCACTTTGCTAAAAATTCTACGAAGCCCTCGAAATTAAACCTAATTGGCAACTTTCGGTACCAAACCCAAAAAAATAAACATAAAAAAGAACGAAAATATAAAAATTACCATTAACAACAACAACGAATTAAAGCAAACAAAAAGCCGGTTCCAAAGTTATTAATGGATTGGCCAGTGAGTGGAAAAGGGACAGGAAGTGTTATTGAATGGATTTTTGTTTTGCAGCTGCTGCGAATAAAAAATGCAGAGTAAATTTATCCTGAAGATACACAGTAAATATTTATTTATATCTTCAATTGAAACTATACCAATAAGAAAGTAAAAAATCTTTTATAGAAAACTATATCTGCAAACCACAGAGAACAGTAAAAGTTAAACATTTCGCTATTCACACTGTGAATCCAATAAGACAGTGAAAGTTCAACAACTAGCCATAATAAATAAGTTCGTTCGGCGCAAGTAAAGGCGACAAATCTTTAAGATTTTGACTATCTTGAATTATAATACCCTATTAACACTGACTAACTAACTAACTAATATGACTATGACTATTAAGTTAGCAACGTCGACGGCGGCAGCGACGCCCGGCGCAGACGTCAACAACGAAGAAGAAGAAGAAGAAGAGGGCGAAATACGAAACCGGGCATAAAAACAAGTTCCCCAGCTTCTTGTTGTTGCTGTTGTTGGTATTGTCCATCATCATCATCTCATTTTGGGTGTAACCAAAATTAATATTTATGTTTGTTGATTTGTTTGCAGGAAAATTGCAAAACATAAAAGGTTTTCTTTCGTAATATTTCACCGCACCAGCACACACACACACACACCAATACACGTTCACAAACACCTGCCAGCGAGTCTGGTGTGTTTATTTATGCATTTTAATTTGTTTTGCACCTTTTTTCGCAGCAGCTTCCACACACATACATATGCCTGTGCACATATATATCTTGGTACTTCCTCAACAGCTTTGTAGCTGTATCTCTTCTATGGCTACAACGTCCGCTCGCGAAGCCGTTTGTGGGGACTCTGAATCGAAGAATTGAGGCTCTTTGGGACTGGAGGCACCAAAACTTTGTTGCCACTGAGCCCGAAAAAAGAGAGCGGCGAACCTCTCGCTCTTTCTCGGATTCTCCAGGCGCCTGCGCAAGCCCCCGTCTCTTTCTCTCGCTTCCTGCCGCCCCTTTCTCCCCCGCCTCCTTTTCTCCCCGCTCAATCTGCGACTTTTTTTTAAGCTCTGCCCGGGGGACAAATCGCGAAATTATTTCTGCTTTCTTTCGCTGTGGTTGTTGTTTTGGTTTTTCCTTCATTTGCTACCGTGTAATATCCGTTTCATTTGGGCTTAAGCTCTAAAAATTGGCAATAATATTTAATATAATGCTAGCACTGCCCTTTATATACCGCTAAAGTAAATAAATAAATATCAACCCATTAATTCCTATGAGGATATATGGTAAAATGTAGACCCCAATAATACAAATTTTTATTCTTTTTTCATATTACATTTGGACGTCAATAACTTGTGGTAATACTTTAGACCTCAGCTTCAAAATTTAACAATATCTTATCACGGTCTTTTCTCACCCCTTTAATTATTAAATTGTTATGACTTACTTCCCACGTTCTAATATTATTTAACATAACCCATTATATTAGGAGTCAGTAAGTTATAATAAATACCACTTTTTTAAAACCACGTTTGTTTAGGAAGAAGTCCCTGATTTTATATTGTAGGCAAAGCCAAATATGTCTTCGGATATGAGGGGTATAGCTTGGTCGGTAAGCTCATTTATAGCTTGATTGCTTACGTGGATGTCCCACCTCGGGCGCCACCCAAAAGTGTGAGGGGCTCCATTTGACACGTAAGGATTTGCGTCGGCAGCAAAAACCAAAAGAAAGGGAAGGAGAGCACCAAAGGGAGGCCAAGAACCGGTAAAGGGGCACCTTGTGAAATAGTTTTTTTTTTGCGGTGGGTCGAGAAAAGGGGTTGCATCTGATGTGCGAATAGGGCAAAGTGGTTTCATTGGGCGGCCGCCGAGTAAAATGAGACGCAGTAGCAAAACTTGCGTCTTGGGCAGACTTAATTACACACATATAGAACAAAATGTGGAGATGGTTGTGTGGGTGAAACATATTTTTAGCTTAGCCAAGAAACCGTTATAGTTTAACGGGAGAAAGGGTTACAAGGTGCCTGGTGGAAAACTTTGTTTTCCCCGTAAAGGATCAAAAGGAAACATATGGTTTCATATGGTGAATAATTTGATCAAACTTTGGTTGGAAAATATTGAAAGGGTGAAAAGTGAAGAATTCGTTGAAAACCACGCGCCATAATCAAGGAAATGCTGACAAGTTTCTGATTAAATTGCCGTCATTCGTGTGAAAATAAACCAGAGGTTCCTTTTTGTATAATTGGTATTTAAATAATGGTCTAAAATATTCCAAATGGATTTCTGGGTTTTGTTTGGCTCTGCAGGATGCGAGTTTTACGAGTCTGTGTCCCCGGGGGTTCCCCCACAGAAGACTCGATTAGTTGCAGCCTAAACGGGTTTTGGTGGCGACGTCAGCAGTGTTCTAGGCTGACCTCGCTCTTTCCTCATTCCTCCTGCAGCGACAACGCCACAATTCATTCAGCAATATGGTCGGTTGGCAGCCTGGGCATCAATTACAGGCCAATAAAGCTACAAACCCCCCGGTTCTCCACTTTCCCCGCACGTAATCTCATTTGGTAAACTTTCCAACAGCTGTTGGAGGTGGAGAATCGTGGGAGGGACACCTAACATATGGAAGCTTCGAGTTTTTCTTTTTTCCTTGTAAGCTCTAATTGACAGCTGCCGAAGTGGGCGAGGGGATAGTGGGGGCTGGGCTAAGCCGGGAAAACCCACAAGCGGGTGACCCAACACCCACCACCCACACCCTACTGACGCCTCGTTAAAGTTGTGCAACAATTTCCCTTTAAATGATTTACATAAAAATAAAACCCATGAGGAAAAGGAAAGAGAGTGGGGACTCTCTCTGTCTCTCTCTTTCGGTATCCTGTGCATGAATGAGCACGCTCTCGCATGCTGCTGCGAGAGGAAGAGGAAAGGAGAGAGAGCAGCCGGCGGCGGTTTCTTTGATGAATCGACAAACGCCGTTCAGTTTGATGATTATGATGACGCAGCGTCACAGGAGGATAAATGAGAGGGATAAAAGAGCGAAAAAGAAGAGGAACAACGAAAACAAGGAGTGATTTCCATTTCCGCTCGCCAGTTGTTGTTCTTCTTTTGTTTTGATTAATGCCAAAGTAAAAGAGTTGGCAATAAATCCCAAACAATAAAAATTACCCAAGGGAAAAAAGTCCCAAATGTGGGAGAATTCCCAAACCTTAGATCGACTTATTTTATTGCAGAACATTCCGACTGAATACAGGCAGATAGTATCCTTGTTTAATATATTAAGTGCTCACATGAAAATGTATAACGGTTTTTGAATTGTTGAATTTAATATAAATTGTGATAGCTTAACTTGTAGCAAACTTTAGATATGGACAAAAGTATTTGTAAATTATGTGAATTAAACAAAATTCGTCTTGCTCAAAAAGTCAAATTGAGCAAATATCCTTAACAGTCCATTTTTTTTTTTTTTATAAGATATTAAAGTTTATTTTAACAGACTCTTAAACCAATTCATTTAATTTTATTCACCAAAATATGTTTTTCCCTGAATTTTATGTTAAAGACTTTTAGCTTAATAACATGATTTTTAAAAAATAAATAATTAATTATTATTTTTTGTTTACTTAATGTATTTAAATATTTCAGAGAAGTAAAAATATCACTATCTTTAAAAAAAATTTCAATAGTTATTTTTTCCTAATAATAGATGTGTTTTGATATAATTTTAATTCTAAACTTAACGAATATCCCAGGGACTCTTTAGCTAGGGAATTTCCTTAATTGAGCCCGGGAAAGGGAGAGGGGAAAATAGAGAACAAGTCCCGCACCCGCATGTAACGAAAACAGTGGAAAAATCGACTCTTCCCATATGGAAACCGCCCCCAGCTGAGAAATAATAAAATTATACACAGAGCACCCTGTTAATAAATTGTTGCTAACAAAAGCAAGTACAGCAACAATTCCATGGCGAAACGAAAACATGTTAAAAATGCAATTGAATATTGTTTCGCTCTTTTTTGCCTCAATCGCTCTCTCTTCTGTGCGCTATTTTGAGTTCATCGTTTTCAATTAATTTTCGCTCTGCTTCTTCTTCTCTCTCAGCAAACACAACACAGCACAGCAAACAAAAAAACACGCTCTCTCTCACACACACACTCACAGGCTTGAATACTCGGGGAAATTGGTTTTCATATTTCGCTTACTTTTTGATTCATTTACGATTATGTGGAAAGTGTTGTGGAAATTTGATTATAAAAAAACACTCGCCATGGTTCCCTTTCTTTCTTTTCGCGTTTTTTCACTCACGCACAGGCAAACACAGGATTTGTTGTATTTTTTCTCGCGAGCCCGACGGATTTTGCGTTGTGCTGCGTCCGCGTTTTTTTTCGTCTCATCGAATTTTGAGGTAGAGATGGGAGAAACGACGATGCCAACATCGATGCTGATATCGATGTATCGATGTTGTTCAAAATATTAATAACAGTAAGTAATCGAAAATTTTTTGGATGATGTATTCGCTAAATATTGGTCATTTTAAGATAAATGGTCACTCCAAAAAGTATCGCTCCAGTTATTGCTCACTATGTCTCCGCTGAAATCAAATTTTTAATAATTAGAAAAGAAGAAAAAACTTAGCAAGCCGAAGTGTAGCTATAAAAAGTATAATACTCTTACGCCAAACAAAAATTTATTTGTAGCATTTTAGAGAACAACATAAACCTTTTTTTTTAAGACAAATTATATTAAAACCAAAAAATTATCGGAGTTGAATTTGAAGTAATCGACGATTAGTACCACGAAAAGTCAGCTGTAGAGGTGGAAGACTTAGCTATTTTGGGGTTACCAGGTAAAATCGGTCACACACTCGCAACTTGTAAACAACTCCTTAATTGACCCGTAAATTCGTGAATTTGGCAAACTATTACTGAAAATGCTGTCCTTAACCGATCCTGGCAACTCCGTGGGCATTCCCGACAAGGCCTGGCAGCCGCATTTCGTGACTCTGGAAACTAGGTGGGCTATGCGAAACAATATTGTTGATATGAAATCGGCAACATTTAAAGTACAGTGCACGCTCGATGCAGTAGACGTATTACTTCAGTATTGTCATAATCAGTACATTAATATAAAAATTAAAAAAATAAAATACTACTAGGAAAAAATGTCAAAATATGTATCTTCCCTTTTCTATAGTACTTCAAAAATATTTTTGTTACAGGGCACGCCCGATACAGTAAACTTATATGTTATAATTGATATAATAATGTGTAGAACCTTCCGTTTTGATCTTGATTGCTAGTTAAATTTAGCTAAAACTAGAAAACATTTACATATTAATTATTTACTTACATATTTTAAAATATTCTTTCCAACAGCATGGGTGAAATCACCGTGGAGCTGTACTGGAAACATGCCCCCAACACGTGCCGCAATTTCGCCGAGCTCTCGAGGAGGGGCTACTACAACAACGTGGTGTTCCACCGCATAATCAGGGACTTCATGATCCAGGGCGGCGATCCCACGGGAACGGGACGCGGCGGCACCTCCATCTACGGATCGGAATTCGGGGACGAGCTGCACGGCGATCTGAAGCACACGGGCGCGGGCATCCTCTCGATGGCCAATTCAGGACCAGACACCAATGGATCCCAGTTCTTCATCACCCTGGCGCCCACGCAATGGCTGGATGGCAAGCACACGATCTTCGGAAGGGTCTACACCGGCATGGAAGTGGTCAAGCGGATTGGAATGGTGGAGACCGACAAGAACGATCGTCCTGTGGATCCCCTAAGGATAATTAAGGCCAAGGTGGACAAGCTATAGGAATGCATGTCAAGAGGTACGATTATACTAAGCGAACAGTGTATGTTTAAATATATAAACAATATTTACAAATGTTAAGAAACTCTTAGTATTGTAATTACACGAATTTCAAAAGCTGTGAGGATGATCTTGATTTTAAACTACTTTACTTAAAATCTTTTGAATGAGAAAGCCCACTGAAAAGTACATTTGACAAGTGAAAATCTTTTTATAAATAACCAGAGGGTGTTTAAATCGTTGTATATAATATTTCCTGTTTGTAATAGCTTCAGGGGTATTTAAACTTCGGCTTGCCAAAGCTACCTTCCTTTGTTGTTAAAATTGTAGGAGTCCTCATTTTCTTGTTTAAATGTTTAAATGTATTTACGGAATGACTAGAAACACAAGATCACAGGATGGCAGAGGAACCTCTCGTCTACATGGTGCTGTCCAACATGTCCACCAGCCGCTTGATCTCCCTGCTGTGGAATGTAACGAACATAAGATTTCGAAAGTCTGGCAAAGATTACACATAGACTGACATGCGCTGGCCCAGCTGCTCCGTGGGCTTCATCGACTTGGTGATCTCCTCCGCTTTGGCCAGCAGTTGGTACTGGCACTTGATGTTGGCATCCAGCGTGTCCGTGAGCTTGTTGACGGCATTCCGATGGACCTCCACGTTGTCGGCGGTTATGGAGGAGATCGAGTGCAGCAGGTTGCCCAGATTCTCCAGCAGATTGTCCACCGAGGTGGCCAGATACTGGGCCTCCAGTTCAATGTCGCTCAGTACGCTGCCATCCACTTCGGGCACGTTGCGGGATTGCAAGAACCTCCGGGTCAGCAGGCCGTTTCCGGATGAGCCCAAGCCCGTTCCCAGTCCCACTGGTGCTCCTGGACCCATGGACGCGGAGGGCGTGGTGTGCTCCGAGGAGTAGTCCGTGGAGGCGGCCACTCCCTCGCGCAATTTGGCCTCCAAATCGTGGGCCACAAAGTGACGCATGCCATCCGAGTCACTGGCTCCCTCCAGTTCATAGGGCAGATCTGCAAAAGGAGGGTAGTCTTGTCTAGAATTTCGGGGCTACTTTGAGGCATCCGATCCTACTGCTGCTGTCCGCCTTCAGTCTGTGCCTTTGCAGGTCCCCCGAGTGACTGTCCCTGGAGTTGCTGTTCGAGTTGCTCTGGTCCTCCTCCTCGGGATCATCCTCCTCGGCACCGTCGTCATCCTCGCCAGAGTCCAGGTTCACATAGCTCTCGCCGTTTGGTCCCTGTTTGACCGAGTTTCCCGGCATCATTCTGGGATTACCCGCCGCCGTGGGCGTGAGATCCTGCAGGATGTGGTCCGGCACCTCGCCAGGATACTGGGCCAGAAATGGGATCTCCGTGTACGAGGTGGGCGTGGCTCCGGACCTTCCACTGCCCTCTGCTTGGCCGCTCTCGTCGTCCACGTACCCATAGCGCGGACGGATGGGAATGTCCTGGTGGCGGTGTGACATTTGAAACAATTCCCGGGGCCTTGAAATCCAAAAGAAAATTCAAGAAATTTCGGAGCACCAACAGTATGGGGTAAACAAAAACAAACCAATGTATAAAATACTCTTTAAATGGTCACCCTGATTTACTGTGTCCAAAAAATATACCAGATGTCGATATCGATAACAAAAGGATTTAAGGCGCAATGCAAATGGGCACACCGATACATTTTTGAATTTAGCGCTCCTTCAAGACTTAAATAATTATGAATTTATTTCATTTAAAAAAATATATATAAGATATAGAAAACATAATTTTTTTGCGTCATATTCATTTGGAAGCAATAAAATATTTTCGCCTTAAACAAAAAAGTAAAATGTACAAAAAGAGAATAGTAAAGTATTTTTTTTTAAAACCTTAACGGTAGCCGCCACTGTTTTTATCAGATCTCGGGGTCGTATCGCAATCCATCAATAATTTTCTCGAAGCGCAGTAAACACTGTGTAGCCAGTCGGCTAAATTCCAAAATACTGTTTGGGCGAACCCAGACAGACTAGAGTTATTTACTCCGCTAACCCGAAACTCCGCTAACCGAATAGGTTGACCCAAAAAAAAGCTCAACACAACTGCAACGCAACTGAGGTCGAGTGTTGCGGTCAGCGATTGAGAGATACCAGAGTGAGTATCTGGCGCACGCCGACGAACTCGATGGCTTACTCGTTCCTTAAGTTCATCATGGGCCAGACGTTGTCGGAACCGGTGACCACCAAGGATTCGGCCTGCTGCGCAAACGCCGCGTACCGCGTGGGCTCCAGCTGCATGCAGGGATGGCGCGTGGAGATGGAGGATGCCCACACCCATATCCTGGCACTGCCGGAGGATCCGCAGGCGGCCTTCTTTGCCGTGTACGATGGACATGGTGGAGCGGCGGTGGCCAAGTTTGCGGGCAAACATCTGCACAAGTTCGTGACGAAGAGGCCGGAGTACAGGGACAATGGCGTGGAGGTGGCCCTGAAGAGGGCCTTTCTAGACTTTGACCGCGAGATGCTGCACAATGGATCGGTTGGGGAGCAGAGTGCGGGCTCTACGGCAGTGGTGGTGCTCATAAGGGAGCGGCGCCTGTACTGCGCCAATGCGGGCGATTCGCGGGCCATAGCCTGCGTTTCCGGAATGGTCCAGGCTCTGTCCATGGACCACAAGCCCAATGACGAGGCGGAGACCAAGCGCATCTTGGCAGGCGGCGGTTGGGTGGAGTTCAATCGGGTCAACGGCAATCTGGCTCTGTCGCGAGCCCTCGGTGACTTTGTCTACAAAAAGAACTTGCTGAAGAGCCCCGAGGAACAGATCGTCACGGCCAATCCGGATGTGGAGATCCGGGACATCACCGAGGACTGGGAGTTCGTCCTCCTCGCCTGCGATGGCATCTGGGATGTGATGACCAGCTCCGAGGTCTGTCACTTTGTCCGCCGGCGCATTTGCGAGGGCCAGGAGCCGCAGAGCATTTGCGAGGACCTGATGAACCACTGCCTGTCGCCGGATGGCCATGCCAGTGGTGTGGGTGGCGACAATATGACCGTAATTCTGGTCTGCCTTCTCCACAACAAGAGCTACGAGGATCTGGTGGTGCGTTGCGGTGGCAAACGGAAAACCCCCGTGGAATCTGTGGGCGACATCAAGGAGCAGCCAGGCGTCCTCAAGGTGGTCTCTCCATGTCCTCAGGGATCTGCGGGCACTTCGGCCTCGCGATTGGGCATGGGCTTGGGTCTACGCGATTTGCCAAGGAAGAACTCCAACTCCTAACTAAACCCATTGCTTTCTGTTTTTACCTGTTTCACGTTTGCGTTTTCACGTTTATACTCTCACATTTGGCACATTATTACCGGGCTCTCCAAATTTATAGTTTCTCAAATCTTTTTCCTCCGCTAAAACTTAATAAATTGTTTATAAACTGCTGGCAGCAAACTTTTCATAAATGGTTTAATGAAAACTATGTTTTTTTGACCCCGATTTGTTGGTATCAATTCGCAGAAAAAATAAGTTGCTTAAATATTTCCAAACGCAATCCTTAACATTTCATTAGTTGAGATAAGGTTTTGGTGTAAGGATTTAAAATTTTAAAAAGTACAAATAACATCTCATTTTCCAAAGAAAAAACATTTCCGTTTTTATTTTTGTGGGGATCAGTGGATCTCTCTTTTAATTCGAATTAATGTGCAAATCTATAATACAGTTTAGAGCTACGTATACGTGTATATATATATATATATAAGTATAACTTTTGGTGTATATGGTAAGTAAGAGTATATAAAGGTAATATGCATCTAAATAGATATATCTTTGGTGCGATTAGCTGTAGGTCGAATCGGAGTTAATCGAATCGATTCGAGTTGGGCTGAGTATGCGAAATGCAGTGGGTGTCTCTCGAAAACTAAATGTTAAGAAGGCTACAAAATAATAAGCGATCTCTCCGAAACGTTGAAATAAAATGTACAGATGTGGTAGAGGCTAATTAGTGTTACGGTTATGTCAATTATTGCACCACATGCGGCCGTAAAGTGCTTAAAATAACGCCACGCACACAGCATGGAGGAGATTGGGGGATCGGGGAACCCCCATATCACCTCTATTCGTCAGATGTGCGCGCTGAATTTAAAGATAAAGACTAGAATTTCTCTCGTTTTGGTCCGACTTCCGTGCCGGAAGCAGGAAGTCGATCAATGCCTTAATGCGAAGTGATTAATGGGGTTAGTAAGTGTGTGAAATATCTTTGGATATCTTTCCTAGTTGATTGTAAAATCATAATGCTAGATGAGTATGTGTTTGTAAAGTTTGTAGCTTTGCTGCGGTGTTCTTCGATCGATTTGGATTTGGGATGCTATATCTCTCGTTCGTATGTGCTATAAAAAAATACTGGTTACATTTGGTTTTTTGTCGCTGTTCTTGGCAAGTCTCTAAGAAGTCTCTTATTACAACTAAGTGAAGATCAAATGGGGACCGATCGGGGATCGACCGATCGATCCAACCTTGTCTCTCTAAATATCTACGGTGTATAACCTCGCCATCCTCCTTGGAGTTACTTCCCTTCGATAAGCTTTACGTCTGGAATCGTCTACTCTCTAATGGTACTTAAGCTCTTTTGCATTTTTATCACATATTCGTTGACTACAGTAAGAAAGTGGGTGCTTTAGTTGGATTTGGTTTAAGTGGGTACTCGATTTGCTTTGGGTAGTGCTCTTGTTCTCTCCGCTGTCTTTTTCTTGATGTCCGGGTCCCATTTCGGGGTATCCTTGTCCTATGCCACCATGGCATAGTTCCCAGTCAGCTCGAAAGGACTCGTCTTGGCCGAGTGTGTGAAGTTGTTCTTGGGCGAAAAGTCCACGGGCTGTTCCTGCGTGCTGGCATTGCTGAGTGTTCCCTGAGTGGGCGTGGTCTGGCCCGGAAAGTGGGAGTAGGTAAGGGCCAAGGGCAAGGCCATGGGCAGGTGGGGATTGGGATGCAGCTCCTGGTAGAGACTGGGTATCCCATGTGGCAGCACCGTGGGCTGGATCACATTGATCCGCTTGAACTTTTCGTATTCCTCCAAAGCGGAAGCAGAGTGATTGTAGGCGGTCACCTCTGGGCCACCTGGATAACCCTGGTAGGCCAAGGCCGCCTGTCGCCGCTCCTTCTCCTTCTGCAGCAGCTTGTTAGCCAGTGTGGATTTGGCCGAATCGGGCGCGGCACACTGAAACAAAAGTGGAAAGGGATCGATTAACCTTAGTGAGCAGAATACCCGATCTTAGAAATTAAGAAATCAAAGGAAGGATATTTTGGGGTTTGAGTTTTTGTGAGCTAAAGAACTAGGTTTAAAAATTAGGTTTAGCTTCTAAAGAATTCGCGTTTTAAGATTTTTTAGAACAAAGGATTAAAGATCTAAGATAAGTGTTAGTTTAGTGCTTAGGTAATCACGCTTTAAGTGTTATTTTATTAAGGGCTCATTATTATGCTTTGAGTTCCCTTATGCTGAAGAATTCGCGTTCTAAGGTTCTTTAAGAATTAAGGACGTATTATTTGTAAGTATTAGGTAGATAAAAATACTTACCACTGGGGTAGGAGATCCGGGATTCAAGCCCACCTCCATTTGCTGTCGCTTGGGCGATGTGGGAGGTCGGTTGCTGGCGGTGGAACCCGAACCCGTAGACGACATCGCTCCCGATCCCGAGACCCCTCCACGATTCTTCATGCAGGAGGACTCCTCGTGCTTGTACAGGTAGGACTTTAAGGCAAAAGCTTTGCCGCATCGGGCACAAGTGTGTGGCTTGGTGTTCGAGTGCGTCTGGATGTGGGCGCGCAGGTTGCTCTTGTCGGCGAAGGCCTTCTCGCAGACGCTGCACTTGAAGGGCTTCTCGCCGGTGTGGGTGCGTATGTGGCCCTGGAGGAGCCATGGCCTCGAGAAGCACTTGCCGCAGAACTGGCACTCGCATCCCTGGTTGTGGGTGCGCACATGCATCGAATAGGCCGGCATCGAAACGTACACCTTCTCGCAGTAGGGACAATGGCGCGCCTTCTTGTCCATGATTGACCTGGTGGGGAGATGAAAATAAAATTTATTTTCTAACCTTCTTCAAACAAATAAAAGCATATGTTAAAATGGCATGGAAATATAAGTTTATTTGCTGCAAAAGCGTTTGCACTCACGACCAACAGATTAAAATGCTAACTACTACCCCTCAAATTTTTCAAAGAGTTGTAACAACAAAAGTCATATACAAAAATGTATAGTTTTTCTACCATTTAAATTGTTATAATACATTTTAGTTTATTCAAAATTATAAAAGCACAAATTTGAGAAGAAAGCATATTCAATTGTTGAGGTAAACAAATTCTTAAACATAGTTTATTATTAATTTAACATATATGTATTTTTTTGTGTGCATTAAGAGTTTACCCACCTGTGGGTTTGTCTATGGCGAGCCAGATTGGAGGATGTGGAATACTTCTTGCCGCACTCGGGACAGATGTGCTCGTCGTCCAGCAGCGAGGCGGAGTTGAGTAACTCGTCCTGCTCCGGATGATGGTGCTCCCTGGATAGCAGGCTGGATGTGAAGCTGGAACTGCTGCTGGTGCAGGAATTCGAGTCGGAGATGGTGCAGCGTCGCTTTCTGCGATCGAACACCTTGTGACTGTAGTAGTTGGTGTCGTCGTCCGAGGTTGCGTATACAACAGGCATTGGCTTCGCCTCGTCCTCGGTGATCAGGGGACCCGCCGCCAATGTGACCTCCGCCAGCTGGGTGAGATTGTACAGCTCCTCGGGAATGGGCGTCGCCTGCTGGTCCTTCGTCATCGCGATGAAGAGATGGTGAAATGTCTGCAAGGCATTGGGGAATTTCTGTGATGAAAACAGCATGACTAGACGCGAAATGTTATTATGGCAACCTGCTAAATGCGCATTTGGTGCGTCATTACCTAGCTAAAATAGACCACAACATCGTCAAAGTTTAATATAAACCTCAAGATATATGGGAAATTCAAAGTATTTAGGTAGCAGTTAGCCCCTGCTAAGCATTTGCAAGATATATACATTTTTAATCATTTCTTTTGCACCTTAGTTGATATAGTTTTGAATAGCAGCTTTAAAATAATGAATGATTTTTAATATATTTGTTCTAATTTTCCCATTTTAAGGGTCATAAAAAATGTTTAAGTGACGATTAACTCTCGTTAAAAACAAATTGATTATTGTTTAGACCCTTATCATTCCGTATTTTATTTATTATTAATTATATTCAGTTTTAATTCGTCATCCTAAGTGCATGAACAAATGTGCCCAAAAACTTGGTTCAGCATAGACTCCATAAGCCAATTAAATGGTGTGAAAGACTAGTATCCTCATTATTTATTGGCTTTCAACACAATTTTTTCAAATTAGTGGCTCATTATGTCTTTGAAAGTGCACGAAAATACACCAATAATCGAATTTTTCGGCATGAGAAGCTAAGAATCCCCTTCGGAACGCAACGCACATCCCCAGTGCAATCGCCGCCATCTATCATCCCACCTATCATAGATCTTTCCCTCCACTTGTGCTTACGCCATAATTCTTGTTTGTTTATTTGCAAATGCATCAATTTATAATTAAGGACAGAGTCGAGAGGCCACACTCGGAGTCCGAGATGTGAGATGTGAGCCAAAGTCGTCTGCATCATCATCATTGCCGAATCGAGAATAGGAATTATCGCACGGGGTTGAGGGTTGAGCAGAGCCCACGGGGCGTATGATTAACGTCACAGCTACTACTTGCTGCATTTTGCATTTTGATTCTGATTCTGATTCTGATTCTGGCACTTGTTGGCTGTTTTGTGGTTCGTGGTGCTTCTCTTTTGCGTGGTCAAATAAATTTATGTCGAAATGAATGCGCTTAATTTGTTCATGTTGTCATGGCATTGATTAATATCGCACGTAATTGGCTCAGCCGAAAATCAGGTGGGATTCGGTGCTACTATATAGGAGTATTCCTTAACTAATATAGTTTACTGTACTTAAAGCACACAGAGAGGAAAAAAGTTCTTGATATTTGTCATTTGTTAAGGGATGTACTCAAGGCACTTACCTAAAAATTTTATTTTTAATAGTTAATCATTTTTTTCTGATTTAGGCTCAAGTTGAATTTTTTCCGAATATAAAACCGAAATCTTCATTGGTTTCGGGGTTTTATTTTAACTTCACGACAGGAATACAATATATTATCTAAATATATTATGAATTTTTGAAAGCAACTTGATTTATTCCGAATAAACTGATAAGAAAAACGTAGCAAATAAAAGTATGTTGTACTTAATTATTTTTCAGTATTTTTTTTATACAAAACCAATTATTGCAATATTCTTTGTAATTTAAAGTTATGAATCCGTAATTATTTTTCTGAGCGCAGAGGCATCAATTTTTATATATCCATCGCACTTGATCGCGTGTGTTTATCATGGGAAAGTTTTCTCCTTTATTTTGCTGCCCCAAAAAAAAAATTCTAAATAATCGAACTCATTGAAGAATCTGGGGGGACATCCCCTTTGAAGGGGGATTAAGATGGGTAGATCGGTGCGGTTTCTCCCCTCTTGAGGAGGTCATGTGCAATAATGCGGCGGCTGTTTTGGTTTTGGTTTTGCTCTTGCTTTCGGTTTTGTTTGTTTCCCTAAGATTCTCTGTATTTCGCCTGAGGCCAGCAGCGAGTTTTTTTTTATTTGGCTTTGGGGGGAAAATGTGGGTAAGAATTCCCTCCCCAAATACCCTAGCCAAAACACATCTGCCATTCGCCCCCGCCAGCGAAATCGGCAACCTGTTGCGTCTTCTTAGCTGCCAATTCTCGTCTTTTTCTCGGGCAGCAGTACATCAAAATGTTTTTGCGGCAATTAAGCGGAATTTTCGCTGCTGCCAAGGTGGCCGAAAGGTGTTCGAAAGTGGTTTTCCATGAAGGAATTATAGTTGTATTCCCCCCTTTTGAGTGGGTGTGAGCAAAAAGCCGCCAGACATCCATAGCTTGTGTCTTGGCAATTTGCGGCCCATTTATTTATCTGTACATATGTATATATATGCCCCAACACCACCTGAGGCCCTGTTCCCAGGTGGTTGCCGTATACATTTAAATATAGCACTCAAATGAATGCCATTTTCCACCTAATCACGTCATTTCAATACCCGATTTCCATCGAACACGAAATGCTCAAAAAGTCTCTGAAGAACAATAATATACGTCTGAGAATTCGCCGGGGAAAAAGCAAACAGCTGACAAGTGATCAGCGGACCTCCTCCATCCTGCCATTTCTATATCCCCCACATATGCCTCATGTCCATTCCCCCCTCATATGTTCTTGTACCTCCCCCCAAAAAGAAATGTCTGTGCCATATTTCCGATGTCAGAATCGCTTGGGGCATACGAAATGTCGCATGTTTCTGTGACAGGTCGTTAATTAATTATTCCTCGGCCCCGTGCGATTGCAGATCGGTAATCGCAGATGACAGGACAGGAAGAAGGTGGCTAGGGATCGCCGATACATGCTTCGGATTCGAAGTCTAATTAAAAACATTGGTGTCCCTTCTTAGAACTTCCTACGGAGCGAACAAATCGCTGGAGAAGCAAAAACACATTGGATAGAGCTATAGTTTTATATAAAATCTTAAATAACTTTAACATTTAATTTCACGTGACATATGAAACATCATTTTACCATATAACTATAATATTATATTATTAATATAACTACACAAATTTTATAAATGCAGAAAGATTTTATTTTAGTTTTTTCTTTTATATTACATATTTCTGTACTAATTATACTAATACTTTAATATTAAAAGGGATCATAGGGATCTTATTTCTTGTTGAGTGTAACTTTGAGGCTGGAAAGTATTATAAATGCATTAAATTTTTTAATTCGTATTGGAAAACAACGTGTTCCCATTTGGTATTATTTAAATTCACAAAACTTCGTTTTTTTTCTCAGTGTATTAAGCTGCTTAGACTCCCACCAACCGTATGATTCATCTTAGTGACCCCAGCCGAATCTTGGGCATTCCATGGGCACCGAACAATGGACCACGGACCGGGTAACATATTTAACTCAACTTCGCATGCCATTTTGAATTCTGCGCATCTCCGGCCGTATAAAATCCGTATTTCTGGACCGGACCGGGGAAAGAGTTCAAAGTCCTGTTAATGTACACAGAAAGCGAAAGGCCAAGCGAAATGCTGATGGCCAACAGAGGTGGCTTCGGTGGCCTTAACATGCGTCTGTCTTTCGCCCCCGGGCATCTATAAATATAGTACCATTGATCCCTTGCATAGTTTACATTTTAGTTCAAACTTGAAAACGCAACGCGAATGCACAATAAACAACAATATTCTGAAGCGCCAGCCTCAACCTCTGGTTATTCCCAGTTTTCCCACTTTTCCCGGTCCAGAGTCAATGCCATCCACCACATGAACCTCACATACATATACACTGGCAAAAAAACGTAGTAAGTCTTATATATTTTCTACTCAATTAAAATATTTTTCAATTTGATTTTTATCCCTAGGGGTTTTTATTTGTTTTAAATATGAAAATATTAAAACTTTTTAAACTTGACTATATTCGAAAATGATTTTAGTATTTCGAAAATAAATAAAAGTTAAAGCCTTGTTTATAAGAACCATTTTAAATCGAATATTTTCCACATGTATTAAAATATTGAATTATTAAATCATACTAATTAGTGTGCATTGTTTATAGTGCTATGATTTTATATTAAGTTTTGATATTGAATATAATGTATTGAATTTAATAGGCAGGTATTAATTTGTACTACTCCATTTTTTTATCAGTGTACAGCCCCCACTGCGCTTCGATTGAAATGTTTGGATTTGGGAATCCGTTTTTGTTTACCCCAGAACGCAGGCCCTCATCAATCGTTGCCTCAACTGCAGTTCCCGACGGTTTTTGTTTACGGACATTTGTTTAAACATTTGGACGGGAAAAGGACACAAAGGAGCAGGTCTCACCTGTAAATCACGGCAGATAATTAGCCCCCCAGATTGATCTTGCATATATGTCTGTTATTTTATGCCCACAAATTGGCGTGAGGATCTACGCATTTACCACCGCCAGACAATGGCTATATCCATATGTTCATATATATATAGATGGTCACACGGAAAGATACAGATACTATACATATTCCCGGCCACTATTTCCCGTTCTCAAAAGCTCATTGCCAATGCAAACATTGCTCACGTAAATGTCAAAATATCAAAAGAAATAATAATATTAATTTAACAAGTGCAGGGGGTCTGAGCAATTGGGGATCGGAAAACGCCGCTCATTTGCAGTCACGCGAATCTTTTGGCCCAATTTGCCAAAGCCAAAGCAGATTTTCGATCTTGTTTCGGTTCCTGGGCAAATATGTAGCTATGCATGCTCAAAGGTGTGTGTTCTATTGTGTAATCGGAAAGGTGGGAAAATGGAAAATGGAAAACGGAAAAATTACCCCCCCACCTTTCACTTTCCTTCACCTTTCATTCACTTTTTTTCGCCAACTCACCCCACGCAGCTTGGATAGTTTTGGGTGCTATCTCGTATATAGACGGATGATTCAGTTGCCGATGAGAAATCAATAATATATCACACACACAGAATGGCTTTCACGAAGTTCACCACCCGCCAAGAGTTCGCATATGGCAATGGGGGCTTTGCTGATTTTCGGGGGATCGATAATGATAATGATCCTCGTTAATTGTCAAAAAACCGATTAATTAGTCGCACGGACGGATTTCGCATCCGTAAAGGCGAGCGCACGCAGCGAGATCCCAGGAAGAACTGAGCGTTCTTCGCCAGACCACTTACAGTTTTTACATCTTGCGGCCGCCGCGGCCGCCGCTGCCGATTCCGCCGATTCGATTCTTCTGCCTCCGGCGGCGTACACCTCTCTGCTGCCGTATTTTACACTGAGAAAAAATTGATGTGTTGCCTTTGTAAAATATGAAAAATAACTAGAATTATGCCAACATGGGTTTTGCTAAACCATCTGCGTATTACTCCTAAGTACTAAATGCGATTTAACAATTTTATTTATATCAATGCGGTATATTACCCTACACTGGTTAAGAAAACGTAGTACATACAAATATTTTGTGCTCAACTTAAATATTTTTCGCTTTGATTTACATCCATTTCGGTTTTTAGCTATTTTAATTATGAAAATATTACAATTTTTCATTTGACCATTTTCGGAATTTATTTAAATATTGATTCAATCTAAGTTTAAGCCATATTTAATTTTAATAAAATGCATTTGAATCAAATAGAAACTATTTCCAATTTAATATTTTCCACATTAAATTTTAAAATATTAAAATATTACCCTTATAATTTAATATTATGATTTCATAATTAGTTTTTAATTTATATATAAAATTTTAAATTCAATAGTCATATATTTGGTTAAACTATTCAATTTTATTATCAGTTATTAGCAACTATTAAAAGTTGAAATGACCTGTTGGTAACCATCGTTTCTCTTAGTGTACATCCGCATCCACGTCGAAGAGGTGACGAAGCTGACACGGAGGGATTTAAGGTGGCGGAGGAGGAGGTCGTTGTGGACGTGGACGACAGCAAGCAGCTGTTGGCCGCTCTTCGCGTAGATCGTATCGTATCGTACGATAAGAACCATATAGTATCGAAATCGAACATAACTCCGAGAACAAACCACGTACAACGCCGGCAGTGACGCCAACTGCGACGCCGACTGAGGCAGCGACGGAACAAGTGTGTGCGGTTTAAAAATAAATCGAAAATAATGTTTTCATCATTTTCATGCCACCGCTCTCTAAGCTCTCTCCCTCACTTTTTTTTTCTGCCTGCACTGCCTGCATTTTCCGAAAGGGAAAACTGTTCTCGAGGTGGCGATGCTCCTGCTGGCAGGACCACTGCGCAGAATTCTTCTAACGATCCGCAGTCAGTGTCAAAAACCTCACTTACTCGGTGCAAAACAGAAGCGGGCAACAAAATAGGAATTTATTTTCAATGATATACAGGAATTTATTTATTTTTAGCACTGAATCTAAGATTTCGAAATTGTATTTATTTTTACAAAAATTTAATTATTTTTATTACATTTCTGTTCATCCCGAATGTTACAAAATACTGTATTCAAATAATTGTGATTTTAAGCAACCTGTCCATTTAAATCGTTTTAAAATTTACAATTTTTTTTTCTCAAAAAAAATTTTTTTTTGTTCTTTTTAAAATTACTGATTAGACAGCGAGGTAAACTATTTTTTTTTTTTTTAAATTTTCTGACCACTGTTTAGATACAGATACATTGTGAACGTTATTATTTTTTTTTGTTACTTTCGTCATTGCTATTTTTGTGACCTGAGCTGTAAGAATTTGCCCCATGTGTCAGTGTGTTTTTTCGCCTGCCCCATGCTGATTTGCCTAGAAAGAGAGATTCTCTCGCTTCGTGGTTGGGCAGTTTCTTCTGTAGCCGGCGGTTCCCCCGTCTTGCTCTTCTTCTTCGGGTTCGGATTCTTCCCCTGCTGATTCTTCCCCTGCCAAATCATCCTCTTCTTGGAGAGTGACGCAGTCGCATGCAATTTGGCATTTTCCTCGCATTTTCCTTGCTGGCGTACTTGTTGCGGCCATCCAAAATAGACTCTCGCTCACCTGTACCACCCATCTCCTCCCAGAATTTTCCACTCTTTCTCTCGTTTTCCTTTGGCCTTTGAAAGCCCTCGAAACGGATTTCTCGCAGGTGTTGTCGTCGCCTCTCGCGCACTTTTCATTTTCCACTTTTCAGGCGTAATGAACTTAATGTCGCCCCTTTTGGGATGTTTTTTCTTCAAAATATATTGGGTGCTAACGTAATGTATTTTCTATACATATATAGTCGATATGATTTATGCCGAGCGGCGGTCTGTTGGTTCTGGTTCGAATTGGTTTTTGATGTTTCACAAAAGATCTTTATTGTAATGGGCTTATTTATAGGGCCACCCCTTTACCAACTAATCTTTTTAGTCTCCGTCTTTATTCTTTGATTTTTCGCACTTCTTCTGGCATTTTCACACTCTACAACTTGCATCAGCCCACGCAGCGAAGACAAAGAAAATTCTTTTGGGGAGGCCGACGGAAAAGTGGTGGAAATGGGGGGTAGATGGGCTTTGTCTGGCGCCAACATGGAAATGCAATTTGAGTGGTAAGGTCAGGATGGGCCATAGCCATGCATCACCATCACCATCACGATCACGGCGGAGCTTTGGACCCGGGAAAGGCCTTCTGCCGAGTGTGACATGTGCTAAAGACATCTTGTGTCGACTTTAATCACGGCAATTAATTAGAGAAGAAAGGAGCAACAAAGGAAGTGTGGCCCAACTTATAGCCCAGCAAATCGCCGTGGATCAGCCCGGATTATTGGGTGTAGTGTGTGGTGTAGTGTGTGATGTGTGGTGTATCATACCCCATGCCAGCGATTCTGGAAGTCGTCGTCGTCGCGACTGGCGGCCATAAATCTATTTTCGTCCTGGTTCCAGTCGTAGTCGTAGTCCCCCTCCTTTGGAACTCCTCTGTAACCCAGACCCTCGGTGATCGGTAGTCTTTGCTCACTTGCTGCGCAATTGCGTGGTCCAATCTCCATTCCCAACTCTACACTGAAAGGAAACATTTAAAGCAATTGGCCTTCGACCAAAGAAATAAATGTCCTTTAACAAGAAGTTCCTATAAGGCAGTTCCTTTCCCAGAGAATATTTTAAGTTGATATCTATTATAATAAATGTTTGTTTTACATTCTATTAAATATGTAAATTTTTACACAAACTGCAATATCGTATAAAACATTTAAAAAGGTTTGTGCCATTTTCGAAATCGTTTTAAAGCTTGTTGTTTAAAGGAAAGGTTTAAATGTAATTTTATTGGAAAAATGGAATACCCATTTACAAAAGGTTATATCTCCTCCTTAATAGTGGCATTAATGATTGTTAAATAAATTAGTGTTACTCATTTAATTTAAGGCCACTTATTTTCTCCCAGTGCATGACAGTTTGTTAAGTGCCCCTGGATCTTTATTTTTAACTGCTCCCGTCAAGATCGGGTGGTTCGTTTCTTATTCTCTGCGTAGGTAAAATGCAAGGGGTAGTACTTGAGTACTGGGCTATGTGCTATGTGGCCACCGCCTCGTCCGAATTGAATCTGCAAGTGAATCGAATTCACATCCGCAAATTCCAGACAGCCGGAGGGTGTCCAATTATTTACGCAGATAAATAAGCGGAATCCGCCTTAATGCGAATTTCAACAATAAGAATGTAAGGAAAGCAAAGAAAGCGGGAAAAACAAAAACGCTTTTCTCCGCCTTTTGTTTGGGAAATAAATTGCCAATGATGTGGTTAAGTAAATTATCCCCTAATCGCTGTGATGGATCGGAATCAGATATGTATACGTATCGCCTCCAATCTCGAGTGGCTCCATAATTTATGTGAAGTAGGGCGACTTCAGCACCCAATTCTTAGCCCTGGTTGCATCCTGTTTACAGGAATTCCCCGGGAAACTCAAGGGTTCCAATGGGATGGATGTGTATAGCGTATGGATGGATAGAAGGGACAGAGGGGAACCTGAAAGTCAAGCGGCCGGATATGTGAGTAATTCCTGAAGTTTTGGATCGTGCCGTTCCGTTGCGAGATCATAAAGTTCTATTTATACCATCAAGGGGAGAGAAGTTCAAACTCCGAGTCCCGATCTCCGAGAACTTTCCAAGTGCAAGTGGAAAAAAACACTTGATAGGAACTTATACTTGTTTTGATAAAATTTCGTATTAATTTGGTATTTATACTTGGGGTATTACTTTAATATGTTTGAATAGAATAATTAATATGTGTTCGTTGACCTTATACTTAATTGATACTGGCAACATTTTTATTTTCTGTGTAGGAATAGGTTGCGGAGCGGTTGGCATGTGCCGCCACTTGAATCAGTGGCTGTTTATCGAGGATTGGGGGAGGCATTGGGGGATGGGATGGGATGGGATGGAATTGCTACCGAGTGCCATGTGCAATGGCAGCCAAACATCAACCGTGTCAAAATTCAAAGAAACAAAAGCGGAAATGTTTTTGTTTTCCTTATTTTTAACAGCCGCCACATGAGGAAAACTAAAACAGCCGAGTGGTAATGGAAAGCTGATTTGGTCAATGAACTTTTCCCCCCGTCTATAATTATAATTGGCCCAGCCAGCGGAATTGAGTTATTAACCTGGAGCAAAAGGAAGCCAAATTATAAAAGCTCGAATTTAACTACATTTTATTTACCGTATCTCTGATTATAAATTATATTTCACTTTAAAAAAATGATGACACGTTCCTATAATTCGTATAAAGGTAGGAGTTTTTCTTTCTTTTATCAAATATAAATAATATTTCATATATTGCTGTGCCACAAATGTAAAACGATGTTTTATTTTGGCAAGCTACCAGCAATTTTAATAAAACACAATTTATGCATATTTTGTTATTTTAGTATTTTTGATTATAAAAGAAATCAAAAAAATAAAACTGCAGGCCTAGTTGTTTTTATTTGTAATGAAACAAATAGTCTCTCATGCTTCAACAGGGCTTTTAATCTTAATCATTGCTATTTAAACAGCTTAATAAATTCCAAATAAACGTTTAGTCTTAACATTTTAAAAGCAATTGTTAATTTTTTTTTGCCAATACTATAAGCAACCTACATTCACAGAAGTTTATGGTTTTAAAGTAAACATGGTGCATTTAAGTTTTGTGCAATTTTTAAAAAAATATTTAGCTCGTACTTTTACCTTTTTGGGGACGATCGCTGTTAAACTACCAAAGACATCAACCTTTTCTGGTTTGGTATATACATGGCATTCTGGTATATTTCATTGGTATTTTGACAACATCGCTGCTCTGGCCACACTGATGCCAAACACAAGCAAAATTTGTGAAAACTGTTGCGGACTGTCGCGAAAAACCGCTAAAAACCCCGGAAACAGAAGAAATAGAAGAAACACGTCATTGAAATATGCAACACTAGAGTGGGCAATCGGGAATCACTGAAAAAACCAACGCGGAGCGCTCGAGGAACAGCAGCCAGCAATCATGGCACCCACCCCCTTGCCCCTCCCCCTGCCCCTCGAACAAATGCCCGGCGTCGGCGGCGGAGGAGGCGGCTATTTGCCCGCTGGCCAGGTGAGTTACGCCCTCTCACGCCCTCCAACTATATGTCCCTTGGATATGTAATAAACGTAATAAACTTGCCCCAATTCCAGGAGGGCGGCCCACGGATCAACACGATGTCCATGTCGGTGCTGATCGACTTCATCATCCAGCGCACCTATCACGAACTCACTGTACTGGCTGAACTGTAAGTGAATGCCATAGTAAAACCCCAGTAAAGTGGTCACAAGGGTTGCACATTTTCAAAAGACTCGTTATGGTTTCAAAATATATAATAGTGATTTAAAAGCTAAATATACTTAAATATTTTAAACATAAAATGTTATTCAATGAATGTTCCAGGTTACCCCGCAAAACGGACATGGAGCGCAAGGTGGAGATCTACGACTATGCGGCCCGCACCCGCCATTTGTTCACCCGCCTGAATGCGCTGGTCAAGTGGGGCAACTCGGTGTCCAAGGTGGACAAGTCGTCGCAGATAATGAGCTTCCTGGACAAGCAGAACATGCTCTTCGTGGAGACCGCCGACATGCTGGCCCGCATGTCTCGCGAAACTCTGGTTCGAGCCAGGTTGCCCAACTTCCACATACCCGCCGCCGTGGAAGTCCTGACCACGGGCACTTACAATCGACTGCCCACCTGCATTCGGGAGCGGATTGTGCCCGCCGATGCCATTACGCCGGCGGAAAAGAGGCAGACGCTGCTCCGCTTGAACCAGGTCATACAGCACCGCCTGGTCACTGGAAAATTGCTGCCGCAGATGCGGGAATTTCGCATACGAAACGGACGAGTCACCTTCGAGGTAAAACACGAGTTCAGCGTGGCCCTTACTGTGATGGGCGATAGCCCCACGGTTCCCTGGCGACTCCTAGACATCGATGTGCTCGTGGAGGACAAAGAAACAGGGGGTAAGTAGTTATGAACCCTCTCGTTTAAATTAACTAACTTCTCCCCTTAGATGGCAAATCCCTGGTGCATCCCCTGCAGGTAAACTACATCCATCAGCTCATCCAGGCACGTCTGGTGGAGAATCCCAATGCCTTAAGCGAGGTCTACAACTGCCTGCACTACTTCTGCCAATCCCTGCAGCTGGAGGTTCTGTACACGCAGACACTTCGTTTGAACTACGAAAGACTAGACGACAACAACATCACGGTGGAGGAGTATGTGCCGGGCGTAAAGTTGACGGTGTCTTACTGGCGGGACCTGAAGTCGGAGCTTGGCTACCGCCTCACCGTTCAGTCGGACCCCAGCGAAATCGGGCGTCCACTGGCGGTGGTTCATGTGCCCTCACTTGGCGCCAAGGAGTCTGCGGAGGTGGCAGATCGGGCCGTGCGCTCCGAGCATCTTTCAATGGAGCGCCTTATTGTCCACACCGTCTACATAAGATCTGTGTCCCGGCTGAGCGATCTCAAGCTGGAATTCCAAGCCTTCCTAAAGGATGTTGACTGTGAGTGTAAAGTTAAAGCAATTCATTTAAGCAGAAGTATGTATTAAATCAACAAAATCTTTTAACACAGTTAACCTACAAGGAACACCCGCCATTTTGACCGTGCCCGTGCTTTCTCCTTGCTTGAGGGCCGAGCAGATCCACATCACCATCGACACACACACGGGCATGTTCCGCTGCCATGTGCCCAAGCATCTGGACTGCCCCATTACGGAGGAGATGCAGGATTGCCTTAACGGAGATCGCAGCAAACTGCCTGCGTTGCTCTCGGAGCTGCGCTTCTGGATCACCCATCGCAGATGCGACAAGACGCTGCAGCATCTTCCTGCCACGGCCACCGAAACACTTCCCTTTCTGACTCAACCGGAGCAGGAGCTTTTGCAGCCGGGCAGGCACAAGATTTACGTCAAGCTGCACAGGCATCCCAATATTGTGCTGGTATTTACGAAACCATTTAGTGTTTTATTAGAAGTATTGAAATTTTAATCCCTGTCCAGGTGGTTCAACTCAAAGAGAAGACAACCATGCCCAATGAAATGGAGTACACCTTCCACCTGGGTTTCGTGGCCTTCCAAAAGGACGAGCTGGATGTGATAGACGACTCCGCCAAGCAGCTGGTATCTGTGGTGGCCCAGCCGCACTCGGACATTCCAAAGTGTTACACCAAGCTGATGCGCCTCATCGAATTTGACACATTCGTGGCCACACACGGACCAGGAACCGAAGTGGATGGTGAGCCTTAGACCTTTAAAGACTTAAAAACACTATTAACATTTATCTAACTCTTAGCGGAAGTTTCCCCACACAAACGAAAGTCGAACGGGGATCTGCTGGCGCCGCCTGCCAAGCAGCAAAAGACCATTTTTCCCGCCTACTTCATTCCCGAGTTGGCTCATGTGGTGGCCATGTGCGACGAGAAGATCCCGTTCATGAATCTCGCCCAGACGCTGTCCAAACACAATATACCACACAGCGGGCTACAGGTGGAGGCGAATGCCACTTCGCTAGTGCTCAAGATTCTGGCCTTGCCACAACCTGGAAAGATAAGCTTTGGAAATCAGCAGCAGCAGCAGCAGGGAGCAGCTGGTGCTGGTGCTGGAGCCGTCGAAAACAAGCCAAGTGGCGCCTCTGGCCTTCCAAAAATCGAGCCCCATGTCTGGGACGATCTGACGCGCCGCGTTTTGTCCATTTCGGTGCGATCGCAGACCAACAAGAACAGCCAGGTGCGCATCTGGGTGGTGGAGTTTGTCTTCTACAGCACTCCGCTGCAGAGCAGCCACCAGAAGGAGCAGGGCAGTCGGCGAACCGTCTACCTTACCTACGAACAGGCCAACCATGACTTCTCCAAAACGGTCGAGGATTTGCTCAACGACTGGTCAAAAATCGTGTACCTTTACACGCTGGTTCACGACTTTGCCGAGCAGCTTCGAAACAGTAAGTTATTGACTGCGAGTTGGCCTTAATATGGATTAGCTATGAAAAAACAACTCAATGGATTACCCATGTCTTATCATCTAGACGAAGAACAAATGAAACATTGTTTTAACCTTATTTCCCTTAACTATACAGAACGCCTTTCTCTGTGTGACATGCTGGTGGTCAAGTCGTATAGCTACATGAACCTGCTACTTGGCTACGGACCCAAAAAGGAGGTGAGCTGCAATATCTACTGGTCGGTGCAGTCCCACGGCTTCCGTTTGACTTTCGTGGGCGGCATGTCGGCGGTTAATGCGCACTCAATGATGCGCGACCAGCTGGCGCAGCACTTGAACCAGCAGCACAGTCTCACCCAGATTGCCCAGATCCTGCACGAGACCTACAATCCAATGAGCTCCATTGCCAAGCTGCCGGTGCTGCCTTTCTTGGGAATACCGGTGAGTAAGCTTTAAGTATAAGTCTTTAAAATTGTTTTTAATAAAATACTCTCATATTTTTAGCGTCCCCAAGTGCCTGTGCTATCGTTTTGCATGCTGGCCCAATCGCCTTGCCTGATGAGATTGACCTACCAGGCCGTCTACTGTTTGGAACTTCGTTTTCGGGCCAACAGACTTGTCTCCATTCGCGACGGAGCCAGCAGTCGCTTCGAGCGGAATGTGGTGGAGGAGTTCACGCCCATCCAGGGCCTCAAGGCCTTCCTCTCCAAGTACGTTGATGAATCGGCTGCGTATAGAGGGCGTGCTGCCCACGAGGATGACAATCCGCTGTCACCCATGGGAATGGAGGACAACTTTGGTGGTCCCAGCAGTGTGGCCGGAGTAAGTGCTGGGGGATCTTCGCCTTTTCTGGGCACTGGGATGCGAGGACCGCAGTCGCCAAGGGACAGTGGCCTGCGTTTTCCCGCCCCACACACGCCGCCTTCCAGCTCCAATCCTCACACTCCGGCCAGTCCGCATCCAAGTGCCGGGGCAGGTGGGGCCGGTGGCAGTGGTGCCCAGGGTCATGGCAACTTCAATCTGACATCCCCGCCAGCGCCGCATATGCCGCATCCCTCGCCCAGCGGATTGATGCCCTCGTCTCCGCTGAATCCTCAGCCCAGTCCACATATGGTGCACAGTCCAGGACCCAACACTCTGTACATGCAGAGCCACCAGGATTCTCCCTTCACGGCCATGTCGCCGGCTAATAATAACTGGCCCGGATCGCCCAGTATGCCAAGGCCTTCGCCACGACCTGGTCAGAGTCCGGAGCACAAGAGCACAGGCGGAGGAGCCCCTCCCAATGCAGCGGATAGGGGAGGCGCACGGGGCACTCTCAATCGCCCCTGGGCTGGAGCTGTGCCCACCCTTCTCACCCACGAGGCTCTGGAGACCCTGTGCCGACCCAGTCCGCATCCCAACAAGGACATCAACGTGCCGGACATGAGTCCGCTGGAGCGCTTCCTGGGCTGCGTTTACATGAGGCGGCAATTGCATCGCAACATTCAAAGTGAGGAAACTCTAACAGCCCTGAACAGCACGGAGCCGGGAGTGGTGCTTTTCAAGGTGGATGGACTTCAGTGCCAGGTGGTGCTGAACCAAATGCACATGCAGACGCTGCACTTGAAGATCTCGCAGCTGCCGCCCATGCCGGACAAGCTGCCGCCGCCGTTCCAACTCAGTCAGGACGATCTGATGGTGATAGAGCAGTACTTTGACACCCGGGTGGCCGCTCCACCCTACAGACCCAACTCGTTGCACTCCATTTGCCGGCTCCTCAATCTGCCCGCCCAGGTTCTGAAGGATTTTGTCCAGATCATGCGTTTGGAACTGAAGCCCGAGCTCGGAGGCGACCAGCTCAAGTGGACGGTGCAGATGTGCATGCGCATGCCGCCCTCTGCGGTGCCCATTGTGCCCAGTGGCAATGCCTGTGTGGTGCTGGGGCGCATGAAGATCCTGTTCTTCCTGCAGATCACACGGATTACCTACGGCGCCGGCATGGGCGGGGGCAAGGACTGGAAGGACAGCCCCTCGCTCGTGCTGCCCATCGTCTACGACATCCAGACGAACGTAACCCAGCTGGCCGAGCGAACTGGGCAGGTGACCTCGCCCACCATGACCGCCGCCAGCACGATGCTGCGCCGCTTCGCCGAGTTCAATGCGCAGCAGAACCAGTGCACCCTCTTTCCGGCCATAACGGATCTGCTGACCAACCTCCAGCTGGCCGCCGAGATGCCCCAGCCACCGCCCAATCAGTCCATCGGACCGCCAGTGGGTGTGGGCGTTGGTGTGGGCTCCAGTCCGAACCCCATGATGCAGCCCATGCAGCAGCTGCAGCCGCAGCAGGTGGGAGGTGGACCCCAAGGACCCGTCGGTGGCTACCCGCAGATGGGCCCCAATCCCGGTGGTCCGCAGTGATGAAGGCGCAAGCGCCGCGCCTCCTCGCAGCAGCCGTGAGAGGCTGGGAGCCTGTGAGCTGGCCATCGGAACGGCGATCGATTATTTGTTAAGGAATTTACTGGATAAAATATATATACATCTACTCGGCGGGGGTGAGTCGATTTTGGAATCGTAGAAATCGTAGCAAAGGGAAAGTAATCCATGAAAAGTTTCGAAACTCCACATAGGTTACTTTCCGCCTCTATACATTTTTATATATGCCCCGAAATCGATCCACTCTGCAGTACTTTATTTAGTTAGTGATACTACACAATTTGGCAATGCCTGATAGAGATATAAGCTTTGTCGATGTCATGTTCCTGTGGACCAAGGACCATTAACATTTCGCACTCTGCCTGTAGCCCATCATCTGATCCCAAGAACACAGTAAAGAATGCAACTTCAGACACACATTTCAAAGATCAGGTGCTATATACAGCACATTTTATTGTGCTGCAGTCCCTGAATACATGGGTATGAAAACACGAATTACACATCCGAAAATACAAATTGTTAACTAAACAAGGCGGCTAGGTATGTAATAAAAAGACTAACATTAATTGAAGTAGCTGTGAGTCATACGTTTGTGTTCCTTTGCTAATTTGTTTCTATCACATGGTTCGATTGCAGATTCGCCAGGTGCCTGGCAAATGTGACTTTGTGACTTTATTGCACCGAGGTTAGTTTGTGTTGTCGTCTATCTAAATAATCTATCTACTCCCATTGGTTTTTGGCTTGGTTTGGCTCCCAGAGTGTTGCATTCCCATCACTGCTGGCTCGCAATCTGAGTGTTGTCCATTTGGCTGGTCAGCTCGGAGATGCCCTCCTCCTCGTCGGAGATCAGGTCCACCCAATAACGCAGCTTCTTGCTGCGCAGATAGCTGGCGGAGTTGTCGAAGACCACCGTGTCTGTAAGGATTAAGGAATACCGTGTAATGGAGATACTAAAAGGAGGCTGCATTTACAGTTGCGGTCAAACCAATAGTAGTTGGACAGTTAAAGTGCTCAAAAATAAAATAGTATTTTTTTTATATTTATTGCCTACTTACCTATCAACAAAATGGATTAAGAAAAACTTCGATATTGAACTAGTTTTTGAAAAAAAAGAATTACAACTTTTAAACCTTTTATTTAATAATCCCTAAAAATTCACTTTTGAATATACTGTAGCAAAAGATTTTTATTGCAATTTATGAATATAACCATAAACCCTTGCTCATCTGCACTTTGTGTTGGAATAAAAGTATTTTTAGTATGGGATCTATTTTTTAATACAAAATTGTAGTTTTTTTTATCAATTTTTTTTATAGTCAAGTTTCTTTTATCAATTTTTGTAAAGTCAACTTTTTGTATTCTTGCCCCATTTGTATTATAGTATTATTTCAACAAAAATATAGAAAAGTTAAAAAATTGCTATTTCCATAAGCTAAAAAACTACTATATTTTGAACGCAGCTGTAGTGTTAGCTTTGTTTCTTCTTTGCAATGCTGATAAGACCAAGGCAAGGCAATTGAGCTTTTTTTCATCGCTAATTCAAATGAAATTTGTGCATCTACTCACAAGTGGTGTTGGGCCGTGTGGAGATGTAGCCTACTTCGTCCATCTCGTTGGAGTACACTGTTCCCAGTGCCACCTCGCTGCGCTTCTCGCCCGTCTTCTCGTCCACGCTGTAGATGCCAAACTTGATGTCATAGTCGAAGGTGCGGAACTCCCAGGACAGGATCTTCTGCTCCTCCAAGGCGACCCTGAATTGCAACTTCAGTTTGTCGCCCTTGGGCACCTGCGTCTCCACAAAGTCCCTGTCGCTTTGCTGGCTACTCTGGTCGATGTACAGCTCCTCCGGCAGCTTGCCGCCCCAGATCATCAGTGCCTTGCACTGGGGATCCCCGTTTCGGTCCACCATCTCGCCGCCCCAGGCCTTCGGGAACGCCTTGCGGTTGACGTGCGAGAAGAGCTGCTGCTGCCACCGATCTACGCCGGACTTGTAGATCACGATCTTGCTGGTGGTGTTCTCGTCGAGGAACTTCTTCACAATATTGAAGGCCACCGAGAAGAGTTTGGGCGCATTGATGATGTAGCACATCTTGAGCAGCTCCGGGAAGTTAGCCTCGTACTGTTTCACCGTGGAGATCACGCACTCAGCCGCCGGTCGCCAGGCGTACTGCTTCAGATTCACGTCCTGCATGTCGAAAAATACGACCAGCTGGCGGGCACGCCAGCCGTGTTTCAAACTCTGATCGTAGGCGATCTTCATGAAGCGCTCGATCAGCATTACCAGGTACTTTTGGAACTCGAATCGCGTTACGCAGTGCATCATGCCCCACATGTCGAAGTTGGCAAAGGGGCAAACCAACACTTAAAGGGGAACATTCAGCTGGTTAAGTTTGTTTAAGTTTGTGACGTGAATTTGATTACCCACCTGGTGATCCTTCGTTGTCGTAGCCCATGAGGCCATAGGGTAAATATTCCTGCAGTGCCTTGGGCGGATCCCACTTCTCAATGTTGTCCACATTCCACATGGCGCGGGTCTTCAAGCTCTGCGAGGTATAAATAGATTAACACTTTTTGTATTCGTTTAGTTTAATAATTTCTGTACTTACAGCTCTCAGCATTTTCTCCGCCGCTTCCAGATTCCATTTTCGAGCTGTTTTTCGATACAAAAAAGAAGAAGTTTAACTGTCTACATAATAAACATTAAGCGAGGATAACTCACCTCTAAGCCACCGCACCAGGAAATAGTCATCGTGGGTTCCCACCAGAGCATCGTCCATTTGCTTGCGAAACTGTAAGTATATTGGTATCAAAAAGCGGTTATCAATTAAAAAACTTCGAACGTATAAAATTTTTTTAAAGGAATCATTAAACTGAAAAGAAGATTATATGATTCATAAATAACCAATGTTTAATCCCTTTGCTTTTTATAAACACTTGATAGTTAAAAATTTTGATACATATATATATATAGCAAAATCGAAAAGTATCTGTCAAGATCGACTAACTTGTATAATTTGTGGGTAGTTGTAGTCAGTCAGTTTGATAGGGGGATATTTACGTAAAGTTTAAAAAGTATTATAAACAAGCTCTCACTATCACCTTCTTTAATACTAACGCCTTTAAAGTTTTCAAATCTAAAGTATTTGTTGAATTATTATTAGTTGTTTAATTTATGGTAAATAACAACATGGTTGAAGAAGTAGATGTAGTCCAATAAATCTTGTACCTAACAACAAAGATTTTAAGTTGACTTAAAAAATCTTGGAATACTTTTAAGATTTGCTGTCAATGTATTTAATTGAAGAAATATGTTTAATTAGTTGGTCCTGAGGAGGAATTACAGTGGTTATGCGACCTAGATGCAAGCGATAAATCTAATTGCATTGACTTTGCCCTCTAACTTGTGTTTAAGCTTATACCGGCTTGAAAAACAATTTTTCTAATCTGATTTCTAGAACCAATTTGTTTCGATGATTTATTTACTGAAGGCCGAACAGGGGTTAGGTTTATAGCAGCATGTTTGAAGAGTTTAGCGAGTAATTTTCCTATCTCCAAACGATAATGTTTATGGCGTCTGATATTGGCCTTTGTTGTCTTTAATTGCTGTTAATTTGTATTGGCCTTGTCCGACTGCCCAATTCGGATGTTGTTAACGAAAGTTGATTGAAACACACCAGCAGCTGATGTCAAAATTTCCTTTCTTCACTTGCATTTGTTTTATCTGCCATTTAACGCCTTTGTTTGAGGGGTTTTTGTTAACAATGTTTATTAAGTAAACATCACGTACTTCAATTTGCATTCGATCAAGTGCATATTTAGCACCATTTTAATCATTTAATTGACTCGCGTCTAGGCTGTTTGACTTGCTGAGGCTGCTGAGTCACTCGGCTCTGGCCAAAACCACTTGAAATTCAATAACGAGGCCGTCTCCGTTGGCTCTGTTTTGTTTAGTTTTTCAGTTTGTCAGTTTTTCAGTCTTCGCTTTTCGCTCTTTGGCTGCAAACTTGGCCAAAGACCAAGCTTTATTATTGGCCTCCTGGGTTTTTGGCTAATACCCGACTACGGGTGTCATTAGCGCCGCGTTCTGTTGGCTTTGGCTGTGTACTTCCTCATTTCGTAGGCCATATAACTGGGTTTTTGCCTTCCACTTTGTTCTTCTATTTCTTTGGCTGACTTTGACTGCGTTTTTGAGGCAGACAAACAGGTAAATACTCATTGAGCCGTTCAAAATTGGGTCTATATTTGGCCTGGTCACTTAATATTTTAGGCTGCAGCCCGAATAATGTTTACCTAAGCATTTAACGCTGTTAAAATGTTGCATTCATTTTGCATTTCACCTAAAATCCAGGAGTTTCTCTTTGCTTACTCGAAAATTTGGCCACCCGGTCCGAAAACCTGTTGCTCTGATGATTTATGCAAATTTTGCAAGATTTCTACTGTAGATTTCTACAGGTCTAAGGTCCGATCTCTGAGTAATTTCGTTCTGGATCAACACTCTCCACTTAACGACTCATTCGCGTTTATCATTAGCCAGTTCATGTTTATTTATACTGGTAATCGCAGTTATTGTGCCATGAAATGGCAGTCGCAATTAAAAAAGGGCAAGGGTTCGCTCTTTATCCACCCATTATAAAGAACGACTTTATAGTCGTAGTAAGCCTTTGCCTATTTAGTATTTATATTTTATTTTTATGCATATTATTACTCAACTGTTCGGTTTGTGTGCCACCAGTCGACTTCAGCTGAGTTTTCAATTTCGCAAGCAGTTTTTAGTGTGCCAAGCCAGAACACATAAGAAGTCAACAATGCGCAACTGCAGATACAGGCATCAGTGGCTCAGTTAAAAGGGGTTTCCAATAATGTGTACAACAACCATTTGAGTGTATTGCTGGTCATTTATTAAAACGTTTTTTAAGGGGCTTAAAATGCAATGCTTCTCTTGTTTTGTTTTATGTTTTTTGAAGTAAGTCCCTTTTTAATTATTCCTACGTCCGCTCCTGATAAGAGGACATGCTGAGTTGCAGCTGCTCTTGCCGCAGTATTCAAACAGTGGCTAAATGTCTGGTAAAATTTGCTAATATTGGAAGTGGAAGTCAAGCGAGCAATTATCCATTTCCATAACTAGCCATCAATGTTTCGCTGATCGCATGATGACTATACTGTTTTATTTTGCATAGAATATCCCATAAAGCTGGTTACCTAATCAGCGGGAAATTTTCGATTGCGATTTAAGTAGTTTATTATACATTTATTTTATACTTGCCCTTTTTTGTATTTTTACATAACGATATACATATACATTCAGATAAATACAAAAATGTATTATGTTATATAAAAATTGGTTTAAAAAATTTAAAAGATGGACAAAACACATATTTTTTAAATTTAATCAGGAATTAATCGATCAGATCTTTTCTTTTCCTGTGTGGTCAATATATAAACCAAATAAACATCTCCACTCCTTTCACTTTTTCGCATTATATTTTTTAATCAACCAAAAACATAAGCTTGGAAATGAAACAGCGTCATTATAATTTGTTATCTGTTAAGCAAATTAATTTATTCCCAAGTGTCTTATGTGTTTCTTTTAAGAAAGACATACTTCAATAGGAGAAATGCAATTTGTTGTTCAAATTTCTCCCTTGGCAAAACTTATTTATAAGGCAACTAATTCATTAGAAAGTAATTAATTCTGTAAATTTCTCCCTGGACAAAACTCTTTTATAAGTTTGCTATTCCCCAAGAAAGATACTAATTTCTCCCTGGGCAAAACTCTATTATAAGCATAGTTTACCCACCATTATGAAACTTTATCTGTAATGACCAAATCTCAAAGCAAATATCTTTTTATCTTAGAGACCCAGAGAATTCCCCGGAGAATTCTTTTCGCTCAATTCTCGATTCTCACCTGCTCCAACGTCGCACGTTGCTCCTCGCTGATTTCGGGCATTGGGCCGGACATTTTGGTGTTTTTGTTTGTATTTTGTTCCAATGCCGTTTCTTATTTATTTGGATTTGTTGACTGAGCGGCGTCTAAACGTTGCCAATTTTGTAAGCTAAGCACACAAAAACACATAAATGTTATAGAGATGCGGCCGAAACGGATTTCTTTTTTTGTGCTCCTCACACGCAAAACTAAAACTTCAACGCTTTTTGCTTTGGTTATTTGGTTTTTGGCAGCTGCGGCTCAGAAGAAGAGATAACAATAAAAACTTTCTACTATTATTTAGCCGTTACGTTAGCGCTTTTAGTCGCGCACATTATATTTCCAGCGCAATTATTCTGCGTTTTATTTTTTATTCGTTTTGTATTGTAGCCAGTCGTCAGACAGTCGGACAGCCTAATTACAATAATGCAAACTTGGAAAATGTCTCTAACTTGGCCCAATTCGAGTGGCGCACGCAAATGGGCAAAAAGAGTATGATTGCAATGTATCTGTATCCACAGCCGCGTTTGCGTTTAGAATGTTTTGCTTTTTTGCTAGTGATAAAGTGCCGAAGTGTACTACACTTCACGCGACGTTCCGTTCTGTTCCGTTCCGTTTTGTGGGTGGTGAGCAACTGACGCCAAGTCCAATGGCACTGCGCCACTTAAAAGTGGATGAATCGCGGCATTAAGAGAGCAAAATACAGAGAGTGTGCTCTTTAAAGCCAAACAAAAATAGAAAAGTTCCGACTATAAGATACCTTCTACTTGCAACCACTTCAAAAAATTTGAGTACCTAAAGCTAAAAAAACAATGTGTTTTGGAAATTCTATGGTGATAACTAAACATTTTAAGGACCCAAAAATCTATTAAACTTAAAATACAGAGAAACTGCTATTTGAGGTCATAAAGAAACCAAAAAATTCCAAATATAAGATACCAGCCAGATACTATACTGCCCTATACAAAAATAATTAAATACTTAACCGAAATTGGTTTTCACCCGTATAAATTCAAACCTATTTCATTCAAAAAGAGAGTGTGCTAAAAAGAATTTAAAGAATTTCAAAGATCCGAAAATCTATCAAGAACTAAATTTAATTTAAACAGAAATAAGTTGTTTCATTTCATATGTTTAAAAGTGGATGAACAGCGGTCTTAAGAGAGAGCTTCAAACAAATAAAAGACACTGAAAAGAGATACTGCTCTTAAAATTCAGAGAACAGTTTGAAAGTGAAGTAGTCGAAATACTTGCTTATGCATTTCGGGGATATTATTAAGAATATGATATAATAATATTATTGTTAATAAACATATATTAAAGAACTATTACTACTAAAGGAGTACCTTTATTTTGGATTGTGGGATTGGAAAGGAATAAATTTTAACATTATGCTTAGGAATATTTACCTATACGTCTTCTTATAAGCCTATTTTAACTTATACCATATAACCCCCCATTATCTAAAATCCAAGCTAAATCTCTTTTGTTTTTATTATTTACTGCCTCCCGATTAGCAGCAATTAAAACTTATCATACGTTGGGTTTTCCAATCAACTGAAGAACTTTTCAACTGATAACGATATTTTTTGCATGCCAAATATAAACATATGTTTGGCAGGATAAGATAAGAGAGCTAAGTACTCTGGCCCCACGTTATAAGTAGTTAATTGTTTTGTAAATTGGTAAACAAACTATTTATAAAACGTTTTTTATTATATACAGTCCATGTTTAAGTTAGAAATTAAAAAACTATGAGATCTGAAACAGAAAATAACACTGCCAGAAATTGACAAATTTTCATACCTTTCATGCTTACATTTAAATTTTTAGGTGTATAATTTACCTAATTAAATTTATAATTTAAAAAAATCTAGTTAACAAACAAATTTTGTGTACGATTCACCCGTTTCATTCGAGTAATCCCCTTTAAGAAGACTAACATTTATAAGTTATTAAGAACCGTTTGAAAACAAATAAAAATACTTAACAAACCAGCAAAAGGGTCACCCTAGATCCCACCAATAAGCGTCTATCGAGTGGAGGAAAATCGCGCCAATAATATCGAGTGTAGCGTAACAGGTGTGTGGTGGGTTGACCAGACGTTTATTTCACCTGTTGTTTATTTTGTAAACAATAACTAAACATCCTCCTTTTCTTCCAGCAAGTGCTCTCCAAACCTCCTGCAAACACCCAATAATGGAAAACTTATCCCGGCTAGAATTTGGTCGACGAAGGGTCAATTTCAAAAGATTTTGAATAGGTCGCAAATATATGTTAAAAAAACCCAAATTAAAGTCTTTCCCTCTTTACAGGTGGGCTGCTAAGGCATATACGACTTTGAGGACTTATATAGTTGCTACACAAGGAGACCAATTTTAAAGAGCAAGAGATATGATATTATTTGGCTTTACTACTTTAATATCGATCACCAGACCACCGTGCCGTCCGTGATCTTTTTGTGGAAGTCGTACAGACTGGGAAAAACGTGATCTCGGTCGATGTCCTCGCCGTATTTCTTGACTAGATACGCGTAGCTCTTCTCGTGGACCAACGCCGAGTGCCAGCCCACTTCCTTGGCGGCCAAATAATCGGTGGTGGGACCATCGCCTATGTGCAGGCACTCCTCCGGCTGCAGGTTCTCCAAGCCGGACTTCTCCATCGCCTTGTGAAAGATCTGCGCATCCGGCTTTTCGGCTTTAACCTCGTACGAGTTCACGGCAAAGTCCAAGTACTGTTCCAGTTTGGTGTTTTGGAGCAGCGCCGTCAGTCGCGGATCGAAGTTGGCTATCACCCCCAATTTGCACTTGTCCGGCTTGAAGTTCTTGCGGAGTTGCTGAAGGAGTTCCACGCTGCCATTGCACGGCTGCCAGCAAATGGAGGTCTTGTACAGCTCAATCAGATGGTTGGAGAAGTTGTGCAGCTTCTCGTCCGGAATGGCAGCTCCACTCTCCGAAAAAGTGCCTGCGGTTCAAAGAGATTTGGTTAAGGTAAGTGGCTGTTTGTTTGTATTCCCAAATTTTTATATAAAAATGCTCACTAGAGAACCTCTTGCTGATGTGAGTTAAAATAGACTTTAAAACATTTATAATTAACAAGAAATTAGCAATTAATAATATGACGCTTGTGTGATCTTCGCACGAAAAGAGATACTTAATTAATCTCTTATTTGTCAAGAGTAAACTTTTTCTTGAATATTAAATAAATGCATAAATCAGTTCAATGGAGAACCTCTTGGTGATGTGAGCTTATCAAGCAAATAAATAAAGGAATATTTAATTAATATTTAATTTTTCAAGCGTAAACTTAGTTAATGAAATCGGAAGAGTCTAATAAGTTAGCTCAGTTTTTCTTGAATATAAAATAATTACATAAAACTTCTCAATGGATACTTTTTTGCTAATTTTTTGGCTTGGAATAGACCTTATGACAATTATAATTAGCAAGAAACTAGCAAATCATAATTTGACGGGCGAAAAGATAATATATAATTAATCTAAAATTTTCCAAGCCGAAAGTTTTTGAGTTAGTTTTGCTTTTCTTCAATATAATTGTTTTTTATACATGATTTAATATATCTCATAGATTTTCATTTGAATAAACGTTTTGATGTTGATGGAGCATATATTTTCGATGACAAATCAGAAAAGGAGTGTTGATACCTACTCTAAACTTATTTCTTTTTTATTTCCCTGATCAAAGCTTCGCCTTTTTCGCAAATTTTTGTTAGACAGAGTTGCGGATACGAATCACATTTAACAGCGATTGTGTCAAATGCACTTTGGAACATGTCGGACTGTGTTTATCATCGAGTAGCAGTGAAGACAAACACACTTGTGGGGCACTCACCTGCTATCAGCTTACGCCACCACTGCTGCCACTCCATCTGGGGATTCGTGTCGCGTCCAAAGTTGGGATAATCCCTGTTCATCTTGTACCTGAAAGAGCAGGCTTTAACTCAGCTAATCCATTTACCATCTTGCTTAGCTCACCAGTTGGCCTTGAAGTTCTTGGCCAGCTCATTGTTGTCGCATCTGGCTCCGAAGAGGGCTCCAATCTCGCCATATTGCTTACCGGGAGTGGTCCGAAATTGGAGCAGCGTGTTGGTCACGTCGAAGGTGATGAGTCGAAAGCGGCTGAGGCTGCGCATCTCCGGGTTCAGCTAGTCTATCTCGCTAGAATCAATCTCAAATTCAAAATCCGCTCGAGCACTCTGTTGACTCTCGACGCTCGCTGAACGTTAGCGACTGAATTCTGCCGGCGTACTACGTGTGCTTGACGGCAATTCTGTTATTGTTTTGTATGAAAGCCGATCCGCTGCCTCGTTATCACCAGCAGCAGCAGCTGCTGCCCCCCAGATTCCGATTCCGATTCCGAGGGCTTCTGTGTGCTCGGATGGGATCGAAACGAATCGTTTCTCGGAGCATCGGTTTCAAAATGGTTTTGTACTTATAAATTGACGGACCTGCGGGTGCTGTGGTTATCTCTGGTTCCATGATGTCACATTAGTATCGATTTGCAATCTGCACTGATTACGCGGCTATACAAACACAATTAAACAAGATTGTCGCCCATTCTCTTATCAGTTTTTTAGGCTATTAGGTTGCTGTGTTGTTTTAAAACTGCGCGCCTTGTTTCCAGTGTTGGAAAATGTATCGATTTTTACATTGAAACATTTTTACCTACGGATTAGTACATTCTTTTTACCTCAAGGATTTTCATTAACCCTGAATATATGCTGCAGTATTCAAGTACAATATTATTTAAAAGCCATATTGTTCTACAGTTGTATGGAATAATTTAATTTGGTTTGAATGAATAACCGCTTGATATTATGTTTTTGTTGCCCTTCTCAAATAAAAGTAATTTAAATATATAACCAAATAAATTTTTATTTCCCAATATACAACTGGGATTTAAAAGAAAAGGCTTCACTTCTATGTAACGATTGAATTCAGAAAATAGGTGACGGCGCCTGGCGGATTTTAGTGGAAACTTTTCCGGCGGTGTGAGTCCCTGCTTTTAGTCGTCTCCTGTACCTTAGAGATTTCTTTTTGCAATAACTACCAAGCATATAGACTTATGCTTTAAGGAAACAATTAACTAGCTTTCAAATGTTTTTTTTGTAAATAAGAGCTAAAGGCATTTCCCCAATTTTTCACATTTAAAAGTATCTAAGGAACCGCTAAAACGTCAGCACTGAGACTCACTATTTTTAAAATGGAACTAAAAGATGGCGCCAGAGTGGAATTAAGCGTTTGCGGGTAATTTAAATAATATATTTTAATGGAAATTAAAAATGTTAAATTCAATTGTTTTTTTAACTTTTATATAAGATTAAAAGTTTGTACCAAAGTAATTAATGAATTGTTGTATGTTACAGCCTAGTACGTGACATAAATTCGGAAAGTGTGTATTTCAATTTTTAAAAATTAAAAAAACTGCATTCTATAAATTTGCTTTGGCTGCACCCTGTCTGCGTTGGCATTTGCCAATTCCATTCGATTTGGCTATAAATAAATCACCAATTTTGTGCTGACCACAAGCCAGCTTGAGGTCGGATTTCTATGGAAGGGAATTCAGGATTCTTCGCATTCCGCTTGTCAAATTGTTTGTTTCTTTTTGTTTCCTTTCGTATTTTTTTTGTGTCCGTTGGTTTGGAATGGTGCATTTTGTATGGAATGGCATAGCTGCGACTACCAAGAATAAGAATTTCCAAAAAATCCAGCCAAAAAAATTGATAATGCCATTAAGTTTAATTTTTTTGACTAAGTCTGCACTGATTACTGTTTTTAAAAAAATGGAACAGTACAAATATAATAATAACTTTTACTTTAAAATTAAAAATTAAATAAAAACTAAATTAGAAAATCAAAACAAAAAGATATGTAATTAAATAATCGGTTAAATCCAGTAAGTAAATTTAAATTTAAACTTGAAGTTATAATCTTCCAATATATTCTGTCTTTTGTTATGGTTCTTAACTTTGCCTATCAGTAAGATGAATAGTATAATTGTAAAAGCTTATAAGTTTTAAATTTGATCATGCTAGAAAATAATTTAATTAAACAAATTAATATTTAAAATAATTAAACTTCACATATAAAAAAGAAAAGAAAAAATATTGTGTGAGGGCTAATTGCTGATAAACAATAAAAGTTATATGGAAAGGAAAATTGATATTTTGTTGTTTTAAAAAGTAATGCACTACCAAAAGTACGGGTAAATGAAAAAGACAACTTTTTTAATTGTTTCGACCCAGTTTACCTTATTTTGAAAGTATACTTAATTTGAAAAGTACAACAACTTTTCCAAATAATGCAAATTAACACAAACTTTTTGGAATTTTCCGAGCACTTGGGAATACCTTTCTGGAAGTGCCACGCCATCGATTACCACCTACAAAGCTTGTTTGCTCTGCTCTATGCCACCTTATCGTGGCTCTCTGACGGTTGCAGAAAAGCGTACTACAAAAAAACAAAAACAAAAATTACAAAAACGGCAAAATTCAGTTACTGTCCAACTTTCAACAAAAACTTTCCCAAGAAAAGTAACCAAGCGAAGGCGAGTCAACGACTCCCCTGGAATTTCGTGTTGGCCCTTTTCGAAATGTGTCTGGCTTGGTAGTCGGGGCCGAAGCTCCTCCGCCCCCTCCTTCCCCCAGATTCCCCCAATCCCCTCCAGATCCACCATATCCCCCGATTCCTCGGTCCTCTTGCAACTCCGGCTGGCTGCCTGACTGCCTTTTAATATTATCTGCACTTTGGGTCTTTGGCTGCCGCCGCTTTTGTTGTTGTTGGTGCTGCTGTTGTTGTTGTTCTTGCCGCTTTGATTGGTCGTTTTAACCTGTTTGCGAATTTCTACCATGTTAATAAATAATTTTTAGAGGAGTTTTTAGAAGCAGCAGCAGCAAAAGTACCGCACCAGCAGCGCCAGCGCCATTACACTGAGGGAAAATAATTTTGTTTAACATTAATAATGCTTTTATAAATTATAGGACCCGAAATAGACACACATATATTTTGGAACTATAATTTATGCTTAATTCAGCATTATTTAGAAGTAATTATATCATTAAAAAATTGATTTCGTTGCATTTAGTACATGGTCTTTTTTTATACAGGTCACAATTTATTTTTCAACTAAACATCATCTATAGGAACAAGGATTTTTTTCAATTGAAAATAGTTTTATATAATTTAAAATCCTTTTAAACCAAATAAAAACAGAACTTTTATTTATTCAAACTTGGTATATAATATTTTTGATAAAGTTCATAATGTGTTTTTCAAGTAAACAATAAAAAAGATTTTGATAGTATTTTCGGGCAGTGCATAGGAACTGAATATTGTGCTGCTGGCAGCTTCTCCTGTTTCTCCTGGCACGACAACTCCTCATCTCATCGGAGTTGGAGAGTCGTCGTCGTCGGATTAGGTTTGGCTCCTCCACTACTGCCACTTCTTTCTGCTCCTCGGGTTCGGTTCTGTTGGGTTCTGTTGGTTCTGTTGGGTTCGTTTTTGGTTATGTTGGGTTCTGTGTGACTTGGAATGCAGCCAGACGACCATGGGATCCGCCATCCTGCGTCTGCTCGCCCACTAGTATGTCCAGATCCAGAGCCGCCTCCCCAACTCCTGCTCCTGTCTCCTTTTCGGCACTGCACCACAAACTGACACCACAGCTAAAGGATGTTTTTGTTTCGTCCTCTACCAAAGCAGGGTTCATTAAGTAGCTAGGAATGAATAATGAATATGTAACTGGATAGTTCTAGAATGGTTTAAAAATGATCTGTTTCCATTTAAATAGTATAATTTATGATTACAGTATAAATTGCAAATTGCTATTATTGAACTTTTCTGATAAGTATTAAAGTAATGACCACATTGCATTGTTAAATATTTGTTTTTACTTATAAAGACCAAATTCAAATTTATTTCATAAACTTTTTTACAATAAATTTAGTTTAATTTAATTGATGTCATAAAAAATCACTTATACTATTTGATCTGTGTATTCTATCATTTAACTAAACTGCTTTATTTATAAGGTGTCCTATAAAATTTAAAGCAAAAGACCTACAAGGCTAAAACTCTATGGGAAGGGTATTACATAGTCTGATAAGCTATTCCACTTTACCCACTCTGGTCTATGACCGCTTCACATTCACAGCTCCAAGTTCGTGGAGTGCGACAACACCATGCTGTTCTTGTTTGAAATTCCTTGCCTGCTTTTTATTTTGTGTTTTGCTCAGCGCTTCGTCGTCCCCCCATCAGCATCGTCATCCACATCGGCACACACAGAAAAAAAATTATATTAAATCAAACCATGTTAACCATTTAACGGATAAAACTCCTTCAGCCTATGTAAAATGGATAATTGCCATGAAAATGGCAGATTACTGATAAAATATTCAAGTTTGCAAAAAAATAGTAATTGTCAAATAAAAAATTGTTCTTCAACTATTTAAATTGTGCATCTTTTTTTTTTTGCATAATTCTTTTTTTTTTCATATACTAAGTTATTTGTAAAGTTGTTTATAAAGACTTACGTTTCATAGTTAGTTCAACGTACTATACTCTTTTCTAAATGCACTGGAAGTCGAATCAAAGGCTTTGGCCTTTTACTATATTAAAATACCAAATGATGATTTTTTGAGAGGTAATAGATAATCTATAATTCAATTTTGATTAAAGAAAGTTGTTAGTTATTTTAACATTATTAATGGCCGTAAATATAAAACTACAGAACACATAAAACAAATAGAAATAAAAAATTATGTTTACATATGTTTTTTTCTGTGTGCATCTGAAATTCCCCCCTGAGCGGGGAATCTTCGCCGTCTTCCGTCTTGGTCAGCATCTTCAACATCGTCTGGCTGGGATCGCCTTGGTTTTAGTTTTGGTTTTGGTTTTGGTTTTGGTCTTGGTTTTTTGTTCGTGCTGTTTGGCTGGGATGTGGATGTGGATGTGGATGTGGATGAGGCTGGGACTGGGGCTCGTTTGTTAAATGTTTGGGTTTTGTTTGAGTTTATTGAGTGAATTCCTGGAAAAACGCAGGAATTTGTCTTTGGTCTTTCTTTTCGGTTCGGTTCGGTTTGGTTTGGTTCTGTTTTCTTCTGTTTGGCTCTGTTTTTTCTTGGCTCCCAGGTCCGAATGCACTTGGTACTTGGGTGCATAAAAATCGCTTTACGGAGTTTTAAACTTTTTGGGTTTAGCGTCGCTTTGCGTTGCGTCGGTTTCCCAAAGGTGTCTGTACGGGTTTGCCGTGATAAAGGATGGACAGGTGATTATGACTTTTTTAGCGGGACACCCAATTACGTGCGATCGGCAGGAAATCGGTAAAGATCAACGAAGGGCCCAGCCCCTTTGCCCTTTCGCTAAAATGCCTTTGACTCTGATGGGAACTGAAGTCCTGAAGTCGTCGGGAGTGAAACATAATACTCTGGGGTGGTGCTGGTGCTATTGGGATCTCGGGATTATAATCAAGTCCTATAGAAATTATTGTTTGCCCCTAAATTGGGCAAAATGTTTGTGACAAAGGTGCTTCTGGTTTTCGTTATTTTCTGAGAACTTCATGTTCAAAATGTTTATTCCTTTTTTTCTGTAAATCAATCAGGCATGCTATATGTTCACTTAATTGTTTTCAAATTATAGTATTTTTTATAGTTATTATTTAAGAAGAAATGGAAAAACCTAAATATATTCCAACTATGTTTTTGCCAGAAAACTGAAATATTTCAGAGCGCCATGCGGAATTGGAATCTCTCCCTCTGTAAAAGAAGACAAGAAAGTTTTCAGTTCCGGTATGCCCGAAATAGAACATTCCTGCTGGATTTTCACCTTTGTGCGTATTTTCTTTCCCCCATGTCGGTTCGGATTTAGTGTTCCTAAATCATTAAGAGATCTCTGCAGAGTTTCTAGAGAGAATCTTGGCAAATGGAGGAAAATCCGTGTGACTAGGGTGCTCTTCCCGCAGTTGGACCCCTCGATAGCTTCTAAAAATACGAGAAATGGATGGAACCTTGGGAGAAATTTGCTATTTTCGACCGATGATTGAGTTGTAATGATTGGGACAAAGTTCTAGTTCTTGTTCTTCAGCATCCCCCATGTGGATGAATGGAATGCCTATGTGCCACAACCGAATTTTTGCCTGTCAGTCAGCCGCCCTGCACTCGGAAAAAGTTGTAAAACACCCTTATATAGAACTATTTTCAAAGTTTAAAAGTCTATTTTATTTTATATATAATACACTAGATATAATATTTTAGAAAAATTGCTACGCTTTACATTTTGAAAAATTAACATATAATCCTTACTTTCATTTAAGAGTTTTTAAGGAATATAACACATTTAGATTTAGAGCTCAGCAATTAATTTTTTTTAGCGATTTCTATTTTTTTTTAAACTTAAATATTAAAAAAGTTTTTTCTAAAAAAATTTAAATTATCAGCGAAGATTGAAACCTTATTGAAAATTTAAACAAGTAGTTTTTGTTAGTTTTCCAAGCTCTCTCTAGTTTAATGGTTGTGATTTAAACTATCACTTTTAAAAGGGGACGCCCACATCGCATTTCTGCGCCGATGGGATGCCGATGTTTAAGGAAAATTAAAAAACTTTTGAGGTAATGGCCAAGCGCCCTCTGAGGAACTTTAAATACAATTTGCGGGGGAGGAAGCAAGTTGTATGCGACTATTCTTTGTTTTCCTCTTCTCCTTTGTTAGTTTTTTTTTTTAATTTTTCTTACAAGAACCAAGTTTAAAAAAAAGTATTTTTTATTTGGAGTTTGTATTTAAGGAGCCTGACTCCAATTTATATTCTTTTCATTTCGAATCTATTAAGGTAGCTTTTTTCTCTACTTTTAGACACTGAAAAATGTTGCTATTTTGTATTGTTGCTGTGCCTTTGGCTCTGTTGCTCGCTTTAAATTTCTAATTTTGTGGGCAAGTGAATCTGAATTTGAATTTAGGAATGATCTGGTATGTATATAGCCGTGTCCGTGTCTCATCTCCCGTCGCAGTGCGGTAAGGTACGAGGTATTAGCTGTGAATACAAATGTGTTCGAGCTAATAGTGCTTTGAATAAAAACTCTAAAAGCTTGAATTGCATTTTATATGATAAAATTAAATAAGCAACTAACAAATGCAATATGAACTCTTAGCAGCCATGACAAGAAAAGTAAATTTACATAAAACAAAAATATATTATTTAAGGTTTAAATATTTGGCTATATAAATAGTAAAAAGCTTTTTATTTTCTTAAAATTTGTGTTAAGTTTGTAAAATGTGGTGTTATTAGAGCAAAAAAAACTTTAAAAAGTAAATATATATTTTTTATAATCTGCGTTTAATTTGTGAAATTTTCACTTTATTTTATTGACCTCCGCTGTCCCCGTGCGTATGCGTATTCTGCGTTCTGTCCATTACTCAAAGAAAGCGTCGCGAAAGAATTGCCGGCGAGACGTCGTTGATGTCGATGTCGGTCAGAGACGGCCAGACAATGTTTAATTTGTGTGCGAATTTCTGCGTGCCAGGGCTGCAGCAACAGCCAAAAGTACCGAAGTGAGTCATTTTATGCGAGCTAAAGCCAAAATGAACTGCCACTTCCGGTGGCGCCTGTTGCTAGGCAATGCTGACCTCAGAAATAGCTACCGGAAGTCATGCAGCCCTGGCCGAAAAGGAAATGGAAGCCCTGGCTGGCGTAGCGCCACCATTACCATTGCGACATTATCCGCGGTGCGTTGCCGTCTGGCCAGTCTTCGAGCTATTTTCGACCATGTCTTCGTCTGCAGGAAGCCCAGTACACTGCGACAAAAACCCTGGCTATGTAGAAAATAAAATAGCGTTATTTAGGCATACATAAAGAAAGATATTTTTATATATCAGTTTTTAATTTAATATAATAACAATAACTTTATCAATGATAATGTTTAACAAATACATTGAGAAAAAGTGACAGTGGTTGTAACTGTAATGCTATACATTGAAGAATTTTTTGTGAAATAATTATAGCTTAAAGTTTATAGATTCATATAATGATGGCATAAGTATAGTTTGACAGCACAAAAATAGTTTACAATTGATAAAGTTCTTTTTTAAATAGTAATTGTTTCAAAAGTAGCAACTTTCCTTTTTCAGTCAGCTTTTTCCTCAGTGTAATCATTGCGGATTCGTCGGTCAGTTCAACTGGCGGACGAGACACACGCAGACGCTGAGAAGTTTCGATTTTTATTTTTGTCTAAAACATCTTTATGTGCTTTTAAATATGCTGCGAAGTGACATTAGATTTTTCCGCGGCAAAGGGGGCGGAGCAGTGGCAGGGGGTGGGCGGAAAATAGAGGTGGTGCGGCGGAGGGGGCGAGGGGGGGAGGAACACAGACAGATCCGCTACAGAAATAAAATTTGTCACAGACAGTTAGATCAGCAGCGGCACAGATGTGTGTGCGCCGCCGCCGCTCGTCGTCTATTCCTATGGATACATCAGCATCTGAGCATCTGAACATCGCCAAAAGGCGGTCTAAACTTAGACCATCCCCCCTCTGAATTTTCACCCAACCTCTTGCTCCGGCTGCCGTTGATGTTTTGATTGATAGTCGTCCAAGCCCATTCCATCCAAGGTGGCTCCGATCCGATCCGATACGATCCGCTCCTGGCAACAGTGGCAGACGGTAGACAGCAGACAGCCTTCCAGTTCAACAGTGGTTGAACAGGTCTAGACCAACAACAAACACTGCTACAACAAACATTGCAACAACAACAATTGCAGCGGCAGAAACAAAAACAACAGAAAGATATATCCACATCCGTCTAAGTTAGCATTGCATGTGCTGGGATGCAAACGCTAAGCGCTTTTCGTTGCCCTCACTTTTAGAAGGTCAATTCACTAGGTTTCGAAACAAAAAATATGCTTTTTAAATCGCCATTAAAAATATACTTTATAAATACATTTGTGTAGTTTTCGTACAGTAAAAACTTTATTTTTAAACTAACATCTGCATGCATATCTTAAGAAATAACAACTAGGAAAAACAAAAAGATATTTTTTAATCCAAGTCCAATTAGACCGTTTAACATTTTTTTTTTTAATTTGGCCAAAGGTACGCATTTTTAATGAGTTTTCTTAATAGAACAAGGCATTTTTTTTAATGTGTCAAAACTTTAAATATGCGTTATTTAGGTTTTAAAGAGATTTAGTTGTTGCATATAACAGAGCCGCTATGTACAATGAAGAGTATTTCCATTATGGGCTAGATATTGCCAACTAATTTCTCCATTTTTTCAGCTTTCCTCTGCATTTATTTTCGAATTATTGTGCCCAGTTCTTGAGTCATTCTTCCGCGTTCTTGCATGAAAATGGCCGATGGACTGGGTTTGGCGATTTCCAAGGGGAAAAAAGGGGGCAAATGCAGTTGCAGTTGCAGCTGATGATGATAATGATGGTTGCATTGGCAGCCGTATTCGGTAAAAATTAGCCATGCCTTTGTCTGGCTGCCCAGCTTATTGTATGCAGATGCTGCAGATTACCCACTCAGACATCCGACTGAAAATCGGACAAGGGGTATTACTACCTAGCCTGGTACACTCCCTACACTGACTGCTTAAAACGTTTTACATGTTAATTAATATAGTTAATTTAAACATGATCTTAAATCATATTTAATTCATAATGCGAAAGTAGAGCTCTATGTCTTTCAATAAGATAAATTAGAGAAAAAAGTATGGTCTAGAGAATATTAACAGAATTTAGAACTGATTTCTTGCAGTGCACCTCGGGACCATCTGCATGTGGCACTAGAAGCATGTGAGGTGAGGGCGCAGCAGCTGATAACAAAGAGCGGGAAGAAACGGAATGGGTAGAAAGGGGGTGGAGTTCGGCGGAGAAAACTGCATTCCTCACATTCCAACGATGAGCGACGACAGCAATAACAACAACGCACAACGTTTTTCATATTCAAATGCAGCCAGACCCAGACTCAAACTCAAATTTAAACTTATACTCAGACTCGGACTCAGACGGGGACTCAAACAAAACACACCGAGATCTTACACTGGAAAAAACACTTGACATTTTTTTACATCTCTCCTTATAAAAAATATATTACTTACAAAATAACTAAATCACAAACACTTACAATTTTGTGATGACTCTCAGCAAATTAAACTTTACTTAACATTTTATACCAGTGATCTAAGGGGTTTACTATACTATTTAGTTCTGTTTTTCTGGTGATTTTTTTTTATTTCTTATTTTTTTGTAATCTATAAATAAATAAGCTTTTAAATCGTACCTAACATTTTATACCAGAGAGCTCAGTTCTTTACTCTATTATTTAGTTATGTTCTATTTGTTGAGCATGAAGCTAGTTTTGAATAGATCCTACAAATTTCTCGCTGTGCACCCATCCGGAGGAACGTCGATTTGTGGCTGAGCCGCACTTAACATAACAACAATGCACAATGCTGCGGGATGGCTGTTGCCGATGATGTTGTCGCTGCAACTTCAAAAGCTGAGCAAACACGGGGGAGAGAGTGGAGTCGATTCGAATTTCGAATTTCGAACCTGGCCAAGAATGTGAGAAAGAGTTGGCCAACAAAGTTGGCTGGAGACTGGCGACTGGCGCTGTCGGTGGGTGCGAAACCAATTTACAGCGCCCCAAAAAAGTGTGGCAGGGGGGCAAGCTGGGGTGCGGCAGGTACCTCGGCTGGGGATTATTGAAAATTAAACTCTTGACACCTCGACGACTTCGTGGGGCATCAAGAATGCAGTCTATCAAGGCTATTGATAGGCCAAATTACGGCTAAGGTTTCAGTTTGTTATGAAGAATGAACCGTTTTTAGTTAATATATTGCATTGATATGAGTGCTTTCACAAAAAAACTATCCATATTCTTAAGCAACTTTGATTTTTGTTTTGTTTTTTGGTGATAAGACGATCTGGTGATGAATTTACAAAATATATATAATAATATTAACAACTTTTTTTATGTTAATCCTTTAATCGGATAACTATAAATTTGGCTTTCAAAATTTATAACCAACTTAATATTTTACTAAGATAATCAGATTAAAAGAAAATTATTTTCTTAGAAGTTTAATGTTTAATCTTTCTTATTTACAAATTTTGTATTTTATAGATTAAATTCATACATTGTAGGCATTTAAATGATGTGTGAATTGTTAAATGTCCAGACTCAAAAATAGATTTAAATTTTCCTATCGAAGTGAGGTCATGTTCTGTGTGGCTTTTCAATTACAAATCGAACTTTCTTTTCACGCATTTCGAATAGTGGGAACTCCCCGCAATCGTATTCCCACAAAGATAAAGACAGACATTGGCCAGACTCAATGTGAAACCAGATCGAAGTTCTCAAGTGCCCAAACGGAACGGGGATTATTAATAATGCGACTGCATTGTAGGCGGCGATTTCAAAAAGTAAATGGACAACAAACAAATTGGGCACATATAGTAATGCTGTCCGATCTGGACCCGAGTCGGCAAAGTCGCAGTTTGTCTGGCCAACCCGCTGAGTTAAACTCTGCGTGCGACATCCCAGTGGTTTGCTTCGGTTTTGGTGGCAAGTGGTGCCAGTATCTTGCAAAATTCGTAGAAGTCATTGAATCGAGCCATTTGAAATAGGATCGGATTGGTTTGGCTGGGCCTGGACGTTCCGAAGAACCTCTACATATAGAGTCGGTCACCAGCACTCAATGTTTTCTTTTGCGCCCGGAATCGATTTTCCAAGAACGGAGGAGAGGGGCAGACCACCATGGACATGGACACTTGTGATTTTGTCAGCGTGTAATCATTTTCGCTGACAATAACTTCCTGTGCCGCAGATTACAGAATGAATACAAATGTGGAGCGATCAGGACGAGTTATGGGTGCACTACGAGAAATTTTTGATTGTTTAAATTTTAAATTCAGTCCACAGTCCATCAGTACAATTTAAATGGTGAAAACAAAAATGTTCTGTGATAATTTTGCAAGAAATCGTTTGGAATAATAAGAAACCAAAAACAAAGGGGTTATTAAAATAACTCTAATTGGTCCTCAAAACTGCTAGAGTGGTAAAAGCAAAATGGTTGTCTAGCTATTATATTTACGTTTTTATCCATTGGAATTTTTAGGAAACTATGAACCAGGTGGATATTACAAAACATTTAAACTCCTTTCCATTTTGCTAGAATAAATAGTATAAGCTTTGTTATTTAAAAGTTGTAATATATAGATTTCAAATGACTGAAAATAATTCAAAACAAAAGGAACCTACAAATTAATTCAAATTCCGTGTCAAAACAAACTTTCGATTAGGTTTTCCAGAGTTCTACTAATTTTTTCTCAGTGGGTGAATGGGAATTTCTGGCGTGTGTGTGGTGTGTGATGTGTGGGTGTGCCAATATCAAAGGATCGATTGCCGCATCTTCAAGTGTGGGAAGTGATGTGTTGATTACAAACAAGTACGTGGGGTACCCCGACTTATACGACACATTTCAGCCCTGACCAAAACCGATCCCAAGCGATCTTCTGGGTTTTTTTTTTCGGTTTCGTTTGCGGCATCTCAAAGATGCTTCCTGGAATCGCCCGGAGACCTTTTCGGGATTACTGTAAATATGCAATCAATTTTTATCGATACTGTATTCACTGTATTTGTGTGCGAGGGAGAAGCAGCGTGAGATATTTTCCTGTTTCTCACAAGAGGCTGGGAATTCGGGTCCAGTGTTCGATGCGATGGCTGTAAATGCCATTCATGATCGTAAAAATATTTTCTTATCCTTTGGAACTAATTTGTTGTTGGTCAGCCATGAACTGGAGATCCTGGGAAATACTAGGACTAGGAAATGGGAAAACAAACGAAGGAAAGTGGTTTTCAATCACGGGAATATTTAGGTCATTGGGGTCTTGTATTATATATGCTGTGTATTTTTATTGCATTGACTTTATTCCAGGAATATGTGTTCTGTGAATATCTGAGATAAGGATAAGGGTGGTAAAAAAGGGAAAGTCATACATACATATTTCGATTTGGGAAAATATGCTTTAAAACCAATCTTTATTTCGTTTACTTTTTTTTCGAATAATACCCCATAATAGTAATATTCTTTATGTAACCAATTATATTTCTTTCATAATTTCTAATAAGTTTCTCGATAAAAATCTCAAATTTCATAATGGCAATCTGTGATTTTACTAAGTACTTACAAATAATTAGAATTCATAATACAAACGAATATTAAAAAGATATTAATTAAATGAATGAGAGTGAACAATAAAAAAGTTAAGGAGTTTGACTGAAAAAAGGGAAATACATTCAAGGATATTGGCATGTTTATAAGTATTGAGGTTAACGTTGTAAAATCATTTATTACCCATATCAAGCATTTATTTGAATGACACATTTGATTATCCTTGTTTGTTTCCGTTCCGTGTCCTACTTAATTCGATGAAGCAACTTTTAATGGGTCTCTGGCAATCTGAAGTGAGAGGGCTCCATTTGCGTGCCTCAGCTCCAGCTGAACTCGATTCCACTCCGCGGCTCTTATCCGCATAATGGTTTCTGGTCCATTGATAGATCTCTAATCTGATCTGCTTAGTGAGTGCCGTTCGATTGGAAGATATTTCCCCTCCCATCCCCCACCACAGTTTCAATTTGTATTCGTTTATAATTCGAATTCGCTCGATGTGTGGCATGGTATTCGTATTCGTATCGTATCCGTATTTCTCGGATACGAATAGTGCCAAGCTTATTTGTCTATCTATTGGATTGTTTGTCTGTCTGCCTGCTTGTCTATTTGACTAGCAGTCCGTCGGACTTTGTGTCCGGCCCCCCGATTTTGGGTTGTTTTGTTATGGTTGGCCCATTACTGCATTCCACATGCACAGTGTTTGCCTTGATGTTTTTAGGGTGTTTCTCTTGGTGTTGCCGTTGTTATTATTGCTGCTGCTGCTACTTCTGCTGCTGCTGCTGTTGCTGCTGCTGCTTCAGATGTTACAAAATCATTCATCGCATACACATATCGAAATTGTAAAAACCAACAGCCATCAACGTAGATAGAAAAACATAAAAATTCTTTGCATTCCAATGAATCATGCTGCTCGGCCGATGTTGCCTTGCCTTGCCTTGCCATGCCGCTTTTATAACTGGCGACAGTACTTGCTGGATGTAAACTTTAATTAGGTAACATTGAAGTGTGTGTAGGTATGCACACCACCACACTCCGTCTTTCAAGTCCGCTTCGTGGGCAAGTTGTTGCTGCCCTGCCGCTGCTGCTATTATTATTAATGTACGCTATATGCCACAGGCGGCACGGCGACAAGCGAAACTATCTTAGAGATACCTATGCATATCTATAACTTATGTTCAGCACTGAGAGAAATCGAAAGTGACTACATACATACGATTTTTTATCTTAGGCAACTCTGAAGTGTTTAAAGTATTTCAGTTTCAAATTAAGTCGAAAAAGATAGACCACATAAGATATGTATACCTAAAAACATAACAAATTCCAAAGAGATATAAAAGAATAGTTAATCCTTTGTTTCTATTTGAATTTCAGTAATAACCATACCCATATAATTTGTATTTACAAGTTCGGGTTTGACTAAGAAAGAAATAAAATTTTTACCCACTTGGCTATTAAATTTGGATTTATATTTTATTTTATATTTACACGTTTGGATATATCTTCAAAAAAGAAAATACAAAAATTAGGTAAACATAAATTTTATATTTATATTGAACTTAAGAATTTTTATTAATTTAAAATAACTAATAAATACCTATTTCGTTCCTCCGAAATTTCTCTTGGTGCATTCAGTCTAAAGTCTTTTGCTGCTTCTTCCTCCACTTCCATTTCATAGCTATGTAGGTGTGTGTGTGTGCTGCTGTTATAATTGTAAATAATGATGATAACGCGATTACATGCCTGGTTAAGGAATTTATTGTAATTCGCTGGCCATTTGAGTAAGAAATTAAGGCAAACAGGTTATAAATTGTGTGGCATTTGAAATGCCGCTTGCCGTCAAGGATGGTTATGGTCCCCTCCGCTTTTTATCACTCTGCTCTTCTTGGGGCCTTATCACGATATTCTTATCTGCAAGGCAACATGGAAATGGAATGAATTGAAAGGCGCTGACAAAAGATAAACAATACAAGGCACACCGATATCGATGGCGATTGATCGGCTTTAAGCTGCTTCTGCTGCTGCTTCTCGTTTTCCGCATTGGGCGCCAGTTCTTATTGCTGTTTTCCTTGTTTTATGGGGGGTGTCTTCTTTCCTTTTATTTATATACCTCATAAAGGGTATTATAAATTTCCTTAGGTGTCTGAAGTGAAAGAAAAATGTCACCCACAATCCTATAAAGTTATTTTATCATTTGGAAATAACCGGAATTATACAATCTAAATTTGAAAATGTGTGGATGTGAATTCACTTCTAGGTAAATTTTAAAATTACAATAAAAAAGCTGATATGATTAAGTGTCTTTATTTAATATCAAATGATGAGGATCTACAAAATTAAAATAAACCAATACATTAGATGACATACAGATAAATAAACAATTCTGTTCGGATCGAAATATATAATGATTGAGGTCTTAAATTATCCTTAAGTTAGTTACAGTTATTTCAATATAAGGAGACTAGACTATTAAATGGCAACTAGATTTTTAAGGGTTTTTCAAGTTTCTGTTTTTATAAGCATTCTTTTTAAACTTTTTTTGCTTAGAATGAAATATATTAGGAGTGTGTCTTTTAAAACATCAAAAATTTTTGTTTCTATATGCATTTTGTTAAATCATTTTCTTTAGAATTAAAAACATTATGATTGTGGTTTTAAATCATTCAGAATTTACTTATATTTTAAAGTTATTTCATTATAAGGAAATTATATCCCAAAGCTACTAAAGGAGTACTAGAATTTTAAAGGTATTTCAAGTTTCGGTTTCCTTATGCATTGCTATTCTAGGGCTTCATTTTCTTACTCGGGGTGTCTTATTCTCTTCGTTTTTTTCCTCTTGGGTGTCGCATGCCAAGCGCCAAGCATCCCATGGACACAAAAAAAAAAAAAAACAAAAACAAAAAGCACAGTTGAACTCCAAAACGCGGCCCCCACATGCAGTCGCTGTATCTGCCTCTGCCACTGCCTCTGCCGCAGTTGACGTTGCAACAACAGCGCTTTGAACGTTGAAAATTGTGAATGAAATGAGAGGTCTAACCTCTTTCGCCTGGAATGTGGTCGACGTGCCACGGCAACTGGTTTCTCTCGCTCTTTGTAGCTTTGCTTGTTCATTATCGCTTTGCTGGAAGGGTGGCGTTAGTTGGCCCCCTTTGCCCCCTTCCCCCGCACCCCTCCCTACAAATTCGAATCTCACGCTCACGTATCTGCGCAATACGTGATCGGTTCTCTTGTTGTTGTTGTTATTGTTGTTTCCTCCACGGCGATTAGTATTTGTACTGGTATAAGTGTGTGCCCGAAAGAGAGCACCCACACGTGCATATGGGGCATTTGGGGGCTGTGTGTGTGAGTGAGTAGGTGATAAATTGGCGCCTCCATGTGTGTGTGCAAGAGAGTGAGCGATCAATTGGCATTATTTTCTAGTATTAGTATATGTGCGAGAGACGTCGTTAAGGTTTTTGTTAGCTTTTGACATTCTTGCTGTTGTTTCTGTTGTTATTGCTGCGGGGGGAAAAGTGGGAGGGCTTTTTTGCGCTCTTTACTTTTTGGGGAGAGCGGGAGAATAGCAAAAGGGGGTGGCGAGGAAGGGGGCAGGGGGCGAGAGGGGGCGGCAAAAACATAATGGCGGCGATTTTATTATAAACTTTTATTGAAAAAACTTAAAAACTGCGTTGTAACAAATTGTTTAAACTTTATTGCTTTTGCCTTGCATTTGTTTTTCAATTTTTCTGTGTCAATTAAGCAATTAAATATTAAGCAAGGATTGACAAATTCGATTTTCGTCGATTAGTTGAACATTTATTTAAGTTCAAAGTTCATCTTTTGAAAAATGAATAGTATTATTTTTTAGAGTTAGGTTTATTTGTTATTTTGGAAGACAAATACAAATAGTAATATTATTATCTATTAGTTAGACATTTTGTTTTTAAATCATAGAAAACAATTTAATTTTTTTCAAAATATGTGTATTTGTTTTGATATTTAATTATTATAAATTTTTTTTTATATTATTTTTTGATTCATTCATCAGTGAATAAATCCTACACTTATCATGAAAAGATTTTAAAAAAAATTTTAACTTTTTATAAGTATGCCATAAAGTCTTTATTGTTATTTTGCTAAGCCTTCAAATTTTTTTATTTCCTTTTTTGTTTTTTTTGTCAACGCGAAAAGACGAAATTTTCCAAGAAGAACACCACCATGGAAAATTTTACTCGTATAACAATAAAACGAATTAAAAGAACAACTTTTGAAGCATTATAATATTTATAAGCAATATCTTAGCTTATAAGATGAAGTTACCCTCTGAATATTATCCACTAGAATATAAATAATGAAGTTTGGATAGTATAATCCAGAAATAAAATTTTAAACCATTAACAATTATATGTATGTGCATTTGTCGTCCAAATTTACCAAAAGCTCTGTCCTTGAAATGTCACTTAGTTTATATTGCACCGTTGTTATTTCCCCTATTTATCTGCACAATTCACACGCGCCGAACCCTTCTCATTGACCAAATCTTAACCCAAACCCCGAAAAAGTGCAGAAAAATATTCAAAATAAATAAACAAGAAGCATTAATGAACGGCGAAAAATGTGCATGGCATGCAAATTTATTTGGCGCATTAATAAACGCAATGCGAAAAACGAGAACGGACAATCGGCGGACGAAATCCAGAGCCACATAAACAGGATATGGGAGATGGGAACTACGGCCGTCGAAATGCGAAATGCGAGTAATTATGTATGTTTGTGAGTATTATAATTAACATTTCTGGGAAAACTCGAATGCGTTGAGCAGGACAAAAGGCGAAATCCCAAAAAAGATAAAAAGCCAGACAGGCGGACAGATGGACGGATGGAAGGACGGACCTTGTGGACCGAGAGGTATGTAAGTGAGGATAGCGATTTTGCGCCTTGGCTCACACACACCACACACACTCAAGACACACATTATAAATGAGCCGAGCTGTCCGCATCCTTTGGTGTTGTTGTTCTACTGGTTTTGCCAGATTATGTGCGGATTTTTGCACAGGCCAAAGGCAGCCAAACAAAATAATCATAATGAACGGCATACATGCACTGTGGCAAAAATAGATAGACGTACTCCATTAAATATCCTGAACAAAATTTCAAAAGAATGAATAAAAATTTATGAATATTGACATTTCGAAAATCCTAGATATACAGATATTACCAATCTTTTGTAAGAGGCGTAAAATAACTGAAGAAAAGCACCTGATATTATTAACAATGCCATAAAATGTTTAACTCACTGATGCGGAAATCTTTTGCACTTATAAAATGGGTTTCAGAATATTTCAAACCTTAATTTCATTTAAATAATCAAATTCACTGAATTTAAAAAAAGGCCGAAACTTTATCCTTAATCTAGGAGGCTCTTTTTTTGCTCACTGTATATCCAGTCATTGGGATGTACTCATATATACATGTGAGAACTCCAAGTAGTTGGCCACAGACATCGCCAAAAAAAATACAAAAAAAATCAGCACACAAAGCTGAAATTCAAAAGAAAAACAAGAACGGACCGCATCTCGATCCTTGGCTTGCAGCGGGTTCCGCCACTCCTCCTGTGGAAACCCCCTGTACCTCATCACCTTTCTCAGGTGAGAAGATTTTCTCTCTTTCTACCCGTAAGGCAGCATTCCTGTCGGCTCAGGCCAAAAACTTTGGGGGGAAGAGGACAATCAACTCACAAACAACTCGCGAAAACAGCAACAACCATAACAACAACAACAACGGTTCAACAACAGCAAAACGAACAACAAATACAATAAAATCAACAATATATACCAACAATACAACAACAGCACAACAACTTAAAAACACTTTTACAATAACAGCAACAACATGCCAATAATAAACAATACAACAACATTCAACAACAACTACACCAGCAACAACAACCATAAGTAGAAATCCCATTCTGAATTCTGGACAACTCGTGGCTAACTCAAAGCGCTTGCGCCTATTTAATTTGGCTGCCGCCAACATTTTCGAAGCTCCCACAGATTCCAGATTCCTCCTGCCTCCAATCTCCCCCGAACAACCTCCCCTTCACTCCGACCATGAAATCCCTCCCCACTCGTTGTCTTGGCATCTTGTTAACGATCATGGCAACAGGATTCTGCTATTTTGTCGCTGCTGCCCTGCGCCACACACTAAAAGGTAAAAAGGAAACAAAAAGTTAAGAAAAGCAAGCCAAAACGGCAAGAATGCTGATGGAGGCAGGTCTCTACAGGATTGGAATGGCGGTTACCCTGGGATAACAGGTCAATCAAACCGTTAAAGTCTCAGAATATGAACTTTTAGAGAAATAAAAACAAGCCAAGATTATTGCAAAGAAAAACGTTAAAGCATTGTTTTAAAAGGACCTAAACTAAAAACAGAGTGTAAGCCCAAACCACTGCATAATCAATGAAACCGTTAAAGTCAAGATCATTGCAAACCTATGTATTAAAGGATTGGGCTCACAAAGCCCTATAAAAAAGTAAAAACATAGGTCTTGATGCAGATTACAGAAATTAAATAGGGTTGTAAATAGTCAAGTTTAAAACTATAAAATATAAAACATAAAATTGGCAAGCAGATTTGTAGGGAATTTTACAAAATAACTTTTAACCTGGAAAATAATTTATATCATAGGTTTTGTTTCTATTATAAAAATAATTTTGTACGAATCTTCAACACGTCTTAAGGCAAATTATAACAATGCTTCAGACCGAACACAAATTAACAAAACAAAACTTCGGCTATTTAGTTGTTAAAATATGAAAAGATAGCTCTGCTTCTTTGCTCCAGCTCAGGTTATCCTTGCTGGTCAAAAGCAATGGGTATGATGGCTGGAAAAAAAAATTATGCACATTCCGGAGGCAACCACACATCCACAGGCACGACCTCATCCACATCCACATCCATGTTCCGATCAGCGGCATCCCAAAAAGAAATGTGCCCAGCACACGCACCACCAAACACACGCATACACTTGGCGAAAATCGCAGGGACAACGAGGTTGGCGAGCAAACAGAATAACTAAATGCAAGTCCGCTGGAGATCCCTGCCCCCTTTTCCGGGGGGAATCCCCTTCTTTCGTCGACGAGCTTCGGTTGTTTACTCCGGCACCACCCAAGAGTGCTACAATGTTGTGCTCTTGGAATTTGGCTTTCTCCTGTCGCCGGCTTTATTAGCCAAGTCTGCACTCGCACAGAGACACTGGCTGGCAGTCGAACACTTGAAGACCGAACTCATACTACCACGCGTCTGGCCCACTCACCACTCACCACTTACCACCCACCGCCCCCTCGCGATACAACTCTTGCACCGAAATTCCACAAAGAATCTTAAGTGTACACAATATGAATGTCTGGGTCTGGGGCATTCTGCAAACTGCAGACTGCAAACTGCAACGCCAACAGAGGCAGAGGCAGCAAAGTCCACCGGAGACCAAGAAGACGACGAAGTCGAAGTCGCAGTCGAAGAAGCCTCGGTGACTTTCGGATCCGGATACGAGAGCCTGGGCCTCCAGAGGTGCCCACTTGGGACCACTGAAAAAAGCTAGATAAAAAGTTGTAATCCTAAACCCTCAGAAAAATATAATAATAGCTAATAGCTTTATCAAATGTAAAATCCTGTCTTGGAAAAAAACAAAGAACGCACTCTTCTTAACTTCCCAAAAATTTAAGATACCATCTTACCAATTATTATTGGTATACCACTAACAAATCTACCAGAACTGGACCTTATTTATTAATATGCCGATATATATATAATGTCGAACATTAATGACCCGATCTTTCATAACTCTAAGTTTTTACTAATACAGTTAACTTCCAAACCTCGAATTAATTTGGTTTTAGATACTAGTGCGATCTATAGAAGTTCGACAAACAGATATCACCTATTATATTTTTGAAAATTAACAATGAAACTTAAAAAATTATTTTTTCGTAAAAGAAGTTGAACTGCATGCTAAATACTAAACATCAAACGCTTAACTCATAGTTTATTCGTAAATAATAATACCATAAATGGCAAATTTGCAAAAACAAATGATTTCTCTTAAAATATCGAAAAGAATTTTTAAACAAATGTTTTCGGTCTATTTTAAGAAGTGGACCAGCAAGATCATCTCCATTTATAGCAGTTGAAAAATGTAATTTATTGGTAAACATTTGTTTGAAGATGTGTATTTTAGTTTGCGATGTGGAGAAAAAATGCATTTTTGGGTTAGCTGAATCTATTTTTAATATACTTTATGAATTTACTCAAAGTGTGGGTAATATTTGCAAAGGTATTTTGTACTCCAACTGGGAAACTTGGGATCCTAAGGATACTTAGAAAAACCTAAGCCCCTCAAAATAAGCCAGACTTGATAGCCAGGCTATCAGCACCGCTGCAGAGCCACGAAAACCTGGACGTTCGAGACGTAAACACCGCCAGTGGGCGAGGGCGCAGGGGAATAGGGGGCGGGGCAGGGAGTCAGAGATCGGCATCGTATCTTGAAATGAAATGCAAAGAAAAGAAAATAACAAAAACAAAGTTTCTCACGTTCCTCTTCCTAAATTCTTGGAATTGCAATACATTAAAAAGAGGTCTTTGCTTCGTCTGCATACACATGCACTTTTGGGGTGCGTGTGCTGAGTGTGTAGAGGTGTGTCCGTGTCTGTGTGCGAGTGTGTGTGTAAGCGGACGGACGAACGGACAAACGGACAGCAGTTTTGAGCCGTGCTACAAGCGAACGCCGCCACCGCCACCGCCCGTTCAACATATTCCTTTTTCTCATCGATTTTGAGACCTATAAGTGAATGTGTCGATTGAGTGCACTGCAAGAAAAGGAGAAAAATGTTATTTATTGTATTTCTTAGTAGATCACATAATTATGGTGAGGATGTTTAATTCGTGTGCTTAAATAATATATTCCCAAAATAGTTAAATTCCCTACAAATTTAACAAAGGCTATTGCAAATGATCTAAGGATTCTTTACAAACCTTTTTATTTTAAACTTTTTTTACTGAAACGAAATAATATTTTAATATAACTACTATTACCTGATTACTCAATAATATCGTTACCTGACTACTTGACTACTACTCTAATACTAGATTGATGATTAAGAAAATTCTTTCACTTAATGATTCATGATAACCAGCTATAACTTCATCAGAGTAATGCAATTAAAATACCTAATTGATATTACATATTTAAACTACCGAATTATCCTTGTTGAGCCCTTGAGTTTTAGCTACCCTTGGATCCTTGAGTATCTTTGTTACTTTAAGCTTTGAAATTTAACCATTGTCACAATGTAATATTTTGGTAATAGTACCACTACTCAATTACTTGTAGCTATTGTATTTCAATCAATTTAAAATGTGTCAACATACATAAACTGAGTCTTATAATTCAATCCCATAATTAAGGAAATTTCTGATCCTGATAGCTCTGATATTTAACCACTTTTATGTTCTTGAATATTTGGTATTGTTTAAGCTTATTCTTATTCAGCTCATGTGTTCTAGTCAAGCACCATATTTTTTGTAGTTATGCAGACCTCCCCCGTATACTGTTTCAGTGTAACGATGCATTATGCTGCTGCTGAGATTCCGCGTGTTGCTGTTATTGGCCGATGATGTTGCCGTAGTTGCTTTTGCTGTTGCTGCTACTTTGGCAATATGTTTTCGTATTTCTCCCGCCGTTCTTGACTTTGGTTTTGTTTTTGGACTGCGTTTGGGCGGCCGCCCAGTAGAAGGAGGTACGACGATGATGGGGAGTTCAGATGGGTATGGCTTTTTTTTTTGGTGGGGGGGAGGGAAACTGCAGGCAGGCGGGAAGAGGGGGGTGCTACACAGTACAGACCCAGGCCCATAATGAAAGTCGTCTCCATCGTCGTCTGCATCGTCGGCGGTTTGATCAAATGAATGAATATTATCATCGATGCCTCTTGAATGTTGAACGAGCTGACTTGATGACCGTGCACCGGAGCGAGGCTCGTAAAGAATTCTTTTTTGTTGTTCTCCCAGTCTTTGCTCCTCCTGCTGTTGTATTGTTGTATTGTTGCACCCAGCAAAAAGGTGTGTGTGTGTAGTGTGGTGTGTGGTGTAGGTTGTTTGATCTAATTGGTTCATCGAACCAAGTATCGCAGAGCCTCTCGATCTCGCCTGCCATCTCCGTATCCAGGATTATGATGTTGGGAGCCCATTTTAGCCTTGCCAATTTCGCGAACAATCATAGGCCTGGCCATAAAAAAACGCTGAGTTACTACAACAACAGGCGGAGGTTAACACTTCAAATAAACAAAAAAAAATTTCCTTGATGAAACTTTTTTTTAGAAATTTGTGCTTTACTCAATTCTTCTGGTCTCTATGCCTATTTTAAAAAAACGTATATGTTGGCAATTAAAATAATATATTTTATACATTTACATAAGCTTTATTAAATAGTTTTGGTTCTAATCAATAAGCTCGATAAGTATTTGCCAAATTGGAACAATGTATTTGATGCATTTACTTAAACTTCTGAAATTTTGAAATGATTTAATGATAAACAATATTTGCTGTCTTAAAAATGTTCCTTTTATATTATATAAATATTATATAAATATAAATACAAATATTACTCTAATTGTTTGTCAAAAAATGCAGTTTCCGGCTATGATCTTGTTTTGCTTGCTTATGCATAAATGCGGTTTGGTGTTTGTTAATAACCTTTTAAAAAATGCATTCCGAGTGCATTTTTCGGAATGCATGCCCTATTTTCTTCGAGTGAAGGAACCGGCGACATGAACAAATACAGCAGTTGGTTATTTAACAAGAGTCAAAGTCAAAATTCCAGGAATTTAGGATTGGGTTCTTCTTGACTTTTTCGAGCGGCGACGGAGGAGGAGGAAAGGGCACGCAGGGGGGTCATAATTAAGTGGCCCTAAATGCCGCTAAAGGAATTTCTCGCAGGCGACATTATTATCAGTGTTTTCGGTACCCTCTTTTACGAATCCAAACTGATAGGCCACAAATTTATATTCTTCTCCGCCACGACCGATCGGCATCGTTTCATTATTGACTTGGCATTGATCGCTTTTCAAAGAATGGAATGTGCATGTTGGACAAACGAGGGACAATGGCTCGTCGTTGAATTTATGTGTGTGATTCGATTCGATCCGATTCGACTCGATTCGATTCGACTCTATACGATTCGAAGCAAGTGCATCTGCATCTGCATCTGCATCGGCATCTGCATGTGCATGTGCATCTTGGTGCAGAGATTGGAGAATACTCGTGGCTATTAAGTGGCAAAAACAGGTTGGGGCACAATTGCACAATCTTCTAGAGCTTCTGTGCGATTGGTGGCTCGTCATCGGCAACGGCACAGAAATTCCAATCACATGAGTTCATACTGGAGTACTGAGTACTGAGTACTGAGTACGAGTACTCGCAGTTGTACTTGTTCTCGGCATGTTCAGTGTTCAGTTTTTTAGGTTCTCAGGCCGCCAGTCAAGTCAAACCAGTTGCCCCATGACTCAGAAAGACACAGAAACACCATGATGAGGGGGCGCAAGGGGGAGTTGCCACTAATTGCATATGCATTTTGCATAATCTCGTAGTAATTACAATAGTTCGATCTTGCGTTTGCCATTCACAAGCCGTTTTCTACCCGTCTCTTTTCGTTGCAGTTGCAGTCGTTCATTCATAAACTTGCCGCAGTCGCAGTCGCTGCACTGCTTCGGCTTCCGTCGACGTCGACGTCGCTGCCGACGTAGACGGTGGCTGATCGGATCTGGTCTGGCTTATATAGCATAGTGTATAGTACTCATGTTATATGCAGCCGACCGCTTTGGCTCTGCACGCTGCATCGCCGACACTTCGCAGTGCATTTCATCACTCCGCTCGGCGTTCTTATTCGGAATACTCTTTATCGAGGTGGGCATAATCCCTAGAATGACATACGAAATGGAGTAATTGATAATATAATCAAACAATTCAATTTCATAGTGTTCATGCGAAACCAAAGAAAGTAAGTCAAAGACTTATTCCCTACCTAGATATCATAGTAAGGACCTGTTTTGGTGGTGAAGAAGCTAAACGACAAATATATTCTTATACGGAATACTCTTTATTGAGGTGGGCATAATGCCTAGAATGACATACGAAATAGAGTAATTGATAATATATTCAAACCATTTAATGTCATAGTGTTCATGCGAAACCAAAGAAAGTAAGTCAAAGACTTATACCCTATAGTAAGGACCTGTCTTGGTGGTGAAGAAGCTAAACGACAAATATATTCTTACACGGAATACTCTTTATCGAGGTGGGCACAAGATGATATATGAGATGGAGTTAGGTATAATATATTCAAACCCTTACCATGCAATGTAATCATAATCGTGCGAAGCAAGTAATTCAAAGATATATGTCCTACCTAGACAGGTACTAAGCACCTATTTCGGTGATGAAAAAGCTAAAAGATTATACATATCGTTACATATAGTTATATGCTCTTAACTGAAAGACTTTTACTTGCAAGAAGTTTTGATTACTGATGAAAAATTGTGGTCCGATAGCTTAAACACTTGTTTGGTGATGGAAAAAGCAAAAAAAAAAGATATATTTGCAAATTCATTCTTAAAACAAGTATTTATATTCAACATTGGTCTTCAGGCAAAGATGCACTCAAAATTTTTAAAATTATGCCTTTAACTTGCAATCAGTTTTCATTACTGTTGAAAAAGTGTGGATTTAACCAAACCTGTGGCACTTCAGAAAATTCTTCTGATATATAAATAAAAGTTGATTAATGTCGATCTCTTATTGTATTGTTAAATAGAAAGTTCTGTAAATAGAAATCCATGAAATTTCTTACTACCACAGATCGAAGTCGGTTTTAAATGTGTTGCATTCCTAAATCCTTAAGCTCAGGAAATACAAGCAAAGTCAAACAACCCCCTCCTGGTTTTACCACAGCTTTCCATGAAGTTGTCACCACCAATCTTAACTCTCCGCGATCGTAAATCCATCAGCACTTGCCGCATAGAGCACCCAGGGTATTCAAATGTGCGGTGCAGCGGCGATCTTCGAACTAATACCCGTACCCGTACCCGTACCATTCCATTCCATTCTTGTTTCTTAACACCAATGCACTCTGGCTCTTATCGCACATAATTCATATCTGGTTTCTCGCACTGCAGTTGTGCGTGTGTAATAATCTCCCCTGTTTGGTTTTTATTCGGGGTTTCGGTTTTTCGGTTTTTCGGCCGTGGCCCACTCACTGATAAACTCCACCCGAGTGAGATGGGTAGGGTATGAAAATTAAATGCCCGATGCAGCTCATTGTTGGCGCCTAATACTTATTGTACATATATTTCAATTTATTAATTTCGTATGCATAAATCTTGCGCTTTATTTATTCAATTTGAGTCTTTGTTGTCTGCTGATCGCTGGCGGTGGCCCTGGACCCACAGTCTCCGCTCTCGAAACGAAAACGACTAAAAAACACAATGCATCTGGCTATTGATGGTGCTGATGGGCATCAGGGGGTTAAGGGGTCGGGGCTGCTGCAAAGGGGTTTAAGGGGGCGGGGCACTATCGTTTGAGCGGCGCACATTCGATCTTTGACTTGTAAATTCTTGGAATGCAGTTAGTGGGGCATTTTAATGGAGGCTGTCGCCCGTCGAATCTTTTGGATTCGGACTCGAATTCGGATGCAAACGAGGTGTATTTGCAGCCGAAAAGCTGCAGAATGCCAATTATTGGGGTCAAATTTGATTAAACGTCTAATCGGTGTTACTATTTCCAACTCATGCTGACCGCTATCCATTAATTGAGGCACTTGGAATGTGTCTTGGTAGCACTTGTAATATATTTTGATCGCCTAAAAACTATAATACGAATAATTATTGTTTAATGATTTCAAGAATTACAGTGAAATCAACTAACCTCAATTATTATTTTATGATGCAAGCAATGGGCAGCTCAAATTACTTATAATTATATTGACAACCGTTGAAGTTTTAATTGAAATTGAAGCTCAATCCATTTTTTTATGAGGGCTCTAACCCTCAATTGAACCCAATGATAAAGTTACAAGTATTTGACTTACAAGATTTCAACACGCTTTTCAATTAATCTTTTAGATATTAAAGGGAAAAAAATGGACTGAAGGGAGTTATGTTTTTTTATGAAGTAATCTAAATATTATTTAGTTAGAAGTGTAGTAAGGAAACATTCAAATTATTAAAGATTACTGAGTTTAAATTAGTTCCTTAAAATCAATTCAGAAAAATTCGGAGATCAATTTAATATAAGCTTGATAAAAAAATCTAAATAAGTTAAGCATTAACTTGTTTGGCAATTAAAGGAATAAATTAAAACCAATCTAGAGGTAACTTTAATAATATTATGAAGAATAACACCACAACCAGATTTATATTTTTTACTGCCCTATTTTCTTACTGTTTATCAACAATGAAGGTAAAGTAAATCTTCATTATTGATGAAATCGTATGCATTCAAGTTCGAAGCCGATCAAGTTTTCTTCGGAAATGGAAAAAATATTATTACAAGGCAGTATTACAAACGAAATCGGCGCCATTCTAGACGGGCGCCATTTTGTATTCGTCTGTCATATGGATGTATACGAATATAAATATGGAGATTAATTGCCTATTGATTGGTATTTTCACTTCCGATGCCGTGTGTAATTCGAGCAGTGGATTATGCAAATGCAATGGAAAAAAAAATGGCCGAAATGATTTTTGGAATTGGAACTAAACACGTCCACAGAAATTTCTACACCTGACAGCCATTTTGTTTTTCGGTCTCTTTCATTGTTGTAGTTTGTTTGTTGTTGTTAATTTTTTTTTTATATATTTTTTTTCGCTTGAGTTTCGCTCTCGGCGAGATTATTGCTAATTTCGGGTGCCTCTTTTGTGTGATAGTGGGGATTTTGCGTGTGTTTGTGTGAGAGGACTGCTGATTTTTTTTGGGGGGAGGGGTGTTATGTGTGTGGGGTGTTTAAGGGGGTGGGTGACCACGTGATGCGCTCTCAAGTAAGAATTTTGGGTGGGGGTCATTCGTTAAGTCGTCCTACAGCTTCCTTTTACTTAGTTCGGTTATTAGGGCTAAACATATAAGATGGATTAGAACTAAGTGTTACAAGGTATTTTAAGGTTCCGATATTTAAACATATATAAGGCGTTAAAATTTTGCAAATATTTTTTTTTGCTGCGAGAGTCTTGTTTTTTTGTTATTGTGTGCGTGAGAAATGCTCTGAAAAAATAAGTGAAATACCAAGGCACAACAAAGTATCGGTGTGTGGTGTTTTTTTTGTTTTTTTGAACTGGTATTGGATGTTGTGCACGCCCCTATGAGTTGTCGTATTATTGCTGACGACCCTTACGTCAGCAGTAGCACGTGGACTATTATTAAGGCGTTTAATTAACTCGAAACATTTAGGATCAAATTCATAACTGCAGCGACTGTTGGGGTTGATGCGGATGTGTGATGTACGGGGAAAGTTGCGGGCCCAGAAGAATTCTTTCTAGAGTAGATTTTTGAAGGGAAATTTTAGGGTAAACTTAAGGTTCTTCGTTTAATTTGTAATTATTTCAATTGGACAGCCCCAACAAGGTTGTGTGCCATATGATTTGATCTGAAATTCATTTTCTAGAAGAAAATGTTGCCCCCATGGCACACACACGCACACAGACGCAGACGAGAGCCCTCTCGCACCCACACATCCACAACTCGTAGTAGCCGTATCTGTATATGTATCTGTATCTCTATATGTCGGTGAGTTGCCAACGTCGCTGTCGCTCGCTTCTGATATGAGCTCGCTGTTACATATTTCATATGGCACACTGACTGGTTCTGGTTCTGTATCTGTGTTTTCACTGTGTGCGTAACTAGCTCCCCAAAAACCCCCACCCCTCCGTCTGAACCACGTACCCCTCCCCACACGAGCGCCTTTGCCACAGGAATTTGTGCTTCTTCTTTTTTGTCGGATTTCTGTTGGGCCTTTTTGTTGCTTTTTTTCGGGCTGCCTTTTGATCGTGTGCGTCTGTGTGTGAATCTTTACACTGAGCGGAAAGTGGTTAGGGTCGGCTAGGCAGATGTGCTAAGTTCAAGTCTAGCTTGGCCTTACTGGAATAAAAAATTCCATCGAACGCGTTCAAAAAAGGTGAAAATAGATGTTCGAATTAAACGAACGGTTATTACAAAATTACACATATAACGTTCTTTTCACTCATAAGAATTTCTACTACTCAATACATCTTAAATGGAATTTCTTTAACTTAATATCAATTTCAAATTTATTTGCATTTAATTAGACATAACAACATGTTTATATATCTTCTTTTCTGGTATCGTTTTCATTGCAAATAAAACACTTTTATCAAAAGCAACGCCTTGAATCGATTCCAGCCAGCCTTACTCACATGCGAACAAGATCTACAATGCTGAAATCAATAAAAATAAACTCGTTTTACGCTTATTAATAAAAGCATTTAATGTTAATTGTTGTTTGCTTTGAGGTTACATACTCTTATACATGGGCATATACATTAGGGTCTGTCTCTAGTAAATGATATAACTTGTAAATGATAATTCAAGTTACTTAATTAACATTAAGTATTGATTTAACAAGAAAAAAAAACAAGATACATTCCTCTTTATTAAATTCGTATCTCAATTTTGACCCAAAGAAAAACCAAAAGATAGAAACGTTCGTTCAACCAATAATTGTAATCAAGAAAACATTTGAAAAACCACAATTTCTGAGACAAAACTAATGAAACAATTCCAAAGTATCGGATGAAAATATTCAAAACGTGCTCCTGCATTTCATTTGATGTTTAAAAAAATTTGGGTATCTTCTCAGTTTCGTTTCTTTTCAGAAGAATACTAATAAATTAGTACTTTAAAATAGTTTCTCCTCTTACTTCGAACCAATATGAACCAAATTTTTAAATAAAACATCTTAAAGTGTTTGGATTTTATAAGAATCACGAAAATTCATCAAAAGAAAATAAAAGCATTCATGAAACGTGATCAATGCTATGATTATTATGTAGTCAAATACTTAATAGCAATTAGATGTTTTAAGATTTCTAAATTTCTGTAATTTTAATGGAAAAATCAAAGAAAAATTCGAAAAAATAGATTCCCAACTTCGAAATTGTGCAAATTGCCGTTATAGTTGTCTTCGCCAAATCCGCCATTTTGCTTTTGATCGTTTCGTTAATGAAAATTTCTCGCTGTGCTTAGACGCCGCTCACTCACACTCAAGTGCTAAAACAGCTAGGCTTCTGCAGTTGGCCAGAAAGAGATAGAGCGAGTATCTGGGCAAGTGTGTGTGTGCGAGGTTTGTTTGCTATGTTTTTCATAACAGAGGAGCAACAACAAAGGCAGACAGAGCGGGCTAAAAAATTTTAGATTCCTCCCCCCTTCCGAGGGCCCCCTGCCCCGATTCCCATTCCGATTCCGAGTCCCCCGATTGTGTGGCGTTAACCATTACATGCAAACTCACACCTACAGGCGACGTCGGCGGCGGCAGAGGCGGCATTCATTCATACTTGTTGCTGTGTACCCGTATCGGTGTGCCAAGCTCTGCCCCAGTGTTGGTGTGTCGTTGATTCCGCCGCAAACTAAAGTTTCGTGAGGCATTTGTTTCAGTACGTCACCGACAGCGCCAACGAAAAGAAGGAGGAGGCGGTGAGCCGGACTCAGCACTTGGGAATTTTAGTGCAGGGCGAAATAGGACTGTCGCTGGCATATCTATCTGGTCACACTTGGTTTTGGAGGGTTTCTTGTAGATTAACGTGCCGGGATTTCTTCAAAAAGTGTTGTTTTGCCAACCTAACCACAAAAAAAGTCAAAACTGTGTAGTGACCCTAATTATTAATTAGCTTAAAGCAACATAAAACCAAAAAAGAAAAAACAAAAAAAAATATTTGCAAACTTTTTGCGACGCAGTTGCAAAGAAAACAAAGCAAGTCAGCCAAGAGTAACTTAAACGACGTATTTAACAAACCAAAAAAAAAATAAAAAAGGAAAAACACAAAACGAGAGAAACAAAACTTAGGAAACAACAACAACAATCGCGACAACAACAAGAATTAAAAACAAACTCGCTCGCGACTTTTGAGCCTCGCAACTGAATAATTAAAATTAGAAGCGGAAAAGTAAATACAAAAAAAACACTAAATAAATTTCAAATAAAGAACCCGAAACGCTTATACATACGTATGTACATATATATGTATTTAGAAAGAACAAAAAATGGCGCACAAAGAAACTGTGAACTTATACAATCAAAAAATTTTTTATTTGATTGCATGTACATACATCTATATATATGAACTTTGTACCAGTGACAACGAGACTACGAACGCTGATGATGATTAAGAAAGTAAAATGATGATGAATGAAATTGTGCCCTAGGCTGATGTACGAACATCAATGAAAGAGCCTAGAAGATTGAAGATACATATATGGGAAAATCAAAACAAATACCCCATTAAAAAAGGTGTGGGTCCGTTGAGAGGTGATAACACTCTTTTGGCGGCGTGCATTGAACTAATTTGTCGTTCTTGTTGTTGTTGTACGCGACTAGTTTTCCTCGTTTCTTTTGCCTTTTTTATAATACCCTCTGTGTATTTATTTAAAGCGCAAATGTTTTAGATACGACATATAGCTAGAGAGGTGGTAAGGTGGAGGAAGAGAGGGGGGCTAGGAGGAGGCGGGGACCAGACCAGGGCTAGCCAGTCAGACCGCTGTCGACAAATAAAACAACAAAGTAAACTACAGAAACAACTAAAAGGCAAACTTGCCTATCTGCCTAGCCTTATTGTTGTTGTTGTTGTTATATTGTTGTAGTTGTTGTTATTGTCTTTAGTGCGTGTGCTCAGCATTTAACTAAACTGGCACACACGCACACCAACACCACTGAACGAAACAAAAAAAAAACACACCAACAGCTACACCAACACTCAACAACACACAGCAACACCATCTCACTTAGCTGTCAGGGCTGGCAGTCAATGTGCTTATATAATCACCGTCTAATGGCCTTTGTTTGTAAGTATTGAATGCAATTTATTTAAAATATTATTTTATTTCGTTAATAATATTACGTGTCGAAAAATGTGCAACGTGAGCGATTGTTTGTGAGTGCAACGCGAACAGCTGTTTGCCATAACACAAAACAGCTGTTCCACTGCAAGTCCTCAAAAAAAAGAGTAAAATAACAAAAAAAAATAAAGAAAAAAAAGGAAAACAAGAATGAAGAGCGACGGCGGCGCCGGCTGCGCAGCCATGTGTCCTTAAACCAAAAAATATCAAGTATACGCAACCGACACCGCGAATGGGAGAGAGCGAGTGGGAGCGAGAGTACAAGAGAGCGAATTCTTACTCTCTTGCTGATAAATTTAGCCCTTGCTCTCCCTCTCCACAGAGCGTTGCCAGACTGGCATTTACTGTTATTTGAATTAATCCATTTACAGGGAAACTTGGATAGAAAAAACCATACCTAAAAAGTTTAAGTTTGGTTAAAATTTTAATTCTTTTAGAAAGTTTTTAGGAATAATGATTTAAACTTTTGACATCAAAAATGATTATCAATTTTAAAACAAGTTAGAAAAATACATTAACTATTCTGCTAAGCTGTTGATAAAATTGATTGCAATCCATTTTCTTAAAAAAAAAAAACTGCAACCTTGTAGGGGAGATCGAGCGAATTGGAATGAAATCACTTAATTCGATAATTGATCAACGTTTTCCATTATTACGACGAGCGTTATTAATATTTTTTGTGTGCTTTGGGTAATTTGAAACCCATTAGGGTTGCCAAAGCGCCGCGGTAATTTTGATTCGGTGAGCGGGAAAACTAGTGCGCAAAAAGAGTTTTTCGCCCCCCAAAAACCCCTTTGCAGCCCCTTTGCGTATTGTCCATACTATATAGTACATAATAAATAACCAAGGCGCAATATGCGCAGCTTCAATACAGAGCCGACAGATACAGATACAGATGGGCAGACACGAAATAGTTTTTTGGAAGGGGTTTTTTTTCGGGGCTTCGGGGCAGGGGTACCCAGTTCTAGATGGTTGCTAGTGTTATTGTTGTACTTGGAGGCGCCTTTTTCGAGCCTCAAGTTCGTATCGACCGACTGACAAACGGGTCGCCATGTGTATCTGTGTTTATAGTTATTGTTGTGTTGTAGTTTTTGTTTTCCTTTTTTGTAGTTTCAGTCTTTCTATTATATTTAAATGCGCAATTAAGATTGGCACAGCTCGTGGCTGAAGAACAACAACAACAGCGGTAACAAGATCAAAGTATTCACAAAATTGAACCAGTTTGAGTGTTACGCATTTATCATTCGTTGTCCGAATCTGATCGAAAAATCGCATAACCCAAATTCGCGAACAAAAGATCTTAGGCTGCAGATTAAAAAACACGGACCAAAAATTAAAATAATTTAGTTTTCTGGGGTCAAATTAAGTTAAACACTTAACCATATGCTCCATATTCCATATTCGTGATTGACCGATTCGATTTGACACGATTCTTTCTTTAGTTTGTAGGAACAAAACTAAAATGGCAGAGAAATAACGAGTTTAACTACAAATTGGTAGGCCAGGTATAGCTAGCCAAGCCTTAAATTAGCGAGTAACTTTCTCTTTAAAACTATTGAATACTTTTGTAAAAAAAACCGCATCTAAATATGATAAACGTAGGAAATCAAAATTTTGTATTATTCTTGCTGAAAAAATAAATAAATAAAATTAAAGTATTTCTTTATAACACATTTCTGACTTGCTATTAAGGTCTTTTGAATATAAAGTATACGCTTTGGTAAATTAAGAGCTTTACTTTGAAAACACTAAAATTTTTTACTTGTTCAAAAAGAATTATAAAAAAATTTGGAATAATATTATTTATTTGCTACATTTGTACATTTAAACATGAAATTAAAATTAAAGCTTAAACAAAATAACTGAAGAGTTTAAAACAAGAAGTATTCGCCTGTTGAAACTTAAAGCAGTAAATTGTAGAAATGATAACAAAAATGTTTATGACACCCTATATCTTAGATGCTTTATGACATTTTATGGCTTTTAATTGACCAGACGCTGTCGCACATGTCTGACGATAATGATCCGTTTAGTTATTTTCGTATAGACAACAATTTATTTATAAATGCCGCGACGGATCTTTCTTTTTGGCCAGCTATATGGCTATATAGCAATATAACTCGCTCTGCCGCAGTGTCTGCCATAATTAGGCGCACAGTTGGCGCAATTAAGGCGCTGGCCAAAGTCTTTTACAATCGAACGTCATCGAGCAGCATAAATAATCGCAATCTAAATACGCGGCCAAACAAATATTAACAAGATCTGAGAGGAAAATGCGGCTATGGCTGGAAACCGTTTAGAGTTTTCTTCGCATTTTTTTTTTTTCGTTTTTGGCTCTGACGTAAAATGGCCCGAGCCAATTTCGATTTCATTCAGCTCTCGATGACGTACACATTGGCCTCCCACCACCCACCGCCCCTTTACATTGCCGCAGCAGACAACCTTGTAAAGTTTTGTGCGTCATTTGGCCGTTCGTATTTGCCGATGATTTTTTTTACCCGCAATTTCCAAGGCACTTTCCCTTCTGGGCAGTTGTTTTGCAATTTTATCGCCGCCGCATCTCCATTAATAATATCAACTCGTAAAAGTCCAGGCCCTGCACAAAGTACACAGATATGTATATTCGTTCCCAGTTCGTGCGTCATCGTTTTCTGTAAGTTTTAAGGGCTTTGACGATTTTGTTATTGTTCTGGGCATTTCCATACTTTTTACGGAGTGTATGACTATATATATTCCTAATCTGTCGGCGGGGAGGTCGTTGATCGCGGCGCTTCACATTCACTCATCGAATTTCTCCCGAAAGTGACTAAGTAAACTTCCATTCTCGGCGTTTCTGGCATTATTTGCATATGGATATAGAGCCGGTCGCTGGCTGGTTCATAGGTCGTCGTCAGTGACTCAATCTGCAAATGTGCAAATCTAATTTCCCATTCCGGGAACTATCAAATCGCCGCTGTTTTCTAATCTATATAAACACTAATGGTCGCCAAAGTTCTTGAGAAGTCTTGGTGAATAAGCGTAATTAGTAATTCCTTTTTGTTGAGTTACGCTAAGTTTTGAAATTCTTTTCAGGAAGAGTTTATATGCTAAATTTACAATTTCATTCAGTAATAAGATTTCTTTACTTAAATTCAAATATTTAGGCTAGTTCTTTATAACCAGTTCTATATACTGAATCCGACCAGTCTTGTATATATAAGTTTAAGTATCTTGGGTATGAGTATCTAAAGTTTCTAAAACCGAGAGTTATTCAATAACGTTTTTCTCTTACCGACTTCTAAAAAGGTTTATTTTTTATAAACCAAAATAATACCCATATAACCAAAATATAACTCAAAAACTATTGAATTTTACTTTCAAGAGTCCGATTCCCTCATTTTAAATTGTTAGGTCCTAACTAACGCAGATCCTGCACAATTCAGGCAAAGAACAAGGGGAGGCTCAAGACTAAATCGATAAGTAGTCAACTATATACCATACCATATGCCACATTAAATCCTATATAATCCGGGCAAGTAGCTGATAATCAAGCAAGCATTCAAGCGACTTATTTAGACACTCGCATTTGGACTTGAATGAGTTAGTTGTGTTTGTTGTTGTTGTTGTTGTTGTTGTTGTTGTTGTCGTTCGGTTTACTTCCGTTACTACTATAATGGGTGTACGTGAGTGTGTGTGGGTGTGATTTAATGTGAGTGTGTGGGGGTGCATGTGTGTGTATAAGGTTTTGGTCGCTGTCTGCGATTTTCATTCATTAAATGCGAGCGCAGCACAAACACACACACAAATGCGGCGATTGCGACGGCACTCACACACGAATACGATTTCATCCATTCATAAATTCATGCAGCAGCAACAACAACCGCCCCCTCACCATGCCCCCTTGTCACCCGCCCCCTCACCATGCCCCCTTGTCACCCGCCCCTTCTCCCACGCCTCTGCCCCGGCCTCTGCCTCAGCCGCTGCCTGCGTCAGCGTCGACGTCTCCTGTCTTCGCTCCAACAACAACAAAAACAACAGCGACAGCAACTAAAAATGTGTTTATGTTGCTGCTGCTGTTGCACTGAAAAAATCAACATAGTTTTCAATATATCACAGCAAAATAAATATATGTAAATTGAGTGAGAATTTTAAACTATGAATCTTGTAAATACAAATTTATACGTAGACTTTTACGTCAATGAATTTTAATTTAAATATGGTAGCCTACTTAGCAGCTTCTTATGAGATGATCAATAGGATGGTTAATAAATCGTCATCAATTATAAATAACCTAATATTTATTTCCAAGAATTCCTAATCCTGTATATAAAAAAAATGTTGTCGAAGGAAATTAAGCTGAATACTGAACACTCTTTTCATTCCATTTGATTTTGAATATTTAACTTTATTTCTTGCGGTGTACTTTGTTTATCTCTGACCAAAATCACACCGTGGTTCCCGTTTCCAGTCTCCATTACCACAATTTCCTCATTTCCCATGCCCCTCCATCTGCTTGCTTCGATGCATTTTATAGATTTGTTCTAAATTTCAATGAAATTTCATTGAGCACGCATGGCACAGCAATAGCACCACTAACAACAACAACAGCAACAACAAACACAATAACTGATAAGTTCGGAACGGATCCGTATCTCTATCGTTTGTCGTTGTTTGTTATGGGGTCAGCCATTCAATACGATGGGCACTGGAGCTCTGAAACTGTCGCAATCGCCCGGAACATAAGACAGAATCACTTCCCCACCCATCTTCCCTTTATGAGCTGATTTCGATTATTTACATTATACGATTGAGCTCAAAATTGTGGTAATAATATAATAAAAACTCAATTATACTTATTTCCGGTTGGCGACGTTAAAATTAAATATAATGTGGCACTACTTCGACCTGAAATGTAAAGATTGTTGATTGCTCTAAAAGAAATTGAGTTTTAAAAGTTCAAATTGGCTTGAGACTCTATCTCTCAACAACAATTAATATATTGTTGGTATGTTGATTGTTTCTTTAATAATCTTGTACATAAACTCTAAAACTAAATATAATGCGGCACTATATATAAAGATTGTTGATTGTTGTTAAATAATTTGGGATTTAAAAGTTCAAATTGACTTAAAACTTTATCTCTCAACAATAATTAATATATTTTTGGGATGTAGGTTGTAGTTTAAATAAACTCTGGTTAGTATATTTAAAGTCATAGCCCTTTTGTAGACTTCCCATTCGCTACTATTAATTTGCCCACAACTGTGATTATATATCTCATACAGTTATGAATGAATGAAGTTCACACACACTCACACTATCTCACCCACACACGAGCACACACACACCCACCCACACATGCATCCTCGTATTTGGTTCGTCAGTTTGGTTTTGGTCACATTATTTCCGGCCTGGCGGCTTTTGGCTTGGGTTTTATTTATAGCTGGGGCATTCGGAACTTCTTCTTCATCAGCAGCCGAGTCTTCTGCCTACTTACTACTCACGACTTTTCAGCTGCTGCTTCTTTTGCCACTTTCCATCCCTTCTCTCTGCCCATTATGCACGGAAAGAAATGCAGCTCGAGATCCAATTTCAGTTTTTTCATATTATGTGAAGTAGGAATTATATCAAATCTATTACTAAGTTAGTAATAATATGGCATAAATTCATTATTGCTACATAACATGTCAGGGACTAGACAACAAAACTTTAAAGTTATTTTACAAACAAAAAACTCCTATAAAAAAAAATCTTGAATCTGTTTCCAAAAACAGAATACGTTGGGAAAATATCCCACTGCTGTCAAATGCATTTTTTTTATGCTTTTCAAAAAGGAATCTTACCTAACCCAACATAAATATTTTTATTTATCTGGGACATTTTGTGTAGTTTTCAAAAATGCATCATCATTTCTTTCTGTGTGCTTGTTTGTTGGCCACTCCAAAAATGCAGTTGGCAGCACTTCCTCATTTGTACGCACCGGAAGTGAGCGGAAATGCTCGCACACTCGCATTAGTCACTTTTGTTTTCACTTCTTTGGGTCTCTGGCCCCCTGGCCCCCCTTTCCCCCAACCCCCCGCCATATATCCTCTATATATATCCCCACTTTGGCTTCCGTTGATAAAACCCATCCATGCCTCCTGTCCCCGTCCCGCTTCCACTTGCGGCTATTTATGGCGAAAGTGTTTGGTGGAGTTTGTTTTTGTTGGGCCCCCCGAGTTCAATAGTGCTTTGAACTTTAGCTGCTGTGTTGCCCCCCGTCGCCGTCTCTTTCGCACTCCCTGTTGCCGTCTCTTTCGTTTTGTGTGTGCGTCTGACTTTTTGTGGCTGGGAATGCAGCGAAAATAGAGCGGCACATTGTCTGGCTGCTTTGGCTTTGGCTGCAAAAAAAAAAAAAAAAAAACAAAAAAAGGGCGAACGCGAATGAATGGGTCTCAGAAAGTGGCGATTGTGGGAGGGGCACTACTTCCGTTGCGAGGCTTACGCAAAAAGACGTTCAATTTATGAATATGAATGAGCCTCCTCCATTCGCAGTCGCATTCGTAGTCACAGCCGCATTTCCAATCCCCCCACGCTGCATTTTACATGACGGGGGCACTGGAAACTGGAAACTGGGCCAAATGTCATTAATACATCAGATCCGGACATGCAAGCGGGAAGCAAATCATGCGTTGACAGCGGGGGCCACACAAATAGTGGCAGTCATGGGGGGGTAAGGGGTAAGGGTAAGGCGACGCCCACATTTGGAGCAGATTCCAAACTCCAACGTCGACGGCAATGACTCCTACTTGGCCACATCCACATCCGATTGCAGCCAGTTTGTTAGCCGAGGAATGTGCTATTATTATGCCAACCAACAGAGAAGAGAGAGCTCCTCGTTTTTCTGCATCCGCCTTATGAGGAATGTGCCATGGAACAGGGTATATGGTGTTCGAGATGAACAAAAAAAGTGGTAATACTTTCTAGAGTGATCTAGCCATACCTAGATTGGGTTTCCTTGATATTCTTAGGATTATTACGGAAAACAGATGATAGATGTTGGCTTAGATCAACAAAAATTGTGAACTTATCAGTCCGAAATGCATTTTAAAGTATCTTCTTATAGTTACTCAGAATTGAAAACAAAATAAAGTTTTTCTAAAAATCAGACTTTCATATTTATTATAATATCCGTATAGATTTCAATACTTCCAGTATTTCATACTAATTTTAAACTCACAGGCTTGGTTTGAAAAACATAGTTATTTTTGTCCTTAATTAATCTGAAATGAATGAATAATTTTTCTCATCAAATCCTTTTTGGTCCCAAATATATTTTAAAGAATCTTTTAAAAGTTTTGAAGAAAATTATATTATTTCCAAATTAAGTTTTTTTAAACAACTTAATATTGTTTAATAATAATTTGCAGTACTTCTCGTTAATATTGTTTATATTAGTTCAGTTTAATTTTCAGTATTTCTAGTAGTTCATACTAACTGCAAATTCAATTATTATTTTTTAGCTTTTAAAGCTATCATGGGTTGGTCATAGACACAGGCATAGATTCAGATACAGATACTGTTGAATCTATGGATACAAAGGCTGGCGGCGAACAGTGCATCCAACTGGAATTTGGGTCGGGGTGGCGTGGCAAGATGCAAGACGCTCGACTGCGCTTTCTTCCACTTCCATTTCCATATCCATGTCCATGTCCATGTCCATGTCCACATTCCTGCTCCTCATCCTTCTGCCCATCGTTATCATCGGGTTCATTCAGGAGGGAAATGGAAATGGGAATGGGAACGAGAATGGGGATTGGTACTGGTACTGGTACTGTTACTGGTGGGTGGGGCGGCGTCCGTCGGGCGGTTCGTTAGCGGGGCAATTGTTGTCACTACTGGCGCTATTTTTTTTTTTCTTTTCTCCTCTTCAATTGTGCGACTTTGTGGCGCTGCCCAACACTTGTATGCTAATGCAACATGCCGACAGCCTTCGTTTTCTAAGCACAGTGAATCAAAATCGTTTGGCATTAGAAAAAAAAAATTTAAGGTATTATTTTGTTTCAAAATGTATTTAGTTTTAAACAATGAAATATATTTAAGATTAAAGCTTTTCGGAAGTTGAAAAAAATATAACAAATTTAAATTGTTTCAAACAAATTTTTCACTTTAGGATTTGCGTTTTTTTAAAGCTTTACAAGGGCTTTAAAAAATAGAGACTATACATTCCTTGTTTATGAAATTAAAAAAACTTATCTGTGGCGTGTCTAAGAGTCACACATACCGCCCAACTTTTGCCAACATACATGCCCCACTGTACCTACCCATCGCAATTGCAATTGCAATTGCAGTTGCAGTTGATGGTTTTCGAGTGTGCGTGTGCCCATTTGCAGCGGCGTCAGCGGCTTATCTCCAACCTGGCGGCCACTGCACCACCGACTGCACCACCAACGGCACCACCAACTGCAACTGAAACTGACGAGCCACTGTTAATTTTGCCAAGTTTTTTCGCTGCCCAGTTTTTGCTGCTGTGCAAGTCTCTCATGCATAAAATTGTACACGACATAATTTTTCATGAAATGGCTGGGATCCTCCCGGTGCGGCGTCGTCGACGTCTTTTTATCCGAGTGGTACTACTAGCACTATATAGCCCCCGGCAACCACATCCACATTAACATCCATCCCGTTGCCGTTGTTTTGGGCAGGTTCGGTGCACTTTTTGCCGGCTGACCGCGCTCACTCGAGTAGAAATTATGTGCAATTTGTCTAGCCAGGGGTCTGGTCTCTAGTCTCTAGTCTCTAGTCTCTGGTCTACGGCTCGATTCCGATTCCATTTCATTCCGGCTCCTACAGGTGCACTCGGAGAAAATTTTATTTATTTATTTATTACCAAAAGTATACCATTGACCAGAAATCGCATTCTTACCAGTTATTGTTGATTCCAAAAGAAGCTATAGCCCACACCCAAGCGCATATGATTCAGAACAGGGGGTTTTTCGAAGTGCACCCCTGCTTCCTAATGATTGGTGCGCTGTATGCGCATCACGTGCTCCCTATTAGATCGCGGGTATTACCATTAGGTTCGGTTCGGGCCGACTTTCGACTCGACTTGACTCGACCAAACCAAACCAAACCAAACGAAAAGTAATTACACCGAAAGGGGGAATTCTTTGCCATCGAATCGGATCGTATCTACCGTACGATCGTTGACCATCAACGCACACCGAGTTCAAATCGAATAAAAACAGTAATGCCAATGCCTCCACGTCATAGGTTTCATAGGTGGCTTCAAGTGGTATGCCATACCCATACCCATACCCTTGATACTGATAAGGTGTATTAATTATTTTTATGGTCTTGACGTTGCTCTGTTGATGTTGTAAATAGTACAAACAGTCGAAAGTCCAAGAGGCTTTTGATTGGGAAATCTCCGTTGCCCCTTTTTGTTTTTATATTTTCTTTTCAGAAAAGAAAGAAACTGAAAACTGAAATTACAATTTCCGCCTGAGGCGCTTCTTATTTTCTTGGCCGGTCGGTAAGTGTTAAGCATGTGACTCAAACTTAAACATATTACGTACCCTTGGTATGTTCGTGGCTATATGGCATCACATGTCATTTATAGTTTGGCCTTTAAATGGGCCTATCGTGGGTCTTTTGATAAGCCGTAGATTGAGCGCGTGCTTTGTGTCTGGGCCTTTTTTTTTTGTTTTTGTTTTGGCTTTTTTTTTTGTTTCAAAAGGTTGACTTCCCACTCCCCGCGGACACAGGTGTGTGTACACTTTCGAAATTCCAGAAATTCTTGCGTCAAGTAGCCGCCCCGAAAACCTTATCACCCAGACAATCGTCCAGTAAAGCCGAGTTACTGGAGTGGGCCCTACGAAACGAGGGGCCACGAAAGCTTGTCAATGGATTGCATTGGTACGGGACAGTTGGGCGGATTGATTGGACTGACTGGACTGATTGCGCACGATTGTATATACATAAATACACCTGGCGCCCGCAGAATTCAAGAAATTGCTAATCAAACGAAAGGTTCATAGGCTTTAGACTCAAGGAACCTGAGTCATTTGTTGTATTTATAGAAGGGATCCTCATCGGTGGCGATTAAATGGGCAACAAACAAGTTGTTTTCGTTATACGCCAGGGGGTTTTAGATCAGGTTCTTATACCAAATACATTTTAACACAAATGTTAATTAAATTACAAAATATTTTTAGTAGAAAACTTCTTGATTTTGTTGTTATCTCTTAACTATGTTTTAATCCAAATAATCGTCATTTAGTTTATTCTGGAAATATTTTCTGAACCCTGTATTAGACAGCAGACAATCCCTCGATCACTTGGAGCTAATTCAGTTCCGTTTTCGTGATATTTCTCTGGCAGTTGGGGATTGTCCCATTGGCATTTGATATGCATGTCAGACGACCGATACTCCCCCGCTTTTGGGACCTTATATAATATCCCCCCAGCGATCTGCAGCCATAAATAACAAGTAAAGCCTATGGAATTTCCTATAAATAAGTTCATGACGAATATAACAAAAATTCCCTGAACAACCTTAGCCCCGCGCCCTTCTTTATTCGAGTGTATGTGTGTGTGCCTGCTTGTGTTTGTTGTAAATGACCTCGTTCACATAAAGTTCAGAAATTCCATTTACAAACTTGTAATTGAAAAAATCCACACACACGAGCGAGATAGCTAGATTGTCTAGAGGCAAAGTCAAACACGTTGGAATTTTTGTTTTTTACCGTTCAATGACGAATTTTCCAGTGTGTTTGTGTGTTGTTTACGAAAAACGAAAAAAAAAGAACGCCACCAGCTACAAACACACGAAAAAAAAATTCCAAAAAAGACACTTACGAAAGCCACACAACATTTTTTACTGTTCCATAGATTACAACATATAGGAAAAAGGCAAGAAGAAGAGGAGGCTGAAGAATTTCGGGGGCGAGAGCGAGAGAGCAATATACATTGATGTGGTGACAAAATGCAAAAGTAGCACAGATACATATGTACAGATACAGATACTTCTCTCGCCGGCTTGGAAGGCTGAAGACGGTCTGCGAGGGGATGGGGCAGGAGGTGCAGGGGGGTCTGGAAGGGGCAGTGTCGGTTTGTTTGTGGAATGCCGTTTTGTAAGTTTCTTATGCATGCGACTTCAAACATAGTTCGGTATCGAAACTTTCTAGCACACAGATACACAGATACAGCAGAGATCCAGCAGATACACACACACACACGAAAACGACTTTCGAAAGGTACAACTTTTTTCGAAGTCGCTGCCTGCGCCGCAGCTGACGCCTCTGTCACTGCCTCTGCTGCCGTCGCTGCCACTGCCGACTGCGAATTCCAACGCCAAGACGAAAGATCGGCGCAAAAGAAAAGAAAATATTCATTCAGTAAATTTTTGTTGAGCCGCATGGTCGTGCAGCTCTCGTCTGCTCTTCGCGCACCAAAACGAGTAATAAATGCCAAAGTGTGAACAGTCAATATTTAACGGGCATATAATACACATAAAACCTCAACTTAACCAACAAAAAAAAATAAGCTGAAAAACCTCTAAGAAGGCAGTTCCAACGAAGAGCAGTTTCCAAGGAGTTCCAAGAGCAATCACAACCGCATTCCTAAAGTTCAAATATCGCTGGCAGGAGGGGAAAGTGGAAAAACTAAACTCGAACTGCAACTCAGTGTGCCAGTGTATGTGTGTGGAAGAAGAAGCAGCAGCAAATATTTCTTTAAAACTGGTTTTTTGGTTTTTAGACTGTTTGACGTCGGCCGATCGCGGTTCCATTGACATCCCAAAAAACCTATAAAAAAAAAACCTAACCTTCGATGGGAACACTCGTAAGTCGGATTTCACACACACTCACACACCAAACCTCGTTTATTGGCTAAAATTGGATGCTGCATGTGTGTGCTGTATCTGTGTGTTATTTAGAAATTCAAATTGAAATTTTTCGAGCGTGAGTCATGCGATTTGAGCGTGGGTTTTCGAGACCAGTTTCTTCTTGACGATCCGATCCTCGGAACAGCAGTGGGAACGGGAAATGGGAACAGAAACGGGAACAGTCATAAAAGTTGCATCACTCAGCACAAAAAGAAGGCGAAGTAAAGGAGAGACGGAGACACAAACAAGTCAACCACCAGCATAGAATGCGGCTGCCAGACAGGCGAGACGGCATTAGTGGCGGAAAGAGAAGGAACGACAGGCAGAAGAACCGTTTTGTCGAGCGAGAGGGGCTGAGTGAAGCGGGACAAGAACACACGAGGAAAGGGAAAAGGGAGCAGCAATCACTTGGAGAAAAAAGAGGAAGAAAACTAAGAATAAGTACTCTTTATAGAAACAATCATAAATCATGTCCTTTGAAAAGGATTCTTTCATTGATTCTTATCAAAATATCAATAAGATTTGTAGAGAAACATTTAAAGATAAAAAAAGTTAAAAGTATAATAGTTAAAGCTAGGAAGGTAGCAGGAAAATAATATCCTTTAAAAATAGTTATATTAGTTGACTGTAAGAAACATATCAAAAAGCATCAATGTCATTCACAAAAAATTTGAAAAAAACATGCTGTTGAAAATACCAAAAATTTATTTTTTTATGTCAAGGTGTTACTGAGATGCTATGCAGAAAAACTATTCAGTTAAAGAAGGCAAATAAAGTAAAAAGAAGTAAGAAGAAAGTATTGTATTTTCAAATTAAATTACTTTGACTTTTTGAGTATTTTTAAGACTATACATTTTTGAGTTATTTGATCGTTTAACAATTCCTCCAAGCTAATTTTTTGTAACAGTGTTCTTGGTTCGTGCCCTCAGTGATACCATTTATTCTGCATTGTTCATAGTCTGCAAGGAAACCGTAAAGTCAGCAGTAAAAATAAAACCTTTTACTGGAATATCGATAGGCTATCGATGGGAAAACTGAACACAATTTTCAGTTCCCCACCAAATTTACATTCGAAAAAACAAAAGAGTTGCAGGGCAGCAAACTGAGCGTTTTTATATCACATCATAAATGTCAATTAAAAATGATATTTGTATTGTCAAGTTCCGCCCGTCGGATTGCCATAAAAAGTGCTATAAAAAAACTAACGGTTAATGCTACGGTCTGCTGAGTTCGTGTGTGGCTGCAAAGAGTAAAAAAAGAAAAAAAATAAATAGGGAAAATAACAAAAACTACTCCCCGCTCAATAGAAAGTTTGTGTTAATAAAAAAAATACCTAAAAACTTAAACACACAAAATATGTATGTCGAAATATGGCAGCAACAAAAAAAAAGAGTGAATGAAAAAATGTTGACCTAATTTTGTTGTTGTTTTTGCTTTTGGTCTTGTTTATTTCAGCGACGTCGACTGCGCGGCATACTTTCCCACACAGCTTCCATGCCCATTCCCGTTCCCCATTACCCATTCCAGATTCCAGGCCATTCACAGCAGCGTGTGATCATCGCGGGAGCAGCGCCACCGTTCCCTTCGCACGCTTCCATCTCTTTCTCGCTGGAACGACGTCTAAATTAATGATTGTTAAATGGAGATTGTGTATTTGTTGTTAGGCATTCCACACACAAACTAATAAATTTACAGAAATACGGGCGCGCCTGCGCAGAATCTATTTATAAAGGTATGTAATCCCCAATTTGATAACTCTTAAGCATTTTACGGTTCCCCCAAAAAGAGAAAAAAACTCAGCTCCACTAATTGTGCGCTATTTTTATTAAACAAAAAAAAACTAAACCTTAAGATTATTTTTTTTACTCGCGGCGCGTGTGAAAATATTTAGGCTACCCAAGGTATTTTTATTCTCGCTTCTTGTAGATCTTTTGAGTTCGTTGGTTTTTTGTTTTGCCTCGCTTTTTTCTTGTCTCTCGTTTAAAGTGTTAACTGGCAGCATATAATTTCGGTCGACTTGACATACATTGTAATTATAGTTATTAAATTTGAGCCAGGCACGTGCGTGAAAAACGCACAGATGTTAATGTTAATGTGTATAAAGACCATGGATCAAAAGAGGAAAAACGGAAAACGAACGAAAAACGTTTGTTACTTCAATGATTTGACTACGAAACCGGTTTTCGATTTGGTTTGACTGTTTTTCATACAAGTGAGATCATTTTGAAAGCTGATTTTGTCAATGAATACCACATTCCACATTCCAATGGTTTTTGTTGTTTGGTTTGCCTACACACAGCGATATAGCGATATCGTGTAACAAAGCTTTGAACTAATGCCGATGCCGACCGATCCGAGTTTGTGCGAGAGATGGAGATGGGAGCTGAGAAGTTGAAGGTGAGTACAATGCTCTGGGATGAAAGACTTCACTGGAAAAAATATACTTATTGTAGGACAACAAGATCGTACTATCCCATACTCAATTGCTACAAAATGTACTTGTATTTAACGTAAAATAATAAAATTAAGTTGATTCTATTTTTATTTATATAAAATTGTTATTTGTAACAAAAGTCTTCCAATAAAAAACCCTTCTAGGCATTTAATTTGAATTTTTAAATTAACATCACACCTGCTCTGAGTATCAAAATTATTGTTTTCTAATCAATTATAATAATATTAGAAAAATACAAGGACTATTAATTTAAACGTTTGTATTTTTTCCCAGTGTAGAGCGACAGTTCCTCCAAAGGTCTCCACCTACGCTCTCCCGCTCCAACTCTCCCCCCAAGTCTCCGCTCCGCTCTGGAGAGCGCTAGACAAGCTTAGTTTAAGTAGTTCCTATTTACAAGTGTAATTTAGCACACGCACGTCGCGCAAAACCCAAAATTCCCGAGTCACTGTTATTTTCGCATTCCTACGTGGGAATCGGTTATGTTTCACTGATCCAGCCTAAAGAAGCCACCAATCGTACCTCATCAATCATTAAGATCACAGCATTTCACTGTTTCTCTTCACTTATCGACATGAATAAAATAGGTAATTTTTTACTTGTTAAAAGTGATTATTTAATTTAATGTATCTTTGTGGGGTATCTAACATTTACTTATTATAAGAAAAGAATATATTAATATTTTATCAATAATATAAACATTTACCTATGAAAATCGCATAGGGCCACTTTTAATTAAATTATTTGAATAACAAGGTTGCTTGGTTTAATTATTTACAAGACATATTGAAAGAACGAAAACCATTTTTTTTTTTCTTTGGTATTTTACATCTTTGTTTTAAAAGGTAATTTACGCATCATTTTCTTTTCTGCAAAATGTTGGTTTCTTATATTGGAAAGATTCTTGCCTAGGTCAGCATTTTTCCCAGTGTAAGAGCTGCGCCTGCGCCGTGGCTGTTGCTATATTGTCTCTATTTCTCTTTTTCGACTGTCATCCCAAGGTGAGTTGGTAGTTGGTAGTTGGACGTGGAGTTGTGGAGTTGAGGAGTTGGGGCGCCCGCTTGGGTAAACAGCATTCCGAGCATGCCAGCGGCGACCGAATCTAAACAACTTGATGTTGGTATTTTATGCTTTGTTTGCCCATTACAAAAGCCCTTTTTCAGTCGTAAACGAAACGCTGATAACGCTACGGAGGCGATAAGCGATATAGTTTTAGTATGTCGCCCACTCGGGGAGCGATTTATAGTACGTGGACAATGAACTCTCCCCGTTGAAGACCCCGAAAAACTCCAACCTCCAATGACTTTTTTCATTCATGAAACGATCGCCAAAGTGGAGCACGGTGGAAAGAGGTGGAAAGCTATGCGGCCGAAAAAGTCGTGATAAACATATTTACCAATTGATTATTTTCCAACACAAACACGCGTTGGCTTACATAAGTCACAGCATATATAGCGTGTAGCATGTAGCATATAGCATATAGCACATAGCATATAGCATATAGCATAGCACATGCCATCGCCAAGGTGCTAATCAGCATTCATACATAAATACATTTCCACACAGGGGTGCACGTATGTATGTATGTATATACCACACATATATCCGATGGATTTGGATTTGGAATCGGAATCGGAGTGGCAATGGGCATGGGCATGGGCATTTGGATTCGGATTTGGGTTGACTTTCTAAATGCCCCGTGGCAGCTGCAGCTGTTTCTTCCCCACTTCCCACTTCCCTTCCCAGTTCCCAGTTCCGATTTCCTTGAATTCTAATAGTAATATTCTAGGCACTGCCAACTGGAGCGAACATTCGTAATCCGCCCTGGAATGCATTGTGTAACTAAATTTAAACGTTTTATTGGCCCAAGACGTGCCACTTTAAGTTGTAATTTAGTGGGCAGTTATTTTGTTATATCTCATTAAGATGGAAGACCAAGACGTAAAATTATTCAAAAACAAGACCGAAATATTTTGTCGGCTTGTTAATGTCTACAAAAATATTGGAATCTTTTCAAAGCGTTTTACAAGTCTTTAAATGTTATTATAGGACATTCCCAATTCATTTTTATTTTGAAGTTTTTATGTTATGTTATTTACACGAGTTTTTGTTAGCAATCAACTTTTATTTCTATTTGCGATGAAATAAATCCAAAATAAACAAAGAGACACAAAGAATTGCGTTTAAATAGAATATAAAGCCAAGTCGAGAAATATTTATTATAGCGCATATATCAAAATGTCTGTTAACGATATTAATACCTCTAATAAATCCAATGTATGCCGCTGAGCTCGACTCAAAGGAATGTTGATTCGCTGCAATAAAATGCGTATAAATAGAATAGTTCCAAGTGTTGCAAATGGCCAAGATACAGAAATAGTTGACCAGGAGAAACTTCTACGGAGCTTAGCTCATCGCATTCCGATTCCTTGGCTTCAACTGTGCCGGGCCGATATTGTTTAAAATGCGGCACGTATCCGAAGAAGAGTGGCCAAAAGAAAGAGAAACAGCCGAAAGCACATACACTCGAAAGAAAACTGTGAAAATAAGAAAATGCAATGGACTGATAATTAGGGTTGTGTTTTCATGTAAAGCTATTCAGCTTTGTAAAAGCTTGGCATAGAAACTCTTTTGTTCTAAACAAGTGTGTTAGAAACAGGATTACTTGTATGATTAAAAACTTAATAAATATCAATGATTAATTGTGTTTAAACAAAGTTTGTTTTTGATTTTAAAATGGTAAGGTTCTGAGATAAAATAAATTAAGAAGTAAATCCTTTTTAAAAATTAAAATCTTTCTAGTTTTGGTTTGAACTTGTTACCTTTGGGCATTGATCTGAACTCTATACTGTTAAATTTCAGTACCTGCATAAATTTTTTATATAGGGTAGGTTTCTAAAGATTGGAGCCCGATAAAGCTTATAATTTTAAGATACTTAACTGGTTTTGATTATTTTTTTTTAGTGCACTGAAACAGATACAGATACAGACAGCTTGCAGACGCTAGACGGCGGTAAATGTGTCTCCGTTTCTTGAAATGAAAACATTTCACAATCCCGGATACGCATCGGAATGTGGCTGGTGGCACTAACCGGGAAAGTCGGGGGGCTTTGGCCATAAAGCTCGCTGCAGCCACAGAAACAGATACACAGATACATTTAGACAGGCACAGATACATCTGTGGGCCAAGAGAAAAGAGCCGCAATTGCCGCAATAGAGAAACACGAAAAAAAATCACCGGAGGCTCTAACTCTGTTAATGCACTTTCCATTGTACTCGTACTCTTGGCCAGGTGATGTGGGTTGGGCTTGGATTTGGGTTCGGTTTTGGGTTGGCCTTCACTTGGCCACGTTTTCGTGTGATTCGTGTTTTCCTCCTCGAATTTCCCACGGAGATTATATCACTCCAACAACCCAAAGGAAACGCGCTCAGCCAGATCCTGATTTCGAATTGTTACGGAAACTGGTAGGAAATTGCCTGTGATAGTTGGCTTTTCCAAATTGCGCTGTTATTAAGCTCTGATATACAAATTATGAATTAATATATAGTTATACAAATGAGATTATATACTACGCACAGCATTTAATTTGTTTAGGAGCTCTCAGATTAAAAATAGATCTTTTAATAAATTTAATTCAATAATCTACTTTTTTATTTCAGATTAAATACTCATAATACTAGTGGTATTTAATTTATATATATTTAATAGTTTGTTTTCTCAGATTAAAAGATAGTTTTATTTGTGCACTCATATTTCCCCTTAAAAACTGCATCGCCTTTATGCACGTGCAAAAGGAAAACAACGACTTAAAGAAAACTAGTTTATAATCGAGTTCAGATTGTTTTTCGAAACATAAAGGAACCCCTGTGAAAATCCTGTAAGTTACAAGGAGAACAAAGGCGAAAGGGCATAAATTACGAATGCACAGAACTACTTGAAGTTTGTTTTCGCATCGTGTTCGATCGTGTTTTCCTGCCATACAATATGCAGATGTATCTCTTGGCTCTTTATTCTTGCAGCAACCACCGAAGTCCGCCTCCTGCTTCCCATTATTTTTCCCATTTTCGCAACAATAAACATGCCCCTAAGGGCAGGCAGCCAACACAGACAACTAATTAAATTTTCTATGGTATGAATGCGCTTTTGTCGCATTAACCCCCATTCCCAACTACCAACAACCAACAACCAACAACGAAAAACCAAAAACCGAACCCAAAATCGAGATCCTCGGCGCAAAGAAGTCTTATTAAGTTGCCATTACCTTTGAGGAGGCTCAGGTAGGAAGTAGGGCGATCTATTCATATTCATAAGCCCATTGCCACCGCCATCAATAGCTCGTAAAAAGTAAAAAGTGTGTGAAAACTGGAGGGGTGCCGAAGATCCAGATCCCCGATCCCCGATCCCCGATCTCCGATCTCCGATTCCAACTTCAATTCCAATTCCGTTCAGGGTGGTTGCCCCCTATATCTTGTACTATATCTTCCTCGCCAGAAGCAGCACACACGTGTTCATCATTTGTTGCCTGTTGCTAGGCCGAGATACCCTAAATACCCACCCCACAACCCTCGTAACCCCTTCTAAGCCTTTGTGGTAGTTTTGCCAAAAAAAAAAAAAAAACAACTACGAAATGAGATCACTGACAACTGGAAAGTCGAGAACTTGCGTAAAACTTTGGCCAACCAAGTTGTTGGTTGTTGTTGTAGTTGTTTTTATTGTTGTTGTTGTTGTTGTTGTTGCTGTAGTTGTTCTTAATGTTGTTGTAGTTGTTGTTTCGCAGTGTCTCCTGTTGGTGAGAAACTTTTGCCGAAAACGCCGCACATGCGCGTGTACTTGTACTCCACTTACTCACAACGAAAACGACCAAGAATCGTACTCAAATTCAAGCCAAGAGACTTAGCTTGCCACTGAAAGAAAATCTATCTATATTTAAATTTGAATCCACGCCAATATTTTGCTTTCTTTGCATATAAAAACAAATAAATTCGATATTCTTCAACAGTCGTTTGTTTTTTAAAGCAATTTACCAAGAATTGTACTCAAATTCTAGCTATCCACAAAAAAAACGCATATCTAATTTTTTTTAGAGGGTAATTTAAATTATATTTAAGGAGTATTTAAAAACACATTGTAAGCTAACTTCTATGGAATTCAAAGAACCTATTAAAAGCACTCCAAATTTTGTTTATTTATGAAAATGTTTATTTTGTCATGATTTTTCAATCAATCAAAAGAAGTATCATCCATTTGGATTTAGGAACTTGTTAATTTTATAGCCACTTTGTATGCAATAGTATTATTTTCCCAGTGCTTTGTCGCCGAGTCGAAAGTACTCTAAAAGACCGTCCAGATACCCAAGCATTCAAGTGTGATGAATTTATGTATGTAGTCTCAACTTCGGATCGGGCATAGAAAAGTTTTAGATAATTGGCTAATTATATGTTCATGTGCGTTATGAATTTTATTTTCCATATCTTCAATTTAGGAATTGAAAAACTTTCAGTCGCCCTTTCTTGCCATGCGGGTTCTGCCGGGCGAAAATATAAATTGCTTAATTTGTGATAAACATTTATGGTGGCCCAGGCCCAGGCCCATGCCCAGGCCCAGGCGGAGTCCAAGTCCAAGTAAAAAGTCGCTCTCGTTGGATCAGGGCCATGTGAAAAGTGCAGCACTTTCACTATTTCCCCATATTCCCGCCCCGATGTCAAATTGAAGTGCCCGGAGTCCGGGTTTCAGTGCTGTGGGCACCAATTCTTCTCACAGAACCCAGAACGTAGATGATTATCGGGCGAAAACAATAATGCGGAAAATTGCTTTTATTAAGATGGATAACCGAAATTTACATTTAATCTAGCGAAGAAAATTCTATTTGTTCCATGAGTGTATATTTTGGAAGAAGTTGTAATACAAACTCAAATAATTAAATTAATTACTTGACTAAAACTGTTTGAGATTTAAAGATTTAAGCGCTTAAAGTAACCAAATTATGAATTGATACAAAGCAATATATATTGAGATTAGTTTTTGCCTTAAAAGGTCAATTAAACTTATAAAATACTTTTATTGATTTATTGAACAACAAGATAGTTCCTAAAGTATTTACATTTCTTAGGTTTGAAAAATCAATAAATCCTTTGATGTAGGATCTATTTATACTGTTGTTGAGTTTATCAATGTTTAAAACTATTTTAGATAATCTATTTGTCTGGAAAACTGTTAAACTTATGAGCTAGTTTTTTGGATATAATCAACTAAATACTTTAATTTAAAATACCTAAAATTGAAAAATCAATGAAAAAAGTAAATGTAAGAACAATTAATATAGTGGTGTTTTTTTTAAATCTGGCAAGTTTTTATGAAAAGTGTTTTTGGAGAATCACCAACTTCGACTTCCTTCATTCCAAACCCCTCGATCTTCAGGTCGCTTTCCCGGATTTCGAGTGCGTTCACAATAACATTAATATAGCTTACAGGCCCCCGAAAACCTTAACCCCACCAGCACCACGACTCTCGCACCGAATTGATAATGCCGATGCCGATGCCATAATGTTCGCCCCATAAAGTGTGTGCCAGAACGCTTTTATTATATAGACCAGACCGCACTATATTATACACTGAAAAAAATGGAAAATGGGATCTGTAAATAAATATTTGGAAATTGAATTTAAAATATTCAATTGGAAGATTTAATATTAAAATATTTGAACCCATGTCAAGTAATAAATTTACAATGTGTCCTATTTAAGATTTATATAGTTTCAATTTAACTTTGAACTTTCAGATATTAAAGTCAGTTTCAAAAAAGACAAACATTTTTTTTTTTATTTATGTAATTAATTATTTTTTCATAATTAAAATAATGTAAAGCCGCAATAGATGAAAAGTAGAGCGAAAAATATTTAAGCTTATTGTGAACGACTTGAATATACTACGTTTTTTTTTACCAGTGTGCATATACATAACTGTAGGAACGACCACTTCCACTTTGAGTTCGAGACTTCGCAGCTCTGTCTTTCTCTTTCTGTTCGGTTTGGTTTCTGTTTCTGTGACTGTGCAAATTATTGTCGCTCATATAAAAAATATTGCAGGCCATCCAGAGGCGAGCGATGACGGAAGTTCAACTAACTCATTTCCGGTTATGTGTCGGCCGGATCCTCAATTGTCAGTATGTGTGTGCTCGAGAATCTGAAAATATACAACGACCAGTATGCGGTATGCATGGTCTTATGGTTTATATGGCATATAAATGTACATACATGTATATGGTGTCTGCCTTATCGAGTGGGATCTTCTGCGTTTAAGAATGGATCCGTTTCTTAATGATAACAGGGATTGTATTGGATTTTAAGTCAGTAGTCAAATGATATTTTTGTTTGAAAACTGGATCCGATCGATGGCGAAATTACGCTTATATTTAATTTGTAAATATATACAAAAATATTTAGAATTTTTGTCACCAATTAACTGACCTACCAACTGATATTTCATTAGATTATAATTAGCTTTAGCAACTTAAGAAATCGATTCATCTGGGCTACATATTAATAACATGTTTAATGCCATTTTTGAAAAACATTTCCGTTAAAAGCGACATGTAAAATTAATGAATTATCTACACAAACGTAGAGAATATGTTGACAGTGATACCAGATCGTAGAAAATAGGTTTATCAATTAAGACCGCTTCTATGTAGCTCAAGACAATTTTTTTAAAAATTCAAAAAAATATAAAAATAATATTTTAAAATGTCCGTTACAAGCCAAAGGTTTCTGACGATGGTATAATGACAAACAAATGCAAGCGGGCTAGTTGCGACTTTTACTTAATTATTCGGAATCAGAAACTTTAAATAAATATAACCACAATATATTAAAAAGATTAAAATCGCTTCATTTAGAAAGTTAGAAATGGAAACGGAAAATGGCGATGAGTCCATCTCAAAACTATAGAATCCCAGTGCAAAGGAAATAAAGGTACTTGCAATATCCAAAGCTTGTTTAATTTTAAATGTCGATCACAAAGCAGGGAACTTATCGGAATACGGCTCGCCAATCGAAAGTAAAATCTGCTGATCTGGCAACGCCGTAACTTTGTTTACCTATTGATAATATTTTTTTGCCAAAGAGAAGCCCAGAGTAATTGCATAAATGGGCATGGAAACGGAAGCCAAAGGTCGACGCTGATAAGAAGACACTTCGAGGGTGACCTCTATAATCGGCACTTAAGAGCACCCCCAACCCCAAACCCCAAACCCCAACCAACAAAACTGATAAGAAGTTCGGCTCGCAGAACGGGGAGAACAAGTTAAATACAAGTCGTGCAGAGCTAAACGCTCAGTTGGAAAGCAAACGTGGAGCAAAACAGTCACAGCCGTGGACGTTCGAAGACGAAAACACAGATGAATGAGTGAACGAGTGCCAGAAACGGGTTAAGAAACGTTAACACTCAACGGTCAGCGATCTTTGGCATCGCAATCGCATCTTCGTCTGCAAACTCACCCAACTCGCACATCGGTCGTTTTAGGCATCATTCAAGGGCAACCCTCGTTTTTTTCCCAACTGAATCACCATACGGGAGCTCTTTAACATAATCACCTGTAAAAAGAACAGGTGAGCGAGTTGTTTTTGCACGGCAGACGACGGGTAGAACCGTTTTTTGCTTTTGGTGACGTCAATGAGAATTCCGCGCTCGTGTGGCCTAATTTCGTACACAATTCCAGAGGATGGCCCCACCCACCGTATTGGTCACCGGAGGAGCCGGCTACATTGGCTCCCACACGGTTCTGGAGATGCTCAATGCGGGCTACAACGTCATCTGCGTGGACAACCTCTGCAATGCGTACAGCAGTGGAGCAGCCAAACTGCCGGAGGCCTTGAGCCGCGTCCAGGAAATCACCGGCAAAAAGGTCAACTTCTACAGAGTGGACATCACGGACAGGGAGCAAGTGCGCTCCGTTTTCCAGGAGGTGAGACTACATGTGGTGCGATGGGCACGTCAGCAGTTCTGTATGTTCTACATACACATATGTGCCAACTGGATACCATTCAATCAGCCTTATCTGGCATGCGCGCTATCAGCTTTTTCTCGTTTCGCTTGCGCTTTTTTGTTTGTTCAAGTGGTCGGGCGGGCACTTCCGACGAACCGCGCCGATCGACCCTGAACAAGAGACCCACTTGGCGAGGTCGGAATCGAGTCGCGGCGACGCGCTGGCATCCACATCCACAATTCTACTCCCGGGCACGTACGTTGCTCTCGAGAAGATTGGGAGGCCAAAAACACCAAAAAACCAAGTAAACATGTTTCTGCTATCAAAAGAATTCGCTACAACCGATGTAATTGTATATTTAGGCTGGTTTACTCGTTCTAAATAGGAAGACAATCACTCAGCATAGCTAACAAAGTTAACATGTTCCTATTTCCAAAAGAATTCGATACAATCAATGAAATGGGTAATTTAGGCAGGTCTGCAAGTACTTAGTACTCAATTCCGTCAGTTATTTATTTATTTAGGTTCGTTAAAGCCTTAAGAAAAGCATGTTTATCAATTTACATGTACACATTACCAAGAGAATTCGCTAAAATTCGTGTAATAGATCATTTAGGCAGGTTTTCACTTACCAAATACCGAAGAAAATAACTAAAAGTTGGTTTTTCTTTAGTCACTCAGTCTTCTTCATTTATTTAGGTTCGTTGACGCCTCGAAAAAAGCATTTTATTACCCAATCAGCCATGAAATATCAGTGAGCTTTAAAAACGCAAAGCTTATAATGACACTGTTTTTATAATATAGATACCAAATGTATCTTAACTAAAACATGAAGCTCTAACTAAATTTAAATGTATTTCATAAATAATAGCACATACATAACTTTAACCGGCCACAGATAATCAAGTTTGTGAATACTGATAACTAAATAGATTTTGCACTAATCACTATTTCCCAGTTAATAACCTTCAACGAATCATTGACAAACTATTTTTCCAATGAGTAATTCAAGAAATATCAAAATAGGTTGAATCTTTCTAAAAAAAAACTGCTTTTTTTACAAATAAATATTACAGTATTTTTTCTGTATAAATATATCCTTATCATACCTTACAATTAAGGAAACTCCTCAATTTCCGTAACTAATCGAAATGCACACTCATTTTGCATTGAATAATTCTTGTTTTTTTATACAAAACGAATTAATGTATTTTTTAACTAATCAAAATAAATCCCCTCTCTTTTACAGCACAAAATCGACATGGTGGCCCACTTTGCGGCCCTGAAGGCCGTTGGCGAGTCCTGCCGCATTCCTCTGCAGTACTACCACAACAACATGACCGGCACGAACGTACTGCTGGAGGCGATGGCCGACAACAACGTGTTCAAGTTCGTCTACAGCTCCAGTGCCACTGTCTACGGCGAGCCCAAATTCCTGCCCGTCACCGAGGACCATCCCACTGGCAACTGCACATCGCCGTACGGCAAGACCAAATACTTCACCGAGGAGATTCTCAGGGATCTGTGCAAGTCAGACAAGGTGGGTAGTCAGTCCCTTTGGCTTTTCTAAGATCCCAACTAACAATGTTTTGTGTCCAGCGATGGGCGGTGGTATCGCTGCGCTACTTCAACCCGGTGGGCGCCCACATCAGCGGGCGGATTGGGGAGGATCCCAATGGCGAGCCCAACAACCTGATGCCCTACATTGCCCAGGTGGCCGTGGGCCGACGAGCCAGCCTGAGTGTCTACGGCAGCGACTTTCCCACGCACGACGGCACGGGAGTGCGCGACTACATCCACATTGTGGACCTCGCAGAGGGACATGTGAAGGCGCTGGACAAGCTGCGCAACATCGCCGAGACTGGCTTCTTCGCCTATAACTTGGGCACCGGCGTGGGCTACTCGGTGCTGGACATGGTGAAGGCGTTCGAGAAGGCCTCCGGCAAGAAGGTCAACTACACCCTGGTGGATCGCCGCTCCGGAGACGTGGCCACCTGCTTTGCGGATGCCAAGTTGGCCGATCAGAAGCTGGGCTGGAAGGCCGAGCGCGGCATCGACAAGATGTGCGAGGACACGTGGCGCTGGCAGAGCCAGAACCCCAACGGGTATGCCAACAAGTAGTGGCCCGTCTGCCCGTCCGTCAGTTCCTGAGTTACTACACCTGCCCCATAACTCAGGTTAGCCAGTTTGTGTATATTTCTTTCCAAATTCGCGTGTAGTATCCCCTATTTTCGATGTGTGCAAGTGTGTGTATGTAAATCCAAAGTACTTTGTAATTAAAAAGGCTTTTCGCTGTTGTCATGTAACTCTCAGCCTATTACTGTGTTTGGTGACCGCTGGCATCGTTGACGTTAGTTGATGTTGACGCGCACCAATTGGCGCAATCGCGTAATTAAGGTCGGAGCCAAGGTGGCAGAAGTCGTCACTGGGAGTTTTCACTTAGTAATAGCTCATATTTTACCTGAGGGCAATCAGATCTCAATCCAAAACTGATTCACTCTAAAAACCCGCTTATAAGTGTTTTAGAAAACTACTATGTAAGACCAACAAATAGAATGCTAGACACACTTCCCTCACATTTATATAGCAAACATTTATTCAATTGCAATTTAACATTAAAAACTCAATTTTAAAACTTAAGTGATGCGCTTTCTACGCACATATCTGCACAGTTAAAGTCATTTATCACAAGTAAGTACTATGAATGTATGTTGGTTTCAACAACTTTGCGTTCGTCATTTGCTTCGGTTTCGGTTTGGTTTTTGGAATGGTCTGCACATATAAAAGTACAAAATTGTTTATATGGTGGATTCTAATGTTTGTGGAACTGTTTGTTTATATGGGTATTTGGCAATCTGTTTTCTGCTCAAGAGCTTGGCGAGATTCGTTCAACAACGGATGTTGAGGCAAAGAAATCGAAATCGAATTTAACAAGAAGCATTACTGGGTGCTACATTTACGGCTGGCTATATGTGTGCGCGATATGCATAAGTTATGAATACATATATATATATATATATAATATCTAGGAGTTCGGATAGTTTCCAAGGGGCGAAGAGATCCTAGCCAAGGGAGGCAGTGGAGGGGATAGTTAAGATGCCGCTTCAATACTGCTGGAGTCACTGGAGTTCGAGATCCACTTATGTGGAGGTCACGCCCTTGCGTGCCACCAGCATGTTGAGTATCGGGTTTTTACGGATGTAGCTCACGGCCTTTTTGTGGGTGACCATGGTGAAGTCGTAGCCGTTGCACTGGAGGATCTTGTCATGGATCCGCAGACCAGCGCGGGCGGCTGGACTACCCTCGTGCACTTCGGTCACATAGATGCCCTGGTTTAAAATAGTTCGAAATATTATTAAATCATGATTTCTTCCGAAAATACCAGAATAGGCAGAACCAAATTCTTGTTATAAAAAACATACATACATTTAGCTGTTTATCAATTTAAGGAACCTTTATGTATTTGTTGAAGAACAACTAATCTCAGTTGGTTACTTTTTAAACGTTAGCTGACTTTCAAAATTCTCTTGTTATAAATATATATGTAACCTGATGTCAATATTGGTGTTTTTCCTGAGTAGACTTCCTAGTATCTTTTCACACAATACTAATAAAACTCCATTTTACTTTTGAATCGTTTGGAAACAATTTGAGAGAAGATATTTCAATACTACTGCTATAAAAATATGTAAGCTTACAGAACCTAGCTTTAGAGTCGGCCTTTAAATACTCCAATGTTTTTTCTGAGTGCAGATTCCCTAGTATCTTTGGATAAAACTATTGGTTACTTTTTAAGCTATAGCTTATAATTGCAAGTCATTCAATACACTCTTGTTATAAATATAAATAGGCTTAGTTCTCTTTAAAGTCAAGAATTAGGTTCCCTAGTGGTTTTTCTGAGTGCAGTTTCCCTAGTAGCTTCTCACATAATCCGTGTAGCCTTGGGGACTCTTTTTATAGTCCTGATCGATTCCTCCGCCGATCTTGAAGCCGCACTTTAGAATCTCCCGCCCTTCCTGATCGTAATCCTTTTCCTTGTGCAACGTGATGGGAATCTGGGAATTGTACATTTGAGTTAGTTTGTTGTTCAAAAATTCAAGTAGCTTCCCATAATTTTTTTGGGTGCTCCAGCGACCCAATTTCACTAACACACCCATGCGACTGTGTGCGTGTGAGCCAGGCTTAAACCATTCACAACTTACGCTCAAACATTCCATTGCCGTGCCGGCCTGATGCTGAAATGCCATTTTCGCCATGTTTGCAGGTGTTTTTATTTACTTTGATTTGCTAAAACAATTCTAAAATAATTAGTCAATAGAGGTGGAAAAGCATCGATGCCAACTGCTGATATCGATGTTTTGATGTTCTTTAAATATCGATGTGTCGACCGATTTCCCTACAGAAATGTTAAAAACTAACGGTTTCGTAACAGAAATGTTAAGCGATAACGATGTTCTAACAGAAAATTTAAATGTTTCCTAATCTTCATTAATTTAATCTGAGTCGCAAGTTATATTATAATCCCTTAGCAGTAAAGTGAAAGATTTTACAACTTATGTAGTTTTATTTAAGTGTTAAATATTAAGTGTTCTAGAGCCTAAAAACCTATGACCGCCGCATGGCCAGCATAGTATTGATTTCCCAGATGATGATGCGTGTCCTATCGATGATCTCGCGTAGCTGCCGGTTCTTCAGCTTCACAGTCTCGATGAGTTCGTGGTTCTCCTGCAGGACCTTTCTGTACTCATCGCACTGCGAGGGCTCGATCCTCGGCTCCGGCTCATCGCGGTAGGGAATCAGGCTCTCAGCGCTCATGTAGTCCATGCCAGCGTCGTTGCACTTCTCGTAGATGATGCGAACGCGCTTGAAAAGCAACCTTATGGTGCGGAAATATTCCTGCACCTTCTTCTCGGTGTTGTTGTCCCGGTGCGAAGTGGGCTGGATGTTCTTGAGGGAGGCGAACACCTCCTGGAAGCGCGAGGCGATGTCCTGCACGGTTTCCTGGCCCAAACGCGATAGCTGGACAATGTTGATCTCCTTGTGGGGATTTTGCTGGGAGATGGCCAGCATGTTGTTGTTGCCCCCTCCAGCATTTCCACCAGGTGGAATTCCTGCTCCTGGGTTGAGTTGTTGCTGCTGCTGCTGGGGAATGTTTTGTTGTGGCATGTTTTGCTGCTGCGGTTGCTGCTGTTGGGGCACCACGCCCCCAACGCCTCCCATTCCAACGCCGACGCCCACGCCCACACCAACTCCCATGCCCACTCCTTGCTGGGGCATTATCATTTGTTGCTGCTGCATCATCTGCTGCTGCTGCATCTGGTGTTGCGGCGACATGCCGGGCATCAGGCCGACGCCAGGACCTCCAGGTCCTTGGGGATTCATCTGCATTCCACCCGGTCCGCCCATCATGCCCATTTGTTGTTGCTGCTGCTGATGCTGCGGCGACATGTGCATCTGCTGCATGTTGCCGTGCTGCATGCCGAATCCGCCCATGGGCATCATGTTGGGGCCACCAGCTGCTCCGCCGGCGCCAGCAGGTCCCTGGTTTCCTTGGTTTTGTCCGTATTTCCACATTTTTGCAATCTTAAAAAATAACAAACAGCAATTGTGGAAACCTTAAGAAAGTGCGGTGTTGGAAAGCGTCAAAAGTGCAGTTAACCAAACAGCTGGGCCGGCATTTAAGTGCTGCTAGGTGTTGAGCTCTCGAATTCGCTAAATTCTGGTTTAAAAACAAACTATATCCATAAGGAAGAAAATATACAACAAAATATGGGTTTTTAAATAATAGTAGATATAATTCCCATAATAACATATAAGAACCACATAATATTTCTTTCAATTAATAATAATATAATAAAAAATAATATTATGCACATAATATAATTGTTACTTTTTTTTGAATGTGCGTATTTATATGGACCTAACAATGCATTATATGCAAACTAGTCTCTCAGTTTTAAAGCTATCTGCATGAAACTTTCCCAAAAGTTGTCTTTCTATTGCAGGTAGTATATAAGTCGGAACGAGCCGGATCGGACGACTATAGCATATAGCTCCATAGGAACAATCGGAAAAATAAATGAAAAAAAATTATAACTTTGCTGTTTTTTAATTTTTTGTTTAGTTCTTCGACATATAGTAATGGTAAAATATTTCCGATTTACGGTTTAAATTTCATCAAAATCGGACGACTATAGCATATAGCTCCCATAGGAACAATCGGAAAAATAAATGAAAAAAAATTATAACTTTGCTGTTTTTTAATTTTTTGTTTAGTTCTTCGAGATATAGTAATGGTTTATATTTCAGAATTACGGTTTCAATTTCATCAAAATCGGACGACTATAGCATATAGCTCCCATAGGAACAATCGGAAAAATAAATGAAAAAAATTATAACTTTTCTGTTTTTTAATTTTTGTTTAGTTCTTCGTTTATATGTTTTCCATTTTCAAATATGCTATATCTAGCCTGAAATACTTTTAGCTGGCAACACTGCGGTAGACTGTGGAGAAGTCGGAGAGAGATTTTACAACACTGCAGCAGCGAGGGAGTTGCCAGATGGACCGTCAATTAGTAAGTGCTGGAAATCGCGAGACTGACAGCTGAGCGGCATTTGGTCGAATTTGTCCTTATGATTTCAAAAGTGAACTAAAACATGTCTCGCGACGAAAATAATGGATTTAGTGAATGGGTAAGACTATAATTAAACATTTAAGACATAAAATAACAGCCGCAAATTCTCTTTGCAAGGGCGGCTACTTCGAGGCCAAGAAATCCAAGTTGGAGGAGCAGTTCGCGGCCGCCAGCGATCCATTTCGCAAATCTGACCTGTTTAAAGGTATTTCGATATTTGTTAATGGCCTGACCAATCCATCGGCGGATGAACTTAAGCGCATTATGATGGTACACGGCGGAACCTTTCACCACTACGAAAGGAGCCACACGACCTTCCTAATAGGCTCTGTGCTTCCAGACGTCAAGGTCAGGAACATGAATCTCAGCAAGACTATCAGTGCCAAGTGGGTGGTGGATTGTCTGGCCAACAACAAAATATTGGACTACAAGCCTTATTTGCTGTACACCAACCAGAAGACTTCGCAACCCAGGCTTGACTTTGGAAAGATGACCAAGAATGGTAGTATAAGTGAGAGCAAGATGCTGATGGAGCACCCGCCGAAAGATGAGCTTGGCGGGATTCTCAAGGAGCTACAGCAGGCAGAAAAGGAGGTCAGCTTAACCGAAATTAAGATCACCAACTTGTCCACCGAAGACAGTACAGTAAATGAGAGCAACATGAAGGTGGAGGAGCCCCCCAAAGATGAGTTGGTCGGAATTCTCAAGGAGCTGCAGCAGGCAGTGGCCACTTCCCCAGAAAAGGAGGCCAGTTTATCCGAGACCAAGGTCACCAACTTGACCACCACTGCAAATACTTCTAGCGTAGCACGTACCGCCGCTGATCCTAACTTTCTGAGCGAATTCTACAAGAACTCCCGCCTGCACCACATTGCTACTCTGGGAGCTGGCTTCAAGCAGTATGTGTGTGAGCTGCGCCAGAAACAAGGCTTGAAGGGATTCCCCAAGCGTGAGGCACTGAAATCCCTAAAAAAATCCAACCAAATGGGCTCAGAGCGCTTTGTTATGCACATCGACATGGACTGTTTCTTTGTGTCCGTGGGCCTGCGCTCGCATCCCGAGCTCCGTGGCCTGCCCATTGCAGTGACCCATTCAAAAGGCGGCAGTGCAGCTACCGATGTGCCCGTGCATCCGCAGGCGGATAGAAAGGCCGAGCTGGAGCTGTTCGCCAAGCGCTTTGAGCACCACCTTCATGACAACACCAAAGCCGATAAGGTACGCTCTGGTTTCGACAAGAAGATGTCGCTCTCGGAGATCGCCTCCTGCAGCTACGAGGCTCGGGCCAAGGGCATTCGCAATGGCATGTTCGTGGGTCAGGCCTTGAAGCTCTGCCCGGAGCTGAAGACGATCCCCTACGACTTTGAAGGCTACAAGGAAGTGGCCTTTGCCCTGTACAACACAGTGGCCCAGTACACCTTGAACATCGAGGCAGTGAGCTGCGATGAAATGTTTGTGGAGCTAACAGACCTGGTGGACGAACTGAAGGTGGATGTGATTGCTTTTGTGGGGCATCTCAGGCAGGAAGTGCACGCCAAGACGGGATGTCCGTGTTCAGCGGGTGTGTCCGGCAACAAGTGAGTGTCAAAATACCTAAAAATCAAATCAAACTAGAGTAATTACCTCTTTTTAGATTACTGGCCCGCATGGCTACCAAGGAAGCCAAGCCCAACGGCCAGTTCTTGCTGGACTGCAAGCAGGATATTCTGGCCTACATGGCGCCTATGTCGCTTGATGCTCTGCCAGGAGTGGGAAGCAGCATGAGCCACAAGCTCAAGCTGGCCGGCTTGAAAAACTGTGGAGATGTGCAGGGGACATCACTGGAGAGGCTGGAAACGGTGCTGGGCAAGAAACTGGGCCAGAATTTATTCCAGAACTGCAGGGGCATTGATGAACGTCCCTTGGCTTTTGAACAAGTTGGTTGTCCCAATGTTTTTAGTTTTTATTGTTTAACAAACTACTTATTTTTTAGGCGCGCAAAACGGTGTCCGCCGAGGTAAACTTCGGCATCCGCTTCACCAATTCGAATGACTGCGAAAAATTTTTGCGCCAGCTTAGCGACGAGGTTACCAAGAGACTTGTTGACATTAAGCGCAAAACCAGGTCAATCAACCTGAAGATTATGGTGCGTGCCCCCGAAGCGCCAGTGGAAACCTCCAAGTATATGGGTCACGGAGTGTGCGACACCATCAACAAGTCCGCGCTTATTAAGCATGCCACTGATGATGTAAATGTCATCACCTCGCAAGTCCTCAACCTAATGAAGGAAGCCGATCTGTCGCCCGTTGAACTGCGCGGGATTGGCATACACCTCACTAAGTTGGAGGATGCCAGCGAAGTTCCCAAGGAGAATGTCATCAAGCGCATGTTCGTCAAGATGTCAGAGATTAAGAAAGGTACTTTAGTCGATAGGAGTAGCATAGCATAGAAATAATATCTCCACATAACCTGTAGATCAACCTGCTGTGAAGAAACCATCAATCGAAGTTAAGTCTGTGGCACTAGAACACTCGACCACGTCACTAAACGGAGACAAAGGTATTTAAGCCGACATATACATATTTGCGGTCAAAATAATAGTAGTTTTTAAACTTTTGGAAATAGCTATCAAAAATAGTTTGGAAGCAACCTTTAAAATGCTTTTTTATATTTTTTTATAACTTAAATAATAGTTCGGACACTTAAATCATTTTTATTCCAATACAAAGTGGAGATGAACAAGAATTTATGGTTATTTCCTTAATTTGTTGTAAAATCATTAACTATAGTATGTTGTAATGTTAATATTAAAGAATTATTAACATTTTCCTTGAGCAATTAAAACTATATTAAAGGTTTTACAAACCTATTTTTGATTATTGGTATCTCGCATTTTCATAAATTAAAAAAAAAGGTTTTCCCACGCTTTAAAAGTCTGTTTTTGATTGTCCCACTACTGTTATTTAGACCGCAGCTATTGTAGTTTTATTGATAATAACCTTAATCACCCGCAAATCGCTGTGCAGTGGACAAACCACCAGCAGATGAGATCAAAGCCAAGGCCCGGGAGCCCAGGAACGTGATGGCCATGCTGACAGCAGCAGCAGTGCAGGGAAAAAAAAGGCTAAACGTAGAAGTAGTGCCACCTGGTGCTGAACTCGATTCGGATATTCTGGCTCAGTTGCCGGAGGATATACGCCTCGAGGTGCTCTCGCATAAGGAGCAATACCTGCGCATAGCCGAAAGCGATGGAAACACCGCTCCTGGTCCTCGTTCTCCGCCGCCTTTGATGAGGCTCAACCGCTCCCCAAATGGCAGTCCCTTAAACGCCAGCGATCTGAAACCATCTACTTCCCGGGCTGCCGTGGCCCGATTGCAAGAGCGTACTATTCGCAAGGAGCAAGCGCCTAGCGTCCGATCGGATGAGATCGTGGCGGAATACATTGATGAGCTGCCCAAGCACATGCATCCCGCCATTCTGGAGTACATCTCGCGACCCGCCAACGAAGTGCCCGAACTGTTGATGGAGCACAACTACAAGAGCCTGCTCAACGAATGGGTCAGCCGGGAGGAGGTGCCTAAGCCAAAGGACGTGGAAATAATTCACCGACAGATCTCCCACATGATTAAAAACGACAAATTGAATCACATATACGACGTGATGAAGTATTTTTGCCGGTATTTATTGGGTCTTAAACTGACGATTTTATTTCTCTAAACGCTATCCTTCTTACACAGCATCATTAATGCGAAACGGAGCAGTTCCTGTTGCTGGCATGTGGCATACAAACACATCGAGGAGAATATTCAAAACCAGATACTGGAGCTTGAGGGCTACAACCTTTGCTTCACCGAAAACATTCGCTGCTACAAGTGCACGTAGCTTTTTGGGACCACTTCAAACATGTTTCAAACGGATAAGGTTAAGGTATTTGAATAATTTCGCATTGCACTTGCAAAAGTACTTATAGTAACATTTAAAAATGAGAAATTTTGAAGCCTTTTTATAAAAAAAGTGATATCGTTTTAGACTATGAAGTCATTGGCCATTTTGCTTTATGAGAAAGGATCTCAAAAACTATTTTAAATAGTTGAGCTATTATTTATTTTTAACCAAAGAATTGATACCATGTTAAATCCATTTAAGACTACGTCAAAAAATCATTTGTCATTTAACTTTATCAGAAAGTCTCTCAAAAACTATTTTAAATTGTTATTGCATAATTTCATTTTTACCAAAAGAAAGCATTTGGTTTTTGAGTTGAATCCAGAGAATTCCTACCTGTTTAATAAATGTTATTAAAGAATTGTGGATATTGGATTGAAACTGGAGAATAAAGTGTTTCTTATATTTGAACATTTAATAAGGCTAAAAGTCTTTTAACAAATATTAAATGTTGTGGAAGAAACCATTTTGCTGGATCTAATGCAACCAAAATAAATAAGTTCAATCCAGAGAATAAAATTGATTTTTATATGTTAAATAAATGTTATTAAAAGTTAAAAATATGTTGTAGTTCATTAGTGATCATTGATGTAGTTTTTCCTTGGCATAATTTTCTGTTTTATACATATAGCTGGCTGAAAAGAAATGCCACCGAGCCACTTACAACTTCAAATGTGCTCAGGTAGCAATTAACGTAGCAAGAGCGGTAAATAATGTGGGGCTGTGGATTGGATGCTGCGACGATGGCGTTGATAACTTCATACGTTAAAGGGCAGAGCCCTGTCTTCGAGGTGGCTTTAAACTGGCGGTGGCTTAAACCAAACGCCCCGGTGGCTCTTTCCCAGCACAGCAAAGCCGGGCCACTCAAGACAAATAGGCCAGGCGGGCACAACACCTGGCGGAACTGGCAAGTCATAATTTGCACTTTAATGAAAGCGGCATCGCATCCACTCGAACAGGTTAGTGTTGAACAGTTCTCTAAAGTCACTGCAGTTAATCGCTGCGACGGCTGTAATATGTAATTGATTCGCTCGCCTTTGCCTACCAGTTTCCCCTTAAGAGTCCCACAGCTCCAGCATTTAGCTTCAATCCGAACCCATCCCATTCGCAGCCCCATGACAAACCATAACAATTCCAAAGCCAGCTGTCCAGAGATGGGAAATACCTAGGAAAATACCCAGTATACTATTTTAGGATTACATTATAAATTAATTTTTAGTCTTATAGAAAATTAAAAAAATTATTGGGTACTCCTATCCAGTAACCTTTTTAATGCAACCCACATGGGCTACAAATTTTTTGCGTCGTTACTTACGTATTTAATTAATTTAGGAATTGATATTTTTTAATTCATATTGTAAAAAATGGTACATGTATTAATAATGTACCCCACCTGGGTAAAAATTCGTACCATCTCTGAAGGCCACCCCCCTTTTGGCTGGCAGCTGGAGCTCAAACACGAACCCAAACTCAAGCGCAGGCTGGAGCAGATGTTGCCCGGTAATTATAAATAGTCAAGCTGCATTTCTGGCTCAGCATCCGGTGGCGATGTGGCTGGTGTCTCTGTGGGTTGGGAACGAAAATGGGAGTGGGAATGGGTATGGGGATGGGCTGGACCTGGCTCTCGGGATTTACATGAGCTACGCTTTGTCTGATTTAATTATGTGCGCAAAAGGCGTCGTTGTTTCATAAATTTTATGCATCCTGTCGTCGCGGAACTCGGTAGCAGCAACATGGGGCTCCCAGCAGCAACTGCAACTTGCCCCATGTAGTAGTAGTCGAGTTATCTGGCCCAGACCAGATGCAAATGTTGTCAAGTTTTGATAGACTTGTTGGCTGCCAAAGCGATTTGTCAACGACTCCTCGGCGGTTGGTTTGGCTTGGCGTGGTGCTTAGATTCTTGTCTCCACTGATTTCTCTTAGCATCGCCTAGTTTTTGTTCATCTTTTCTGGAATTGAGATAAAGAAGAGTTCAAATTGTACTCTGAAAGCTATATCCCATTTGTTGCAGAAATTGAAAGTATTTAAATTACTTAAATGATGAATCAGAAAAGACATTACGTTTATTACTTTTGATATTGAAATGTATGCGGCATTTCACAAATTGATTGGGTAATAAGAAAAACTGCAGTACACATTATTACATTTGATAATCAAATGTAGTATGCCGTTTTTGACAAATTGTCTTGGTACTAAGGCAAACTGCAGTAAACTTTGTATACATTTGAGAGACATATACCACATTCAAAAGCTCTGACAGCTATCTTCCACCAACAGAGTGATGGGTGAGTGTGAGTACCTAGCAGTCTAGCAGCAGTAGCAACATGTAGGCCTAAGCCGAAGCCCAGCGTGTTGCCAGGTTTATTCCCACGCTCGCGAAGTCAAGCAGACTGCCAAACTGGCAACAGTAGCTGCCGGAGCAGCTGGAAACTGTCAACATTATCGGACGTGACTCCGCGACAAGATCACTGCCAGAGTTTCACTATATACCAGTATACGCTCAGCTGGTTTCAGCCCTATGCCAACGACATTGCCCACATGCAAATCTACATATACATATGCTGCGTCTGGAGAATTCGAGGCTCTGAGATGCTGATAATGCCTGGGGTTTTCTGTGTGGTTGGTTTCGGCTGCTAGGCTACTAGGCTGCTAGGCTGCTAGGCTGCTACCAAATAAGTCGCGGCAGACGATTCGGATTTAGCCGCCAAAGTTGCAACTGAGGTTGGGTCTATGCAAAACTTCTAGCCAATTAACTTGGCCGGCGGCAGAGGAGAGACCTGGTGCTGGTGCTGTGCCTTATGATTAGAATCGTCGTCAGCGGGCCGCCAAACGGGTACAGCAACAGCAACTGCAAAAACAGCAACACCAACAACAGCAACAGCAACTGCAACTGCAACAGCAGCAACATCAACCGCAAGCAACCAAAGCTAATGAACCATGTTGCCGCTGATGAACCCGAACTGATTAATGATGGTTGGATGGGAAGGAATGGGCCAGCAGGCCAGCAGTTGCCACTGCCAAGACCGATGGGGTTACACTCCCGAATCCCGAGTCCCGAGTCCCGATCCCCAACCCCCTCCTCCAAAATCCCTGAGGCCCAGCTAACAACTTAACTAGTTCAGTGGTGGGCTTAGGGTAGCAATAAAAGCAGTGGGAGAAATTTGGGTTAATTTTTTGTTTTTGAAAAGTTTATTGACATATTCCCCTATGTACATGAAACTAAACCTCATACTAAATATTTCTTTGGTCAATCATTAATTTAAAGTATGTATGTGAAAAATTGAACTTACGTATGTTTAAGGACTTTTCTTGTCAAATAGTTTATTATTTGGTGTATAAAGAAATGTTATCTATCATCTTTAATAGCCTTAGTGTTTGTCTAATCACCAACAAAATATTTTAATAATGAAATTGAAGTCTACTTTAGCAAAATTGATGTTGTTTATAGATCATCTGTGTTTTTTGGCGTGTAGAAGTAGAGGTTCAGTCAATTTTCGGCCAGCTGAGTAAGGGGCTAACAAAACCCGGCAAAGGCAAAGGCAAAGGCAATGGCAAAGTCAATGGCAAAGGCAAAGGCGGTGGCAATGGCGATGGCGATGGCGAAGCCCAATGGCCATGGCCGAAACAAAGGCCGCGCAGGCGCACCTGAGAATGTTGATAGCCCCACGGAGGCAGTCCGACGGAGTGGGAGTGGAGGTGAGATGGTCAGCAGGAGGAAAAAAGGAGGAGAACCAGCTCGAGTCCAAGTGCAAGTCGTTTTTTATGCCACTCAAGCGGCGACAACAGGGATTGCTGCCACAAGGGTCTTGAAGATCCGCGACCGAAGTGGAGTGAGGGGCCAAGAAGTGTAGTAAACCTGGCCCAAAGCTCGTTTCGGCCGGGCCCTTTATCACATGCGCACATCATTTACTTGAAAAGGAGACAGGGACGCAGCAGCGCACTTCAGCAATTGCCTTTAAAGTGTTTGCGTCGTGACAAAATCAATGTTGCCCGTCTGTTGCTGTTGCCGTTGCCGTTGCGATGTTGCTGCTGCGATGTTGCTGCTGCTGGTGCTGATGCTGCAATGCTGCTGCCGTGCAGCTGAAGCTGAAGCTCTGACAGCCTCCTCGCGGACAGTGATTCATGGTTTATTAAGCGCATTATGCCGCAGGACACTTTGAAGTTTACAAAGAAGAGTAGAAGGAGCAGTTGCACGTGTTTCGAGGCCCTTAAAAATGCGGCAATTGTTGGCTGGCCCTTTGGCCATGACTTGGACACTTGGCTGGATATTCTATGTGGCTGCCGACTTGCAGGGCCGGCAATTGATTACTTAACGTGTTTTATGCGTACGGCGAGCTATGTGCCGTCTGCCAACTGCCGACTGCCGCGTTAATTTGCCTCCGTGGCCTTGGTCTAAACTAAACGTCCAAACAAATTGCCGCTCGACAGGCGCGGCCGTAAATCAGCGCAGCGGTCAAAACACATCAGCAGCATCAATGGTCAATGGCCAACTGGCCGTGCGTTTGCCCAAACACAATCTCGACTTGAGAGCTTCCCATGCCAGAAAGCGGTGAAAAATCCGCAAACCCTCCAGCTGCAGACACCCACATGCGGCGAGACCAATTTCAAACGGGGCGGTTCGAAAATCACTTCAAACGATAAGCCAGTCAGCGGAAAATACAGAGGTGGTGGCGTGAGGACAATAAAGCGCATATAACCATGTCCCTGTCAAAAAGGAAAAAATAACACGAAAGTTTCGAAGGTGTTTAATCCTACTTCTACATTCCAAAGAATTCAAACCACAAAACTAAACATGAGTTTAATTCCATTATTACAAGAGTCTATAAAATTCAACAGACAATTTTTTACAAAATGCTGACTAAAGCCATTTTAATTTTAATATTTTAACCATTCTTCTTCTTAATGCGAAATAAATTAATGGCTCTTTTTGTTTTGTTATGTACAAAATAACTAGAACATTTTATTTTACGAATTTGGAAAATATAAGCCTAATTTTAGTAGGAAAAGAATTGATTGGAATTTCGCTCATGAAACAAATTAAAATATAATTATGTTGGCTTAGTAATTTTTCGCAAATGAAACTTATCAAAAACGATGAAATCAATAGCTTTCGTCAAATACGACTCATGTTCTTCAAAACAATAGGTCAATTCCGAGTTTATTTGATAATTGCTCAATTTGGCTCGTGTCACGCGACTTTGCTCTGGGTGTGAACCAACACGGCGTATGCGCAACGCTCGCATGTGCAAATGGAATTAATTATGCGCCGCGTAAACAAATACAAAACGAATGGAAATTGAGTGCGAGATGAATTGCCAGTCGGAGATGTTGGCGGGCGATAAGGAATATAAACGCGACTCTGATTTATGCTCGTGTTGCTGTTGTGCTGTTGCTGCTGCTGCTGCTGATGTTGCAGCCGTGTCTTGCTGCTGTTGCTGTTGCTGGCATTACGTATGCCAAAAATATGCAAATTGGCAATTGGAAGTGTGAACACCGCCAGTGGCAAAAGCAGCAGCCCAGCAGCAGCAGCAACACACTAGCAACATCAGCAACAGCGTCAACTTCCCCTCTGCAATATGCAATACTTACACACATATATATATGAGCACTTGCCATTAGAATGCCGCCGCCAATCGAAGCGTCAGAAATAAATTACAAAACCGTGTAAAGTGCAAACTGGACTCAGACATGGATGGTGGTTCTCTTTTTCTTTATTTTTTCCCTCCATTTTTCGCAGCGCATTTTGTCTTTTGACGTTTCGCCTGGTTCTCTAATCGCCTTTATGGCCACATAAATCTTGGCTAAAATTTGCCGTTGTCCGCCAATGGATTTCCTTTATTTATTTATATGTTTTTCAGCTGATTTTTCGCTTTTTCACTTTGCAATTGAGCTGCAAACTGGTCCACACTTTGATTTATTTGAGCCCCTCAGCGGCGGCAAAGATAAAATTCTGCGCGCTTTCACGCATTTTTAATTACTCCCTCTTTTCCTGCATATACAGTATGTACGTGTATATCCGATCTGAGCGATCGAGCGATAATGCCATGTCGTGTGCAGCCGGCCACCTGTAATTGAATCACACTACCTGGGAAATATGCTAAGCATAACCCCGCCCCTATTCATATATATCAGGGGGTGGAAAGGGGTCAGTCAGTCGACCAGCTGTTGATGGCAGCTGACAGGTGCAATTGCTCTCTGCAAATCGTTGTAATTCCAAGAGTTCAGGCAAAGTCACACGGCTCCCCATATATGGCCATGTGGCATGACATTAATCGCGGCATTACATCAGCTACGATATCGCATTTTACTTCGCTTCTGTGGGCCATGCTAATTATTACACGAATCGTTTAGAGATCTTTTAATTCCAAGAGAACTTCTGGTTATCCACCATGTGCTTAATAGTTAAAATATACTTAAATATTAATAAAGCTTACTTGCTCAAATTGGTTACCAATGTTCGATTATTCCTTATTCAATATTTATATCTCAATGCTATCTTGAAATTGATTTTTTGATTTCATATTTTAAGCAAGTGGAAACCATGTCAAATTGCAATTAAATTGATAACTCATAAAGTTTTACATATATAATTATGTGGATATTTATAAATAAATGTTTATATAATTTTATCAGTTGGTATTAAAATGTAAGCCAGTTTACCAATGTATAAACAAATAGTTTCATTTAACAGTGTTTTGTTTTCAGTTACAAAAAACCTATTTTCCTTAGAAACAATTATTAACTATATAGATATCGCAGCTACTGAATTAACCTGAATGGGTGCTCACATAATTTTAATACCCACTAATCTTCATGTGGAGTACTATACTATCCATCACACTTAACACTCCCGCTGGCGTTGCAATTACGTTTATCCTCCACCCACCCAAGAGCAGGATTCAAACAAAAACTCAGAGCGTTCGGCACAATCACAGCGGCATTTAGTCATACCAAACGCTACATAAACTGACAGTCTATTTGTTTTATGTCAGGCAGCGGCCGTTGCCATTCGCCGGTCGAGATTGCAACGGTTGCCCCGGTGCAGCAGCACAAGCAGCAGCAGCAGCAGCAATTGTTGCCGCTGACACGCCTGCAATTGCGGCGATATGAATCACACGCCGCCACGGAGAGTCGGTTTATCTAGATAAATAATTATTCAACTTAAATCGAAATCGTAATGAATTTTTCCAAGTTCTCCTCCGTGGTTTCTTTTTTTTTGTTTTCGCGGGAGTGTCAAAGTGACGGCGTTGCATTGTCAGTGGTTCGTTAGCAATATCGCACAGCGGCAACATGTTGCCGCCGCATGTTGCGCGGCTTAATTGGACAGCGATACAAATCGGACTGATCGCACTGTGAGGGTTTCTTACCCAAACCCAAACCCAATTCCAATCCGAATCCAAATCGGAGTGGCCACGCCCACCCGAAACACCTGCAACCGTTTACACGACAGCAACTGCAACAGCAGCAACAGCAGCCCAACAGCAACATGAGCATGGGCAACCGCCAAGACGATGGCAATTTGTCAAATTTCCGCATCGAAATTGGAGCTGAGGCTAAAGCCCAACATAAAACTAAGGCTAAAACCCCGAAGCCGAAGCTGAAGCCAAGTGGAAACGGTTCGTCTGGACTCACTTAACGCCCAGTCGGCGTTGCAATTATCCTTATTAGTTGTGGCATAAAACATCGGTCTCCTTGCCAAAGGGCATACAGTAGATGCAGCTTAAATATAACCACCACCTGGCACTCTAAGAAAATTAATATATAGACAATTAAGGTAATTGGCTAGAGCAAGGGCAAACGTTTCTTTGTAAATATTTTAATTTTCGAAAAAACAGTTTTTTTAAATGTTTTTTTTTAATAAAGTTTTTTACTTTCTAATCAGTTTTCAAATTTCAAAATGTAAAACGAAATATCATCTTCAAATGTTTTCAAGGATAATTTAAATATGGAGTATGTATATGGGCAGCCAATTCGGGTGTATTATTTGAGAAAATTCTTTACAAGGGAGTTCACCTGTCTCCCTTTTGATATCGAATTTTGTTGCTGTTTTTCGTTGCTTTCGATTTTGGCTTAAGCGGCCTCTTAGCGCTTGTTTGCACTGATAAATGCGAGCAGCAACAGGCTTTAAGGTTTAAACAGCCTCGACAGCAGCGAAATGTGGCGGGCATACAACTAATTACACGGCTCGAGTGTTGGGGCTTCCTGGAAGGCGACCACTTGGCCAATTTCACACCAATTCCCAAAGTCACGGCGATCGTTGCGCTTCAAGTTTATGTTCTTTTCACTTTTATGGGCTGGCGGGGGCCCATTATTAGCCACCAGACTTGGGCAGAAGCAGAAACATCATCCTCCTGGATCGCTCTCATCCGATGCCATCAATTGGTCCCTGTCCCCGGCAATTATGGATCGCAGCCTTCGTTTTCCAGTTTGCTGAGAGGCATTGTGAAGCATTTATGGCGCCGCATACGCGGGCAATTAAACAATCGGCAACAACAATGCCAATGCCTCCGAGTTGGCCAAATTAAGCCCGTTGACCATAGTTGGTCAACGAAATCGAAACAAGTTGTAAGCGATAAGAACCATTGGCCATTGTTGCTGCCTTAGATGTTGCTGCCGTACATGTTGCTGTCGCACATGTTGCCGCCGTGCTGTTTTCGCATTGTTGTCGCCGTCGTTGCTTGTTCATTGACTTTGGCTCTGCGCTCTGCGCTGTACACTCTGTATAGTATGTAATTATGGACATTATTATTATTGCTCTTGGCTTACAACGAAATCTACATGCAATTGCTGTTGCTGCGGCGCCAGCAATTCGAGCTGCAGGTCGATTAACAATCGGCAGGGCGGTCCCACAAACGGCTACCGAATATATATCCACTTACACCTGGGCAAGGAGATCAAGTGCGCCTTTATGATCTTATGATCGACACCTGTCCGGGATTAATCACTACCCGATTCACTACCCATTAAACTTGATTAGTGGATGCCTTTTGCAAGGGCCGGCAATTGTGTTGCCCAGGGAAATACATAAAGTTTATGGTAAACCTAATGAACCTTTCGGGAGATTCCTTCTTGGGGTGTCTAGTAATTGGTCCACTGGGGGGAACTATAAATGGAAATAAATTCTTGTGGTCTTATAACCAAGAAAAAGAAAACGAATTTTTAAATAAGTTAAAAGTTGAGTTTTATTTCGGACAATTACTAGATTACATCTTTCTTGTTAACTATTTATTATAGTAGGTCTTATTGTCAACAACTTCTATACATTCATGGAATTATTATTTGATTTTAAAGCTAAATTTTTCTTGCTTCTGTCACAGTTATTTAGACTTATTGCATAGTCGAGTGTTTTTGGTGCCCGCGGCTAATTAATTTGCCATTGCTGGTGTCCCATTAGCGTAATTGTCTGTCTCCCCTTTGACATTGCTGGCCATAGCATAGCATACCATTCCAAGCCGTTCCACTCGGATCGCCGATCGCCGATCGACGACAGTTGGACAACCAGTTAGTGGCGAGTGGCCAACCTTTAACTGCGTTTTATGTGTCACCAAGTGTCGCTTATGGGTAATTTGCATACGGCAGTTGAGCTGCGAGACGAGGCCTTGTGGCATTCGCATCAAAGAATACCGCTTCGCGTTTTCCTGGCGCCTTCTCATTGAAATGGGCGTTCCGCAGCGCCCACATCTCGTCTGCTAATGGCGCCCATCAGTCTGTGGGAACACCTGCAGTTGGCCCACGCAGACCCACCGCCCCTCAGCCACGCCCACTCCTTAGAGCACGACTCCACACAACCATCTTGCAACTTTGGCCAGCTCTCTGACGTTGAAAAAAGCGTCATGCTGATCCAAAGCAGAACACTAAAGTCACTCGAGCTGCGACTTGCAAAGAAAAGTTTAGACTAAAATTAATTTTTTTGTAATTTTTTTTTATAATTATTACAAGTATACAATTATTTTGTAAAAATATAGAAGTAAATGCCCATTTTCTAATTTTGTTTTGGTTTGCAAGTTAATAAAAATAGTAAACAGATTTAGTAAAGTCTAATGGTCTTCAAATACCATAAAAGATTTTTAAAAATATACATTTTGGACCAAATGGTTACCAATCAAACAAGAATGGTTAAACAAACTTTACTACTGCTTTCAGTTTTAAATTTAAACATCTCTTCTTCCTTGTGCGACTTTGTAGTGAGATTTGAGAATTTTGTTTAACTAGTTCTAAGATATCTGAGAGCGTTGTGTGCACATCCAAATCGAAGTGAATGAGGAGCAGCAAGACCACCTCTGAAAGATGAGGAGTGCAGCTGCAGCACAACAACACATCTTGGACTGGAGTCCTCGGCGGCAAGGGGAAGTGTCTGGGATCTGGGTTCTGGCGGCACAAGATGTCGGCTCGTTTGCCTTTAAAAGGCAAGTCTGCTGAGGATCGCAGATGTCGCCAGTAGACCGGGAACTGGTAACTGGTAACTGGGAAGGGGATCCAGACTGGCGTCCCTTTGGAGGCAGCTGCGGCTTAGAGTCTCGGCCTCCTGGCCCACGCACTTGTCTAGCAGGCCGGCCGGCAAACAAAAGGCTCCATCCAGTGCAAACTCAATTTGCCGATAGTGGAGTCCTCTGACTCTGACTGCAAATGTTGGCGGGGCGTGGGCGGTGGCGAAGTCACGACTTGGTCAATCACCGGGCTAAAGCAAGCCAAGCACATAACATATTTCCAAGAGTTTGGCTTTTTAAGGAGTTGCTCGCATAATTCCAACAGCACTCGAGCGATAAGTCCAAGCCAGAAGGTTTGTTGTGCACAGCAAAAATATCTTTCTTACAGTTTTCACGTTAAATGTTTAATTTCTTTTAATGCAGTTAAATAATTTTGTAATTTTTTTTTTACCTTACTAAAGATAAATTTAAGTTAAAGATCAATAAATTCAAATTCTATTCTTTCTCAACACAATCTTACTGGTGGTAGTTTGCTGATTAAATTTATTATATATTTTTTTTCTGTGTAAAATGGCTGGAGATCTTTCATGCTGGGCACCCCAGACCGCTGGCTCATTAAAGCTTCTTTCCGATTCCGGGCGCTATCTTATCATAAAAAACGCAGTTGCTTCAACACCTGCGAGCAGCATCAAACACGCATTAGCACTCTGATGGAATTTCGCCTCATTTCGCTGCCTTTTTTTCGGCGAGGCCGCATAAATTTCAATCAGCCTTAATAAACTGTAAATGTTTCGTCTGTCCTTTTTTTGGGATCGCATAAAATATTCGTAACACGAAATTAAAATGAAGAAAGCGGACGGAAAAAAATTGAGATGCAATCGATTTTTGCAGGCGGTTGAGAGGCGAATTTTTAAATATTTTTTAATCACAGGCTGTGCAGAATGTTCTTGCGATTTTCCATTTATTTTTATATGCCCAGTTCGCTGCTGCTGCTGCTGCTGCTCCTTGGGACACATAAAATTCACTTTAAGTGACCATAAAAATCATCCAATAAGTTTGTTCGAATTTTTCTCTGCGATGAAATTTATGTGCCTGCCATTCGGACTTCAGAAGTCCTCAAGTCATTGTGATTTCAATTTGAGACCCCGGGGCCTCTGGCGCAAAAGAAGAAGAAGGAGCGAGTCTGAGTGCGTTTGCGTGTTCCTCATCATTTGTTTGCAATGAAAATAACACCAGCATAAACAACCAACCAGTCGAAAGACAGGCCCGATTCGATTCCATTCGCATCGCTTCGATTCGATCCCAATCCCAATCCCGGCATTTGGCTCGATATTGCCACCGTCGGAGGCATTAAAATGCACAAGACCCGCTGAGCTTGTCCTCCGATTCCCAGTCCATGTCCATGTCCTTTATAGGCGCCACACCCTGCTGGGGTGCCTTCCCAAATCCCCACTCCATACACCCAATCCCCAATCCGAGAGCCCAGCACCGAACTTCGAGTGGGAGCCAACCGCATCTAAGTTATGTCAAAGCCCCAAGAACGACAGTTCCTTAATTGAATTTCTTACCCTGTCGAAGCGAATGCTTGCGTGCCCGCTTTAATTTCTCATTTCCGAACACGGGAATACTCATCATTTGTCGGTTTGCCAGAGCCACATGAAGATGTAACTTTGGAGGGGAAAATTGATGAGCGAAATTGGGAAAAAATTATGTTATTTTGGGCTGGCCAAACAAAATATGAGTTCTGCAGAAAAATTACTGTGAGTGATTGGGTAAAACATTCCTTGAAGGTAATAACAGAGAAAGACTCCTTGGTAAACAAAATAAACTGTACAAAATAGTACATATGCTTTTTTAAAAGATACAAATATTTCGTGCAAATTTTTAAGTATGAATATAAAATTCAGACGGAACATATAGGCAAAATAATAAGTACGAGTATGATTTTTTTTTGTTTTGAAGAAAAAAACGTATACTTCTTGACATGAAAAGGCTAAATACTTTTTTTTTTCTAATCTAAAAGTAATTCCTATTTCTTTTTTCTGAACTCGGAGTTTAAATGAGTTTATGAAATTTTTTAAATTAAGGAAATAAAAATCTGAAATCATGTTGTTACTAAATATGCTACACCAATGCTAAGGTGAAAAAAATTTAAAATAATTTATGTTAAATACCAGTAAGAAAGTGCTAATATATGAGTGATTACTTTACTTTATATTATGGATTTTGATATTTTGAAGGCAAAAAAAGACATTAAAAGTGTATTTCAATTAAAACAAGGAGCTATATAAATTGCTACTTTTTTAAAATTAATTAACGAACATAATTCGCTCGAAGTAATGCCTAAAATCAAGTTAAGAGCGTGCCACTTGTAACTCGAGTGGCCCCGATTTTTGGCTACTGTTCCAGCTGCAGCTTCTGTGCTTTATGTTCTTTATGGCCATGGATTGAGACATTAATGATGCAGCTGACACGAATTGGCGATGTGTCCTGGTTGCCAAGTGCGAACTGGGGCTTAGATGGAGGCGGCTCGGATTACCAGCCATCGGATGGCTCAATCCGATCCCGGCTCGAATTTCCAGTTATCCTCTGGTCTGGTCTATTCGAGGATGGGCATTTGGCGAGCCCAATTAAAAAGTCATTAGGCGGGGGGCTCCCCAATCCACTCCCCTTTTCTTGTTGTGCGAGGAGAAGGGAAAGGAAAGGAGCCTTAATTGCCGGTTCGCCATGACCAAAATGTCCGGCGGGCAACCGAAAGAAATCACTTTTAGCACGTGGAGCGGACCAAAATGATGGGCACTTGCATTAAACGAAATCGTTTAGCCGCGGCTCAAGGGGCCACAAGCTCCGAAGAAAGGATTCGATGGCAATTAAGGCACCCATCGGCAGAAAGACCGGCCCAAACTCAATTCTGACTCCGACTCCGACTCCGACTCCAACTCCAACTGCAAGTCCATGTCCTAAATGTGTTCAATTTAAATTAACGATCGCAGAGTAGCAGTTGCAGCCAGCACATGCAAGCGATGCAATTAAGCAAAAGTTTTATTTAAATTGCTGGCGCTGTCCTGTTGGTTTGAAATTTTGGCGTGTTTATGGCCTGTAACTTCTGGCCAAGAAGTACCACTTGGTTCTCGATCAGTGGAGAGCCTTTTCACTCGCACATGTGTTTGCTAATTTCTGCGTGCAGCCCAAACATTAATTAAATCGAACATTTTCGCTATAAATTGTTTGCTTAATTGCCATTTAGGGGGACACTGGACACTGGATGCTGCTGGCTGCTGGCTGATACTGCTGGCTGCTAGGTTGCATCCCATCCACGGATTGCCCACTTTTCATTGGCAGTTGAATGCCGGGCAAAAGGCAAACCATAAATAAATTAAAAGTCCCAGCGAAATGACAGCAACAAGATCAGGCAACATCAGAACAAGAGCAGCAGTATCTGGCATTGGTAGCATCAGCATATGGCCATTGGGATTATTAATGATGGCGGAAGCAAATGCGGTCTCCTTTGATACTCTGTGTCCCTGTTGCTGTCCAAAAAGGCTGACAAGCCATGTTGCAAGTTGCAAGTTGCCGTTGTCGTTCCGATGCGATTCGATGCGATGACAAACGCAGCAACATCTGCCCATCAGCAACACGAATGCTGCACAGCACTAAAGATTTTGCTGCCCAAATTGCAGTTAATCGAAGGCTGCTCCAAGCCAAAAGTTCAATAGACGGAAATTCGAGCCTCAAATGCAGCTGGGCGCCTATTTTTTACCCATTTTTTTCCCCCATTTTTTTTTTGTTTTTGCAGCCATGGGCGACGCATAACTTGGCACCAAGCTGGCAAATCGTTTTCACTACCAAATAAAGCATTCAATGCCCCCGTTTGTGGCTGTGGGCAAACAAAACCCCACGAATCGCGTCTGAATCTGAATCTGAGTCTGCATCTGAGGCTGAGGTGCGTGGTCTGCTCCGCAGCTCCAGTTCGAGTTCTCCTTGTTCAGTGGGCCTTTTTTGCTTTGTTGTGTTAGCCTTGCTTTGCATGTTATTCAATTTCAATGGCGCCAAATCTTGACCGTGGGTTGCAGACGCCAAGCCAAGAAAGTTGCAGACGCAACAAAATCCTTGGTTTTGCTTGTCGAGTTCAATGTTGCTGGCCATTTAGGCCGCGGGCAGGCAGCCAAATGGCCAGATAGTGGCCGATGTGAAGATATAGACAAGCAGATAGCCATGAATAGTTTACCGAAAGCCACCAATTTGGAGCCATGGTCAAGGGAAAACGGGAGATCACTTCGTGGAGTAGAGTTTGTTGTAGGAAAGGCGACTTTGATAAGCGAAATTATCTTAAAAAAAATGTATTTTCGCAAATCAGCCGAAAACTTAGATCTTAGGTCGTAAATTGCACAATACAGTCTGTCTTTTAGATGGGAATTTCGATTTAACAAAGGCACAAATTGTCGAACATTAAATAAATATATTCAACTCTGACATTATATGTGTTTTGACAATCAATTCATTTTTGATAAAGTATATAAAAGTTAAAAAAAAGCTTTGGATGTCATTTAAATAAATAACAAGAAATAAAAATCAATGGTTATTTTAATTATTTATTTCGTAAATTATGCGGGATAATAATACCCCAAGTTACAACAAAGAAAAACAAAGAGAGTAAAATTTACCCCTTTTGCACTCAACTCGATTTTCACCTTGTTTAACTTAATTGCGAGCCAATTTAATTTGAATCAAAGTCCCGCCAACGCCAACATTCGGCTGTTAGCTAAAGAGAAGACAAATTTGGCACAGTTAGTCTCAATTAGAGGGGTTCGAAGGAGCTGTGAGCTTTGCTTTTGGCGCTGGCCATTTTCCAGGTAATCATTAATTCCATGGATTCCCACACAAGAAACCAAAGCGCTTAGAGTGTGTTTCCTGTTTCACTGGAATATATCCAAACTACAAAGGTACCCACTCAAATGAGCCCAACAAATGCGAACGTGAGAACTTCAATTGAACTTGATGAGTGTTAGACAAGGGTTATGGTTTTTCAGGGACAATGGTTAGATATGTGATGGGTATAGGGCAGATCGAGCACCTGCCCTCAAAACTTTGCCACCTTTTTGCAGCCCATTGTCTTCTTAAAACTGCTGCTCTCAGGTTTCAATAAAAACTTAAGTAGCCCGTTAAGCTCATGAGTAAACAATAAAAATAAAATAATAAAATCAAATTACATTTGCATTCAATTTGCAGCTGCGGGCATAAAAAAACTATATAATTTAATTTGCGTTTAGTTGTGTGTGCGCCTGCAATTAAAAATCAATTAAAAAATGGCTGCAGCAGCCAAATGCAAATGCGCACGCACTGTGCCGAAAAAAACGAAAGACTTAAGACACAAACTTGACTCTGCCGCCGCCGTTTGTCTGCGTTTCTGCGTGCTGTTCACCTTCGAGACTTCTCAGCATGTCGCACACATGTAAATGGTAAACGCTTAACGCAATTTATGGCGGCCGACAAACTTTATTAAATTTTGCGAATTTCATTTTTATTTTCGTTTTTATTATGATTCTTTTGGCCGCCAGTCGCAAGTTCAAGTCGTTTGTCATTCGCACACCCGACTTTGCAGCTGGGCGTTTTTCTGTGTTGTGGCATTTGCATAAACGAATGCCCCTCTAAATGCCTTCTGACACATTTCCCCACCGCGCGGGGTGGTAATTAGAATCCGGCCTTTTAATTATGTGGAAACGTCAGACGACAGCGAAACGAAACGAAACGAGTCAAGTGGTCGCATTACAGCCACTAAATGTCTTGTGTAATTGCCCAGGCCCGATGTTCAATTAAACGGAATTGAGTCATTAAGCTGATATTGTTTGGCATTGCCCATAGGCGATCGGCAAGCGGCCTCAAGATCTTTGGAGAAACACTCCCGGGAATGTCGGAGCTTCAAGTGGGTCAAGTTTGTCAGGCATCAGTAAACTCCCCATGAGTTAAACTCTTTTAAAATAACTATTTAAAAGCATGACCCAATTAAAATTATGAACGAAATTTATTCTTGTTTCAAAATAATTTAAATTTAATAAAAAACTTCTGCATAAACTACTCCGCCTAGAAAACTTTTCTTAGCGTTTATTCTAAGTTAGCCTGTATAGAGTATATGTTAAATTTTTGAATGATATTAGTTTTCATTTTAAATTTGATACTCAACACCTTAAATGTCTTAAAACAATTTGAAAATCTACACTTAAATAATTTTAAAACAATATTATTATACATTTAATGTATTATTAAAATATGGTATAAAAATATACTTCGGCTTATACATTTAATTAACCAGTTCCCGTTTCCAATTGCAATTGCATGAGAATTAAAAATAAATAAGGTGCACATTGTGCGGCCCACTGAAAACTGTTTTTCCCATGACCTCGAAATCGGGTAATATCAGACGCTGACCACAAAAAAAGGCAGAAACTGAAAAGTAGAGGCAAGAAATTCAAATCAGACTGCGACGAGCAGCAAAACCGCGACGACGTGACGTTGAAATTAAATTAACTAGACTAGAGAAGACCCGGCTTGGTCACTCAACTTGTCAGAAAGCCAGACGATCCGACCACTTGACCAAGATCGCTGGCAAAAGACGGGTTTTTTTATCCAGCCAGACAACGCTTTTCGGCCATCTCCCTGGCTCCCTGACTCTGTGACTAACTCGAGTGCAAATTGTTTAGCATTTAGGCGGCTTTAATTTGCTGCCACGGCCATAATGCACCGCATTAATGCCGGCCAAGGCCCCAAGGCGACAATTTTGATTAAAATGCCATTTAGCCAAAGCTGCAGTCGAACATGGTCGGGCATCTTAAATAAAGTTATCCGGTGGATCGCCGTGACTGCGAGAGTATAGCCCTCGCTAAGTTACTAATTGTGGCCATAATGAATGCGCATCATAATGGATGAATCCTTGCTAGACGAGCAGTTTAACCAATGTGATGTGTTTTTAAAATATAACATGACTATGCATTATTTGCCACACTTTATAATAATAATATCTAAAAGATAAATAAGATATAACAGTAATATTAGTTGAGGTCTGAAATTTGCTGGCTCAAAAGATATAAAATCAAACAACAAAATCTTGTTAAAACTATAATTTTTATAATAATAGCACACAAATTGGTAATGGTAAAACCAACAATATAGATAAAGCTTATAATTAAATGTAAAAAATAACAAAACAAAAATTAATATATTCTATAGAAAAACATTTTTTGATATCTTAAGTGCACCGTATCGAAATTGATGACCAATATTTGACTTTTACCCCTCCATTGGCTGATGATTATTTCACAGTTATTGAACCTAAATTGGAGTCCAAGTGCAGGACCGAAAATAAACCGAAGTCTGAGATAGAAATTGAACCTGGCCCTGGCACGTAGTCTCTGCTCCACGGGTTCCTTCTTCTTTTTTCAGCCGCCAGTCGACAGTTCAAACTGATTGCAACTACAAATCTCAGGCACGTAGCCGCAAATTGCGCGCCATGAGCTTCGGTTAAGGTTCAAATTCAGATTCAGGTTCGGGCTGAGATCAGGTTCAGCCCAAACCAAGGATCGTGATGCGAGGCGCAGGTTCAGGCTCACCTTGGAGCGCCCCAATAAAGCACGGTCCCGCGAAAGCCGGCGCAAATCAATAATAATTGTATTGACTGAGTGCAGCAAAGCAGATCAAAAGGTCGATGCTGATATTACTGCCGCTAAGATTATTTGCATGAAATCCCAGGAGATGAGTAGTAAATTCTTAAGAGAACGAAGTTTGCAGTAAGCGTAACTGATATTTCATTATAAATGGACAAGCCGGCGGTTGTTAATAATCAAACCTTCTATGTGGAAAGTTCTAATCACAATAAAAATCAACTATTAGACAATTGGGAATTGTCAATTAGACTAGCTTAAACTATACTTTAAACATTTGACTTAAAGGTTTTTTAAAAAAATTCCATTTGGGTTCTCTGGCTTATTTCAAAATTTCATTTTAAAAAGTTCATTTTTGTCACCCATTTTTCATGTAGTAGTCTTATTTATTAATTTTTCACCCATATATTTCCTGTGTCCCGGGCTTATAAATCACAAAAGCTTCTTCAAAATGCAGACAAATCAGTCGGAAAAATGCAGAGCGCAGCCAGCAGTTTGTGGATTTGTCTAAAGGTAGCGCGATCATTTCCACATGATTACGAATCCAATTCGATCGCGACTTTAACTTTGAATTTTTCCGAGAGCCAATCTTACGAGAGAGCTCCGAGATATCAAGCTCCCTGATTTCTCTCCAATTTCTGAGCTGGAGAAGTTTCTCAAGCTGGGGAAACAGCCGCGCATGCTCATTGAGGAGAAATTCAGGGGCGATTCAGGGGAAGCTCTCTGTGGAACTCGTTTCCATTCAGGGGTTAAGGGGTTCCAATATCATAAAAAAAGGTGGTGGGTTTGGTTTAAGGGGTTTTCACAGGGTTGGCAACTGGGGTAAAGTCTCCATTGGATCGTGAATTTATAACCCCTGATTACGTACGAGGGGAAGAATTCGGGGGCAAGTAAATTTGTTGCTTTGTTATAAAAGCATTTATTCTGATCTTTTCCTAACATATTTTTCTGTTTTCTAAGAAATCTTTAATTTTTGTCGCTGGCGCTTATTATCTTTCTTAAACATACAGTTTTGATGTAAATTCTCCATTGGATCGTAAACTAAGTTCTACTAATTACGTATGCGGGGAAAAATTCAAGGGGCAAGTAAAAATGTTGCTTATTAGTTTTATTTATTTATTTATTTTTTTTGGCTTTCGTTAATAATCTTTTGAAAATACATATATAGTGTTCATTTTTTGGCTTAAATAAACCTGTGAAGTAAAATTTTCTTAGGCTTTCCTTTCATTTCCCCTATTTTTTTTGTACTTTTGTTAATATTAATTGAGGAAAAGTTAACTAACTATAACAAAATTATATATATTGTGTTTTAAATCCTTTGCAAATATCAAATAGTTATTTATACACTTACGTACATTTTTGTTGACATTATAAGCTAGCGAGCAAAGTTTTTTATTTAAAAGTAACTGACAGTGCTCCCAAATGATGATCGATGATCCGTAGTGAGCCAGACTACCAGAAGAGCTCCTCTAAATAAAGATCCCCTCCTTGGAGCTGATAACAATAAGTAATTGTCAGGCGGTAAATGATCATCGTAAGTGAGAGATTTCGCAAATGAAGCTGCGGCAGATGGGGCCTCCACCCTCCGCCTTGTGCGCATACATCACCGTACAATAACTCGCACCTCGACGATAAGCAAAAGTCAAAATTTTGCAACCGCCTGTTGGTTGTTGTCAACATATCATTTGTCACTGAAGCATCGGTAGAGGCTCTCATCCAAAAAAACTAACTCCTTACTTCGATTGCAGTTTCCTCCTACATGTAAAAAAAATATTGTGTTTTATCTAATAATATTTGTATGTCAAAAACAACTTGTTTTTAAGTTTATCATAATCATCAATCATAACTATTTTTAATTCATGTCAGATGTGTTAAAAATAATTTATTTTAGTTAGTTGCCAATTTAGTTTTTTAGTTATATAAATACTATTTTTTAACAAAATTATTTTTTTTTTTGTGTCAGATGCGTACAAAAATGAATTCCTTGCTTCAATTTTGATGTCAGTTTAGTTATTCAGCTATATAAAATACTTTTAGCAGAAAAAGTACAGAGTTTTCTGAAATGAAAACCAATTTTTTTTTGTGCTCTTGCGTCTTTAACAAACGACTGTTGGCTAAAGGAAAATCTGGCTATCTCTGTTATAAATGAAGTTGCCAAATCGAAAACCTGGGACTGAAGATGCAACTGGGGGACGGCGAAGTGGATGGGGATGCCTCATGGCCAATTAACCCGCTAATTAAACGACTGCCACGGTAGCCAGTGGCTGCTGTACAGGAAGCTCTCTGCTGGTGAATGTGTTTTATGCCCCGTTATCGGTCGAAAAAGAAAGATGCCTCATGAATTGCAACGTCGCTGGAGTTGAAAATGCGCAGCGACATTTTGTGAACCGTCTGCCACTTCATTAACTCCAAATTGATGGGTTCAATTAGGCAACAAGGTCCCAGTTTCATTCCCACTCCCCAATGCCCAATGTCCAATGCTATTCTCAGGCAGCTGCATGTCCCCGATTCCAGTCCAGTCGTCAGTAATTAGCGCAGAGATTTTCAAATTGCCAAAACTTGTTGGCAAAAAATACAAAATTATGGCGATCACCTGCTGCGGGCTGCGGTTTCACTTTCGCAGGATGGCGAAATGGAATCAAACGAATATGAATTCCGTTTGCCCAATTCTTCGTTTGCAGCTGCCACGGTTATTCGTAGAATTTTGGCCTGACTTTTTATATATTTTTTTTTATTTCGGGAGTCGTTAATTAGCTCGTTTCGGAAATGGTATTCTCGTGTTAAAACATTGATTCGGTTGGCGCGCTTAAAAGGTGTCGCCGAAAACTCAACTCAATTTTTGGGCTTACTCATGCTGGTCATAAAAGTTTCGGTCTCAAAAAAAGTTAAGAGAAATAATCTAAAGCCATGCAGAGTGGAAAATATGCGGAGAATCAAAAGGCGCCGTATCCTCTTTTTTCGGTTCGCCCATCATTAATGCTCCATTGGGGTCGAAACCGAAATTCTGGTTGTGGATTTTTGAATTTCCAGCTGCTCTTGTCAACTTTAATGCGTCTTATGGCCTGGCTTTAATAGGTAATGCCCGTTTAGCAGCGCGGCCCCAAATGACCGGCAATTCATTAAGATGCACGCAGGATAGCAAATATATGGGTATGGGTATCTGATTCAGTTCAGTTCTCAGTCCCACACTTTGGTCATGCGAAAAGCACCTCAGATATTTCGGACCTAAAAATGCGGCAAAAAATGCGAGGAGAATTTTTGATCATTTTGAGAAAAGGCCAAAAATTGCGAGTTGCTTTTCCCATACTCATTCCATTCGCATTCCGCTCCGTTTCCCACATTAAGCCAGACCCACCTCCTGAGAAAAACTGTTCCAACTTCATTTGAATCTTACTCCAGGTTCCTACACTTGGTTCCTGCACTCTGGAGACTCAATTAGTCCGCAAATAATTCTTCGTCAAAGTTCACACGACACGAGAATCCCACCCTCACTTTGGATGGTAATTCACCCGGATTCTCATTCCCAACATGAGCAACTGTTTCGGTTCTCGTGTGACTGTCTCGATTCCCGATTCTCGCGATGAGCTGAGAAGCCACCGCCTGTCCAGAACCTTGATAACTCCGCGGATCGAATGATATTCCCACCCCTATATTTTCAGCGTAGACTACTATATCAGCACCTGCAGTCCGCTGTATGCGTTTCTGATTTTGGGGTGGCTTTCGACGCGTGCCGAAGTGTGTGAGAACTGTAATTTGTTATTACTCAACTGTTTGCCCACATTTGGGCTCTACAAAAGGCTGTCGGCAACTCAAATTTAATCAGTTTTATTTCAGTTGAACTGTTGTTTTGGCTTTGTTTTCAAAAAGTATCTGCGCCGGAAGACGAAAGGGCTTGTAATTCAATTAATCTTATTTATTATTATAATTTTCTTAAAAATTTACTTTACGCAAAGAGAAAGTAAAAACAAGAAAGAACGAAGGAAAGAAAAAATTTACTTCTATATTAAAATTTTGATTCGTAAAATGTTTGTGTCTACCGATAGATATGACCGAAACACACATTTACCGCCAATAATCTTTTGTATTTATCAAAGTGACCTGGCAGACTTTCCCGATTTGTGGGCGTATAACTTGATGGGGTTGGAAACTCTTCCTTCTACCTTTTACATACTTTTTAACAAATACAAAATACCCGTTGCTCTACAATTCACATAAGCGACAAGACTTTAAAGATATACCACTTTAAAATGGGATGCCTCTGAAAAAAGTTATGGACTTATAACTGCAGGTTTTTAGTCACTTTTCGGAAAAAATTTTTCGGAAATTTTGAATAATCGACCTGAATTTATAAACCAAGTTTTTAACGCAGTTCTTTAGAAAATTAAGAACCAAGACATTAAAGACATACTACTTTGAAATCTGATGCTTATTAGATAAGTTATAGATTTAAAACTGTCGGATTATGGTCACCTTCTGCAAAGCTATTTTTCGGAAATTATTTAAGGAGTTAAATCGTAAACATTTAATTCATTATTTTAAAACAACAAATTTAAATGCAGGTTTTTAGAATGTTAAGCTATAAAACTTTGAAGACATTCCACTTGGAAATCGTATGGCGAAATAAAAAGTTATGGATTTAAAACTGCAGGTTTTTAGTCACTTTTCTGCAAAGACGATTTTTTCGGAAATTTTGAAAGGGGTACCATCATTAAAATTGCGAAAAATCGACCCGAATTTACAAACCAAGTTTTTAACGCAGTTTTTTAGAAAACTAAGAACCAAGACATTAAAGATATACCACTTTGAAATCGGATTCTTAATAGAAAAGTTATAGATTTAAAATTGCCGGATTTTGGTCACCTTCTGCAAAGTTTTTTTCGGAAATAATTTAAGGAGTTAAATCGTAAAATAATAATTCATAATTTTAAAACAACAAATTTAAATGCAGGTTTTTAGAGGGTTACGCCATTAGACTTTAAAGAAATTCCACTTGGAAATCGGATGGCGGAAAGAAAAGTTATGGACTTAGAACTGCAGGTTTTTAGTCACATTTCTGCTAAGACGATTTTTTCGGAAATTTGGAAAGGGGTACCATCATTAAAATTGCAAAAAATCGACCCGAATTTTCAAACCAAGTTTTTAACGCAGTTTTTTAGAAAACTAAGAACCAAGACATTAAAGATATACCACTTTGAAATCGGATTCTTAATAGAAAAGTTATAGATTTAAAATTGCCGGATTTTGGTCACCTTCTGCAAAGTTTTTTTCGGAAATAATTTAAGGAGTTAAATCGTAAAATAATAATTCATAATTTTAAAACAACAAATTTAAATGCAGGTTTTTAGAGGGTTACGCCATAAGACTTTAAAGATATTCCACTTGGAAATCGGATGGCGATAAGAAAAGTTATGGACTTATAACTGCAGGTTTTTAGTCACTTTTCTGCAAAGACGATCATTAAAATTGCAAAAAAATCGACCCGAATTTTCAAACTAAGTTTTTAACGCAGTTTTTTAGAATACTAAGAACCAAGACATTAAAGATATACCACTTTGAAATCGGATACTTAATAGATAAGTTATAGATTTAAAACTGCCGGATTTTGGTCACCTTCTGCAAAGCTATTTTTCGGAAATAATTTAAGGAGTTAAATCGTAAAATAATAATTCATAATTTTAAAACAACAAATTTAAATGCAGGTTTTTAGAGGGTTAAGCTATAAGACTTTGAAGACATTCTACTTGGAAATCGTATGGCGAAAAGAAAAGTTATGGACTTAGAACTGCAGGTTTTCAGTCACTTTTCTGCAAAGACGATTTTTTTGGAAATTTTGAAAGGGGTACCATCATTAAAATTGCGAAAAATCGACCCGAATTTACAAACCAAGTTTTTAACGCAGTTTTTTAGAAAACTAAGAACCAAGACATTAAAGATATACCACTTTGAAATCGGATGCTTAATAGATAAGTTATAGATTTAAAACTGCCGGATTTTGGTCACCTTCTGCAAAGCTATTTTTCGGAAATAATTTAAGGAGTTAAATCGTAAAATAATAATTCATAATTTTAAAACAACAAATTTAAATGCAGGTTTTTAGAGGGTTAAGCCATAAGACTTTAAAGATATTCCACTTGGAAATCGGATGGCGAAAAGAAAAGTTATGGACTTAGAACTGCAGGTTTTTAGTCACTTTTCTGCAAAGACGATTTTTTCGGAAATTTTGAAAGGGGTACCATCATTAAAATTGCAAAAAATCGACCCGAATTTACAAACCAAGTTTTTAACGCAGTTTTTTAGAAAAATAAGAACCAAGACATTAAAGATATACCACTTTGAAATCGGATACTTAATAGATAAGTTATAGATTTAAAACGGCCGGATTTTGGTCACCTTCTGCAAAACTATTTTTCGGAAATTATTTAAGAAGTTAAATCGTAAAATATTTAATTCATTACTTTAAAACAACATATTTAAATGCAGGTTTTTAGAGAATTAAGCTATAAAACTTTGAAGACATTCCACTTGGAAATCGTATGGCGAAAAGAAAAGTTATGGACTTAGAACTGCTGGTTTTTAGTCACTTTTTTGCAAAGACGATTTTTTCGGAAATTTTAAAAGGGGTACCATCATTAAAATTGCGAAAAATCGACCCGAATTTACAAACCAAGTTTTTAACGCAGTTTTTTAGAAAACTAAGAACCAAGACATTAAAGATATACCACTTTAAAATCGGATGGCGGAAAGAAAAGTTATGGACTTAGAACTGCAGGTTTTTAGTCACTTTTCTGCAAAGACGATTTTTTCGGAAATTTTGAAAGGGGTACCATCATTAAAATTGCAAAAAATCGACCCGAATTTACAAACCAAGTTTTTAACGCAGTTTTTTAGAAAACTAAGAACCAAGACATCAAAGATTTACCACTTTGAAATCGGATACTTAATAGATAAGTTATAGATTTAAAACTGCCGGATTTTGGTCACCTTCTGCAAAACTATTTTTCGGAAATTATTTAAGGAGTTAAATCGTAAAATATTTAAGTCATTATTTTAAAACAACAAATTTAAATGCAGGTTTCTAGAGGGTTACGCCATAAGACTTTAAAGATATTCCACTTGGAAATCGGATGGCGGAAAGAAAAGTTATGGACTTAGAACTGCAGGTTTTTAGTCACTTTTCTGCAAAGACGATCATTAAAATTGCAAAAAATCGACCCGAATTTTCAAACTAAGTTTTTAACGCAGTTTTTTAGAAAACTAAGAACCAAGTCATATAAGATATACCACTTTGAAATCGGATACATAATAGATAAGATATAGATTTAAAACTGCCGGATTTTGGTCACCTTCTGCAAAGCTATTTTTCGGAAATTATTTAAGGAGTTAAATCGTAAAACATTTAACTCATTATTTTAAAACAACAAATTTAAATGCAGGTTTTTAGAGGGTTACGCCATAAGACTTTAAAGATATTCCACTTGGAAATCGTATGGCAAAAAGAAAAGTTATGGACTTAGAACTGCAGGTTTTTAGTCACTTTTCTGCAAAGACGATTTTTTCGGAAATTTTGAAAGGGGTACCATCATTAAAATTGCAAAAAATCGACCCGAATTTACAAACCAAGTTTTTAACGCAGTTTTTTAGAAAACTAAGAACCAAGACATTAAAGATATACCACTTTGAAATCGGATACTTAATAGATAAGTTATAGATTTAAAACGGCCGGATTTTGGTCACCTTCTGCAAAACTATTTTTCGGAAATTATTTAAGAAGTTAAATCGTAAAATATTTAATTCATTACTTTAAAACAACATATTTAAATGCAGGTTTTTAGAGAATTAAGCTATAAAACTTTGAAGACATTCCACTTGGAAATCGTATGGCGAAAAGAAAAGTTATGGACTTAGAACTGCTGGTTTTTAGTCACTTTTTTGCAAAGACGATTTTTTCGGAAATTTTAAAAGGGGTACCATCATTAAAATTGCGAAAAATCGACCCGAATTTACAAACCAAGTTTTTAACGCAGTTTTTTAGAAAACTAAGAACCAAGACATTAAAGATATACCACTTTAAAATCGGATGGCGGAAAGAAAAGTTATGGACCTAGAACTGCAGGTTTTTAGTCACTTTTCTGCAAAGACGATTTTTTCGGAAATTTTGAAAGGGGTACCATCATTAAAATTGCAAAAAATCGACCCGAATTTACAAACCAAGTTTTTAACGCAGTTTTTTAGAAAACTAAGAACCAAGACATTAAAGATATACCACTTTGAAATCGGATACTTAATAGATAAGTTATAGATTTAAAACTGCCGGATTTTGGTCACCTTCTGCAAAGCTATTTTTCGGAAATTATTTAAGGAATTAAATCGTAAAACATTTAATTCATTATTTTAAAACAACAAATTTAAATGCAGGTTTTTAGAATGTTAAGCTATAAAACTTTGAAGACATTCCACTTGGAAATCGTATGGCGAAATAAAAGTTATGGATTTAAAACTGCAGGTTTTTAGTCACTTTTCTGCAAAGACGATTTTTTCGGAAATTTTGAAAGGGGTACCATCATTAAAATTGCAAAAAATCGACCCGAATTTACAAACCAAGTTTTTAACGCAGTTTTTTAGAAAACTAAGAACCAAGACATTAAAGATATACCACTTTGAAATCGGATACTTAATAGATAAGTTATAGATTTAAAACTGCCGGATTTTGGTCACCTTCTGCAAAACTATTTTTCGGAAATTATTTAAGGAGTTAAATCGTAAAATATTTAAGTCATTATTTTAAAACAACAAATTTAAATGCAGGTTTCTAGAGGGTTACGCCATAAGACTTTAAAGATATTCCACTTGGAAATCGGATGGCGGAAAGAAAAGTTATGGACTTAGAACTGCAGGTTTTTAGTCACTTTTCTGCAAAGACGATTTTTTCGGAAATTTTGAAAGGGGTACCATCATTAAAATTGCAAAAAATCGACCCGAATTTACAAACCAAGTTTTTAACGCAGTTTTTTAGAAAACTAAGAACCAAGACATTAAAGATATACCACTTTGAAATCGGATACTTAATAGATAAGTTATAGATTTAAAACTGCCGGATTTTGGTCACCTTCTGCAAAGCTATTTTTCGGAAATTATTTAAGAAGTTAAATCGTAAAATATTTAATTCATTACTTTAAAACAACATATTTAAATGCAGGTTTTTAGAGAATTAAGCTATAAAACTTTGAAGACATTCCACTTGGAAATCGTATGGCGAAAAGAAAAGTTATGGACTTAGAACTGCAGGTTTTTAGTCACTTTTCTGCAAAGACGATTTTTTCGGAAATTTTAAAAGGGGTACCATCATTAAAATTGCAAAAAATCGACCCGAATTTACAAACCAAGTTTTTAACGCAGTTTTTTAGAAAACTAAGAACCAAGACATTAAAGATATACCACTTTGAAATCGGATACTTAATAGATAAGTTATAGATTTAAAACGGCCGGATTTTGGTCACCTTCTGCAAAACTATTTTTCGGAAATTATTTAAGGAGTTAAATCGTAAAATATTTAATTCATTACTTTAAAACAACATATTTAAATGCAGGTTTTTAGAGAATTAAGCTATAAAACTTTGAAGACATTCCACTTGGAAATCGTATGGCGAAAAGAAAAGTTATGGACTTAGAACTGCTGGTTTTTAGTCACTTTTTGCAAAGACGATTTTTTCGGAAATTTTAAAAGGGGTACCATCATTAAAATTGCGAAAAATCGACCCGAATTTACAAACCAAGTTTTTAACGCAGTTTTTTAGAAAACTAAGAACCAAGACATTAAAGATATACCACTCTAAAATCGGATGGCGGAAAGAAAAGTTATGGACTTAGAACTGCAGGTTTTTAGTCACTTTTCTGCAAAGACGATTTTTTCGGAAATTTTGAAAGGGGTACCATCATTAAAATTGCAAAAAATCGACCCGAATTTACAAACCAAGTTTTTAACGCAGTTTTTTAGAAAACTAAGAACCAAGACATTAAAGATATACCACTTTGAAATCGGATACTTAATAGATAAGTTATAGATTTAAAACTGCCGGATTTTGGTCACCTTCTGCAAAGCTATTTTCGGAAATTATTTAAGGAGTTAAATCGTAAAACATTTAATTCATTATTTTAAAACAACAAATTTAAATGCAGGTTTTTAGAATGTTAAGCTATAAAACTTTGAAGACATTCCACTTGGAAATAGTATGGCGAAATAAAAGTTATGGATTTAAAACTGCAGGTTTTAGTCACTTTTCTGCAAAGACGATTTTTTCGGAAATTTTGAAAGGGGTACCATCATTAAAATTGCAAAAAATCGACCCCAATTTACAAATCAAGTTTTTAACGCAGTTTTTTAGAAAACTAAGAACCAAGACATTAAAGATATACCACTTTTGAAATCGGATACTTAATAGATAAGTTATAGATTTAAAACTGCCGGATTTTGGTCACCTTCTGCAAAACTATTTTTCGGAAATTATTTAAGGAGTTAAATCGTAAAATATTTAAGTCATTATTTTAAAACAACAAATTTAAATGCAGGTTTCTAGAGGGTTACGACATAAGACTTTAAAGATATTCCACTTGGAAATCGGATGGCGGAAAGAAAAGTTATGGACTTAGAACTGCAGGTTTTTAGTCACTTTTCTGCAAAGACGATTTTTTCGGAAATTTTGAAAGGGGTACCATCATTAAAATTGCAAAAAATCGACCCGAATTTACAAACCAAGTTTTTAACGCAGTTTTTTAGAAAACTAAGAACCAAGACATTAAAGATATACCACTTTGAAATCGGATACTTAATAGATAAGTTATAGATTTAAAACTGCCGGATTTTGGTCACCTTCTGCAAAGCTATTTTTCGGAAATTATTTAAGGAGTTAAATCGTAAAACATTTAATTCATTATTTTAAAACAACAAATTTAAATGCAGGTTTTTAGAATGTTAAGCTATAAAACTTTGAAGACATTCCACTTGGAAATCGTATGGCGAAATAAAAGTTATGGATTTAAAACTGCAGGTTTTTAGTCACTTTTCTGCAAAGACGATTTTTTCGGAAATTTTGAAAGGGGTACCATCATTAAAATTGCAAAAAATCGACCCGAATTTACAAACCAAGTTTTTAACGAAGTTTTTTAGAAAACTAAGAACCAAGACATTAAAGATATACCACTTTGAAATCGGATACTTAATAGATAAGTTATAGATTTAAAACTGCCAGATTTTGGTCACCTTCTGCAAAACTATTTTTCGGAAATTATTTAAGGAGTTAAATCGTAAAATATTTAATTCATTACTTCAAAACAACATATTTAAATGCAGGTTTTTAGAGAATTAAGCTATAAAACTTTGAAGACATTCCACTTGGAAATCGTATGGCGAAAAGAAAAGTTATGGACTTAGAACTGCTGGTTTTTAGTCACTTTTTTGCAAAGACGATTTTTTCGGAAATTTTAAAAGGGGTACCATCATTAAAATTGCGAAAAATCGACCCGAATTTACAAACCAAGTTTTTAACGCAGTTTTTTAGAAAACTAAGAACCAAGACATTAAAGATATACCACTTTGAAATCGGATACTTAATAGATAAGTTATAGATTTAAAACTGCCGGATTTTGGTCACCTTCTGCAAAACTATTATTCGGAAATTATTTAAGGAGTTAAATCGTAAAATATTTAATTCATTACTTCAAAACAACATATTTAAATGCAGGTTTTTAGAGAATTAAGCTATAAAACTTTGAAGACATTCCACTTGGAAATCGTATGGCGAAAAGAAAAGTTATGGACTTAGAACTGCTGGTTTTTAGTCACTTTTTTGCAAAGACGATTTTTTCGGAAATTTTAAAAGGGGTACCATCATTAAAATTGCGAAAAATCGACCCGAATTTACAAACCAAGTTTTTAACGCAGTTTTTTAGAAAACTAAGAACCAAGACATTAAAGATATACCACTCTAAAATCGGATGGCGGAAAGAAAAGTTATGGACTTAGAACTGCAGGTTTTTAGTCACTTTTCTGCAAAGACGATTTTTTCGGAAATTTTGAAAGGGGTACCATCATTAAAATTGCAAAAAATCGACCCGAATTTACAAACCAAGTTTTTAACGCAGTTTTTTAGAAAACTAAGAACCAAGACATTAAAGATATACCACTTTGAAATCGGATACTTAATAGATAAGTTATAGATTTAAAACTGCCGGATTTTGGTCACCTTCTGCAAAGCTATTTTTCGGAAATTATTTAAGGAGTTAAATCGTAAAACATTTAATTCATTATTTTAAAACAACAAATTTAAATGCAGGTTTTTAGAATGTTAAGCTATAAAACTTTGAAGACATTCCACTTGGAAATAGTATGGCGAAATAAAAAGTTATGGATTTAAAACTGCAGGTTTTTAGTCACTTTTCTGCAAAGACGATTTTTTCGGAAATTTTGAAAGGGGTACCATCATTAAAATTGCAAAAAATCGACCCCAATTTACAAATCAAGTTTTTAACGCAGTTTTTTAGAAAACTAAGAACCAAGACATTAAAGATATACCACTTTGAAATCGGATACTTAATAGATAAGTTATAGATTTAAAACTGCCGGATTTTGGTCACCTTCTGCAAAACTATTTTTCGGAAATTATTTAAGGAGTTAAATCGTAAAATATTTAAGTCATTATTTTAAAACAACAAATTTAAATGCAGGTTTCTAGAGGGTTACGACATAAGACTTTAAAGATATTCCACTTGGAAATCGGATGGCGGAAAGAAAAGTTATGGACTTAGAACTGCAGGTTTTTAGTCACTTTTCTGCAAAGACGATTTTTTCGGAAATTTTGAAAGGGGTACCATCATTAAAATTGCAAAAAATCGACCCGAATTTACAAACCAAGTTTTTAACGCAGTTTTTTAGAAAACTAAGAACCAAGACATTAAAGATATACCACTTTGAAATCGGATACTTAATAGATAAGTTATAGATTTAAAACTGCCGGATTTTGGTCACCTTCTGCAAAGCTATTTTTCGGAAATTATTTAAGGAGTTAAATCGTAAAACATTTAATTCATTATTTTAAAACAACAAATTTAAATGCAGGTTTTTAGAATGTTAAGCTATAAAACTTTGAAGACATTCCACTTGGAAATCGTATGGCGAAATAAAAAGTTATGGATTTAAAACTGCAGGTTTTTAGTCACTTTTCTGCAAAGACGATTTTTCGGAAATTTTGAAAGGGGTACCATCATTAAAATTGCAAAAAATCGACCCGAATTTACAAACCAAGTTTTTAACGAAGTTTTTTAGAAAACTAAGAACCAAGACATTAAAGATATACCACTTTGAAATCGGATACTTAATAGATAAGTTATAGATTTAAAACTGCCAGATTTTGGTCACCTTCTGCAAAACTATTTTTCGGAAATTATTTAAGGAGTTAAATCGTAAAATATTTAATTCATTACTTCAAAACAACATATTTAAATGCAGGTTTTTAGAGAATTAAGCTATAAAACTTTGAAGACATTCCACTTGGAAATCGTATGGCGAAAAGAAAAGTTATGGACTTAGAACTGCTGGTTTTTAGTCACTTTTTTGCAAAGACGATTTTTTCGGAAATTTTAAAAGGGGTACCATCATTAAAATTGCGAAAAATCGACCCGAATTTACAAACCAAGTTTTTAACGCAGTTTTTTAGAAAACTAAGAACCAAGACATTAAAGATATACCACTTTGAAATCGGATACTTAATAGATAAGTTATAGATTTAAAACTGCCGGATTTTGGTCACCTTCTGCAAAACTATTATTCGGAAATTATTTAAGGAGTTAAATCGTAAAATATTTAATTCATTACTTCAAAACAACATATTTAAATGCAGGTTTTTAGAGAATTAAGCTATAAAACTTTGAAGACATTCCACTTGGAAATCGTATGGCGAAAAGAAAAGTTATGGACTTAGAACTGCTGGTTTTTAGTCACTTTTTTGCAAAGACGATTTTTTCGGAAATTTTAAAAGGTCGAAAAATCGACCCGAATTTACAAACCAAGTTTTTAACGCAGTTTTTTAGAAAACTAAGAACCAAGACATTAAAGATATACCACTTTGAAATCGGATACTTAATAGATAAGTTATAGATTTAAAACTGCCGGATTTTGGTCACCTTCTGCAAAACTATTATTCGGAAATTATTTAAGGAGTTAAATCGTAAAATATTTAATTCATTACTTCAAAACAACATATTTAAATGCAGGTTTTTAGAGAATTAAGCTATAAAACTTTGAAGACATTCCACTTGGAAATCGTATGGCGAAAAGAAAAGTTATGGACTTAGAACTGCTGGTTTTTAGTCACTTTTTTGCAAAGACGATTTTTTCGGAAATTTTAAAAGGGGTACCATCATTAAAATTGCGAAAAATCGACCCGAATTTACAAACCAAGTTTTTAACGCAGTTTTTTAGAAAACTAAGAACCAAGACATTAAAGATATACCACTTTAAAATCGGATGGCGGAAAGAAAAGTTATGGACTTAGAACTGCAGGTTTTTAGTCACTTTTCTGCAAAGACGATTTTTTCGGAAATTTTGAAAGTTTTTTAGAAAACTAAGAACCAAGACATTAAAGATATACCACTTTGAAATCGGATACTTAATAGATAAGTTATAGATTTAAAACGGCCGGATTTTGGTCACCTTCTGCAAAACTATTTTTCGGAAATTATTTAAGTAGTTAAATCGTAAAATATTTAATTCATTACTTTAAAACAACATATTTAAATGCAGGTTTCTAGAGGGTTACGCCATAAGACTTTAAAGATATTCCACTTGGAAATCGGATGGCGGAAAGAAAAGTTATGGACTTAGAACTGCAGGTTTTAGTCACTTTTCTGCAAAGACGATCATTAAAATTGCAAAAAATCGACCCGAATTTTCAAACTAAGTTTTTAACGCAGTTTTTTAGAAAACTAAGAAGCAAGTCATTAAAGATATACCACTTTGAAATCGGATACTTAATAGATAAGATATAGATTTAAAACTGCCGGATTTTGGTCACCTTCTGCAAAGCTATTTTTCGGAAATTATTTAAGGAGTTAAATCGTAAAACATTTAATTCATTATTTTAAAACAACAAATTTAAATGCAGGTTTTTAGAATGTTAAGCTATAAAACTTTGAAGACATTCCACTTGGAAATCGTATGGCGAGAAGAAAAGTTATGGACTTAGAACTGCAGGTTTTTAGTCACTTTTCTGCAAAGACGATCATTAAAATTGCAAAAAATCGACCCGAATTTTCAAACTAAGTTTTTAACGCAGTTTTTTAGAAAACTAAGAACCAAGTCATTAAAGATATACCACTTTGAAATCGGATACATAATAGATAAGATATAGATTTAAAACTGCCGGATTTTGGTCACCTTCTGCAAAGCTATTTTTCGGAAATTATTTAAGGAGTTAAATCGTAAAACATTTAACTCATTATTTTAAAACAACAAATTTAAATGCAGGTTTTTAGAGGGTTACGCCATAAGACTTTAAAGATATTCCACTTGGAAATCGTATGGCAAAAAGAAAAGTTATGGACTTAGAACTGCAGGTTTTTAGTCACTTTTCTGCAAAGACGATTTTTTCGGAAATTTTGAAAGGGGTACCATCATTAAAATTGCAAAAAATCGACCCGAATTTACAAACCAAGTTTTTAACGCAGTTTTTTAGAAAACTAAGAACCAAGTCATTAAAGATATACCACTTTGAAATCGGATACATAATAGATAAGATATAGATTTAAAACTGCCGGATTTTGGTCACCTTCTGCAAAACTATTTTTCGGAAATTATTTAAGTAGTTAAATCGTAAAACATTTAACTCATTATTTTAAAACAACAAATTTAAATGCAGGTTTTTAGAGGGTTACGCCATAAGACTTTAAAGATATTCCACTTGGAAATCGTATGGCAAAAAGAAAAGTTATGGACTTAGAACTGCAGGTTTTTAGTCACTTTTCTGCAAAGACGATTTTTTCGGAAATTTTGAAAGGGGTACCATCATTAAAATTGCAAAAAATCGACCCGAATTTACAAACCAAGTTTTTAACGCAGTTTTTTAGAAAACTAAGAACCAAGACATTAAAGATATACCACTTTGAAATCGGATACTTAATAGATAAGTTATAGATTTAAAACTGCCGGATTTTGGTCACCTTCTGCAAAACTATTTTTCGGAAATTATTTAAGTAGTTAAATCGTAAAATATTTAATTCATTACTTTAAAACAACATATTTAAATGCAGGTTTTTAGAGAATTAAGCTATAAAACTTTGAAGACATTCCACTTGGAAATCGTATGGCGAAAAGAAAAGTTATGGACTTAGAACTGCAGGTTTTTAGTCACTTTTTTGCAAAGACGATTTTTTCGGAAATTTTGAAAGGGGTACCATCATTAAAATTGCAAAAAATCGACCCGAATTTACAAACCAAGTTTTTAACGCAGTTTTTTAGAAAACTAAGAACCAAGACATTAAAGATTTACCACTTTGAAATCGGATACTTAATAGATAAGTTATAGATTTAAAACTGCCGGATTTTGGTCACCTTCTGCAAAACTATTTTTCGGAAATTATTTAAGGAGTTAAATCGTAAAATATTTAAGTCATTATTTTAAAACAACAAATTTAAATGCAGGTTTCTAGAGGGTTACGCCATAAGACTTTAAAGATATTCCACTTGGAAATCGGATGGCGGAAAGAAAAGTTATGGACTTAGAACTGCAGGTTTTTAGTCACTTTTCTGCAAAGACGATTTTTTCGGAAATTTTGAAAGGGGTACCATCATTAAAATTGCAAAAAATCGACCCGAATTTACAAACCAAGTTTTTAACGCAGTTTTTTAGAAAACTAAGAACCAAGACATTAAAGATATACCACTTTGAAATCGGATACTTAATAGATAAGATATAGATTTAAAACTGCCGGATTTTGGTCACCTTCTGCAAAGCTATTTTTCGGAAATTATTTAAGGAGTTAAATCGTAAAACATTTAATTCATTATTTTAAAACAACAAATTTAAATGCAGGTTTTTAGAATGTTAAGCTATAAAACTTTGAAGACATTCCACTTGGAAATCGTATGGCGAAAGAAAAGTTATGGACTTAGAACTGCAGGTTTTTAGTCACTTTTCTGCAAAGACGATTTTTTCGGAAATTTTGAAAGGGGTACCATCATTAAAATTGCAAAAAATCGACCCGAATTTACAAACTAAGTTTTTAACGCAGTTTTTTAGAAAACTAAGAACCAAGTCATTAAAGATATACCACTTTGAAATCGGATACTTAATAGATAAGATTATAGATTTAAAACTGCCGGATTTTGGTCACCTTCTGCAAAGCTATTTTTCGGAAATTATTTAAGGAGTTAAATCGTAAAACATTTAACTCATTATTTTAAAACAACAAATTTAAATGCAGGTTTTTAGAGGGTTACGCCATAAGACTTTAAAGATATTCCACTTGGAAATCGTATGGCAAAAGAAAAGTTATGGACTTAGAACTGCAGGTTTTTAGTCACTTTTCTGCAAAGACGATTTTTTCGGAAATTTTGAAAGGGGTACCATCATTAAAATTGCAAAAAATCGACCCGAATTTACAAACCAAGTTTTTAACGCAGTTTTTTAGAAAACTAAGAACCAAGACATTAAAGATATACCACTTTGAAATCGGATACTTAATAGATAAGTTATAGATTTAAAACGGCCGGATTTTGGTCACCTTCTGCAAAACTATTTTTCGGAAATTATTTAAGTAGTTAAATCGTAAAATATTTAATTCATTACTTTAAAACAACATATTTAAATGCAGGTTTTTAGAGAATTAAGCTATAAAACTTTGAAGACATTCCACTTGGAAATCGTATGGCGAAAAGAAAAGTTATGGACTTAGAACTGCAGGTTTTTAGTCACTTTTTTGCAAAGACGATTTTTTCGGAAATTTTGAAAGGGGTACCATCATTAAAATTGCAAAAAATCGACCCGAATTTACAAACCAAGTTTTTAACGCAGTTTTTTAGAAAACTAAGAACCAAGACATTAAAGATTTACCACTTTGAAATCGGATACTTAATAGATAAGTTATAGATTTAAAACTGCCGGATTTTGGTCACCTTCTGCAAAACTATTTTTCGGAAATTATTTAAGGAGTTAAATCGTAAAATATTTAAGTCATTATTTTAAAACAACAAATTTAAATGCAGGTTTCTAGAGGGTTACGCCATAAGACTTTAAAGATATTCCACTTGGAAATCGGATGGCGGAAAGAAAAGTTATGGACTTAGAACTGCAGGTTTTTAGTCACTTTTCTGCAAAGACGATTTTTTCGGAAATTTTGAAAGGGGTACCATCATTAAAATTGCAAAAAATCGACCCGAATTTACAAACCAAGTTTTTAACGCAGTTTTTTAGAAAACTAAGAACCAAGACATTAAAGATATACCACTTTGAAATCGGATACTTAATAGATAAGTTATAGATTTAAAACGGCCGGATTTTGGTCACCTTCTGCAAAGCTATTTTTCGGAAATTATTTAAGGAGTTAAATCGTAAAATATTTAATTCATTACTTTAAAACAACATATTTAAATGCAGGTTTTTAGAGAATTAAGCTATAAAACTTTGAAGACATTCCACTTGGAAATCGTATGGCGAAAAGAAAAGTTATGGACTTAGAACTGCAGGTTTTTAGTCACTTTTTTGCAAAGACGATTTTTTCGGAAATTTTGAAAGGGGTACCATCATTAAAATTGCAAAAAATCGACCCGAATTTACAAACCAAGTTTTTAACGCAGTTTTTTAGAAAACTAAGAACCAAGACATTAAAGATTTACCACTTTGAAATCGGATACTTAATAGATAAGTTATAGATTTAAAACTGCCGGATTTTGGTCACCTTCTGCAAAACTATTTTTCGGAAATTATTTAAGGAGTTAAATCGTAAAATATTTAAGTCATTATTTTAAAACAACAAATTTAAATGCAGGTTTCTAGAGGGTTACGCCATAAGACTTTAAAGATATTCCACTTGGAAATCGGATGGCGGAAAGAAAAGTTATGGACTTAGAACTGCAGGTTTTTAGTCACTTTTCTGCAAAGACGATTTTTTCGGAAATTTTGAAAGGGGTACCATCATTAAAATTGCAAAAAATCGACCCGAATTTACAAACCAAGTTTTTAACGCAGTTTTTTAGAAAACTAAGAACCAAGACATTAAAGATATACCACTTTGAAATCGGATACTTAATAGATAAGTTATAGATTTAAAACGGCCGGATTTTGGTCACCTTCTGCAAAGCTATTTTTCGGAAATTATTTAAGGAGTTAAACCGTAAAACATTTAATTCATTATTTTAAAACAACAAATTTAAATGCAGGTTTTTAGAATGTTAAGCTATAAAACTTTGAAGACATTCCACTTGGAAATCGTATGGCGAAAAGAAAAGTTATGGACTTAGAACTGCAGGTTTTTAGTCACTTTTTTGCAAAGACGATTTTTTCGGAAATTTTGAAAGGGGTACCATCATTAAAATTGCAAAAAATCGACCCGAATTTACAAACCAAGTTTTTAACGCAGTTTTTTAGAAAACTAAGAACCAAGACATTAAAGATTTACCACTTTGAAATCGGATACTTAATAGATAAGTTATAGATTTAAAACTGCCGGATTTTGGTCACCTTCTGCAAAACTATTTTTCGGAAATTATTTAAGGAGTTAAATCGTAAAATATTTAAGTCATTATTTTAAAACAACAAATTTAAATGCAGGTTTCTAGAGGGTTACGCCATAAGACTTTAAAGATATTCCACTTGGAAATCGGATGGCGGAAAGAAAAGTTATGGACTTAGAACTGCAGGTTTTTAGTCACTTTTCTGCAAAGACGATTTTTTCGGAAATTTTGAAAGGGGTACCATCATTAAAATTGCAAAAAATCGACCCGAATTTACAAACCAAGTTTTTAACGCAGTTTTTTAGAAAACTAAGAACCAAGACATTAAAGATATACCACTTTGAAATCGGATACTTAATAGATAAGTTATAGATTTAAAACGGCCGGATTTTGGTCACCTTCTGCAAAGCTATTTTTCGGAAATTATTTAAGGAGTTAAACCGTAAAACATTTAATTCATTATTTTAAAACAACAAATTTAAATGCAGGTTTTTAGAATGTTAAGCTATAAAACTTTGAAGACATTCCACTTGGAAATCGTATGGCGAAATAAAAAGTTATGGATTTAAAACTGCAGGTTTTTAGTCACTTTTCTGCAAAGACGATTTTTTCGGAAATTTTGAAAGGGGTACCATCATTAAAATTGCAAAAAATCGACCCGAATTTACAAACCAAGTTTTTAACGCAGTTTTTTAGAAAACTAAGAACCAAGACATTAAAGATATACCACTTTGAAATCGGATACTTAATAGATAAGTTATAGATTTAAAAGTGCCGGATTTTGGTCACCTTCTGCAAAGCTATTTTTCGGAAATTATTTAAGGAGTTAAACCGTAAAACATTTAATTCATTATTTTAAAACAACAAATTTAAATGCAGGTTTTTAGAGGGTTAAGCTAGAAAACTTTGAAGACATTCCACTTGGAAATCGTATGGCGAAAAGAAAAGTTATGGATTTAGAACTGCAGGTTTTTAGTCACTTTTCTGCAAAGACGATTTTTTCGGAAATTTTGAAAGGGGTACCATCATTAAAATTGCAAAAAATCGACCCGAATTTACAAACCAAGTTTTCAACGCAGTTTTTTAGGAAACTGAGCACCAAGACATTAAAGATATACCACTTTGAAATCGGATACTTAATAGATAAGTTATAGATTTAAAAGTGCCGGATTTTGGTCACCTTCTGCAAAACTATTTTTCGGAAATTATTTAAGGAGTTAAATCGTAAAATATTTAAGTCATTATTTTAAAACAAGAAATTTAAATGCAAGTTTTTAGAGGGTTACGCCATAAGACTTTAAGGATATTCCACTTGGAAATCGGATGGCGGAAAAAAAAGTTATGGACTTAGAACTGCAGGTTTTTAGTCTCTTCTGGAATTTCATCCTTCTGAGTTTTAGAAAGGGGTAACATCGTAAAAATTACAACAAATCGGGGCAGTTATCGACGTTGCTGCTGCTGACTTGCAAACAAACAAACGAAATCATCATCATCAAAGGGGAAAAAAAGAAAAAAGAAAACGATAAAAAGATTTTTGTTGCTTGATTTCGTTGCACCAAAAAAGGCATCGGCAACTCCCATTAAATGTCCCAAAAAGGCAAAAGAAGCCGTGTCGCAGATTGTTGCCGTTTCTGATGCAGACTGCTGCTGTACCAGATTGCTGGCGCCCACCAAGACGACGAAATTGGCGACCACCGCGGATAATCCTGGCTATACGGCCACGCCCACTGGGGCAGCGATTGTGGCATTTTTACAGATTTGAACAGGCCGTCCCTTCTATCCCGTCAGATGGCTTACATCTACTGTATAAGAAATGCAGAAGGAAGTATCTCAACACAATATTTTATTGTTAAAAAAAACGTAATCTTCCTGCTTTTTTCTCACATTTATATTTCTTATTTTATTTATTTCTTGAATTTACTAAACTAAAAACAATAATATTTGTATTTTCTTTTAGCTTACCATGAAGAGGAGAGGACATGGCCTAGAAGTCGCTAAAAATAATTTAACTAACATGTTAATAAATACAAACTTAAACAGTTCACCATTAATAAACAAGTCTGAGGCCAATTCGGGATCGCTGAGTCAGAGTCCAAGCCAAGCTGCAGCATTTAGGCAACTGTCCAATAAGGACACGTCCCCTCGAAGGCGATTTTCATCCCGCATTCTCCTGATTGTGGGGCCCTGAACCTTAAAGACTTTGAAACTCCCCGGCTTGTAAGTGACAGCTGCCTTGCATTTCTTACAGCATTTTTGCCGCGACTAGTTTGCGGACTAGTCTGCGTCCCATCTTTTTTTCTTCCAGAATCTCATCCTGGGTTTCCAGCCCATTGCAGTTGTTTTAATTAAAGCTGAGCTTGATTTTTCACTTGCATTGGCCGAACGACAGGTGCAAAGTGCTTCAACAACACAGAACCATCAGAAACAGCCTTGAATAACATCTCTTTGTGATTTGTATTTTTCCAGGCGGTTGGCTGATAATTTACAGGCGTACAGGAACGGGAGTCTCCGACGAAAGGCTTTCTGCGCTGCTTTTGTGCCGTATATTACCCTGGACATCCAGCAAAAACATTTTCAACGAAGTTACTCCGAAAAGTGTTTTTGCAAAATAGCTCACTGTACACAGAACCAAAGTAAGGATCGGCTGTTTGTACTCCTAACGACCAAAGCTATTCTATCCCTAACAGTTTTTTCCTCATCCTCATTCTCATAATTAAATAAACGATCAAAAATTTGTATTTGTATTTCTGTTATTTTTTGGGGGGGTCACACGCTCACTGACAAAAGCTGACAGGTTTTAGCACAATGTTTGCGTTGTTCCATGATCACTGACAGAAGCTAGAAGATACGAAGCATCATGTTTACTATGCTCACTGACGGAAGCTTGAAGACACGCAAAATTTTTGGGCAGACGATACTTGTAATTTTAGTTGTTGTTGTTGTTGTAACAAAAATTTACAACAACATCAAAAATACAACAACATCAAAATTACAACAACATCAAAATTACAACATCAAAATCAAATTACAACAACATCAAAATTACAACAACATCAAAATTACAACAACATCAAAATTACAACAACATCAAAATCAAATTACAGCAACATCAAAATTACAACAACATCAAAACAAATTACAACAACATCAAAATCAAATTACAACAACATCAAAATTACAACATCAAAATAATATTACAACAACATCAAAACTACAAGAACAACCAAAATTACAACAAGTATCGTCTGCCCAAAAGTATGTTGTTGCCAAAAATGTCATGTATCTCCGAGTTTCTGTCAGTGAGCAATTGACATCCCGAAAAACTGGTGCTACACATCTGGCAGCTTTTGTCAGTGAGCATAGCACAAAAACATTTTTGGTGTGCATTCCAGCTGTTAGTAACTAAACCATGTACAGTGCAAGAATCATTGGAAAACTTATTTAAATCCGCCCTAAATTCCCAGAATAATAAAACTGTAAGTAATGTTTTATTTTGATATAATGAATCAAATTATATAAGCATCTATAACAATTTCTAATACTAGCATAGTAACGAGTTAAGTATAAATTTGAAATTAAAATAATCCTTAGGGCTACAAAAATAAGGTTGCTATTGTTAAATCTATGCTTTTCGCTGTCGAGCTTGGCAACTTTGTGCCGCTCCCCTCTGAAGACTGATGCGTAGCTGATTGACGAGATGGAAAGCCTCCTGATTCTTTTGACCATAGGCAAACAACTCCACCTGGGCTAGCATGCCCATGATGTTGGCCAGATCGGAGCGTGGATCGCCTCCGGTTAGTTGGTAGCTGGACTTGCCCAGAGGAGCAGAGGCCGCAGGAATATTTGGTTGAATGCTGGAGGATGTCGCTGGCGCAGGACTCACAGGATTAATTTGCTGGTAGTTGGGAGTGACAACTGGTGCAGGAGCAGCGGGTAGAGGTGGGTGATGTTTTGACGCTGGAGTCGCAGATATTGCAGGTTGATAGCTTGAGGTTAAGGCGCGTGCGGGAGGCAAAGGGTTAATGCCTTGATAACAGGTAGTGGGGAGTGTTGCAGGAGCCACAGGGATTCCTGGCGCATATCTGGGTGGTGGGAAGCCAAAAGCGTTCGCTGATCCAGGAGCCATAGGCATGATGATAGTAGCGGATCCAGGTAGAGCAACTACAGGGGCAACTGGTGGATAGCCCGCATTCGTATAATAACTGGGTATACTAAGTGGTGCCGGAGCATCGAATACTGGTGGAATACTGGAGGTGGAAATCGGAGCAGTGGCTACAGATGCATTACTCGGGTAATTGGAGGTGTTTCCCGAAGCAGAAGCTGGTTGATATCTTGCGTTGGAAACTGTCGAGGCAATTGCAGGGATAACTGGTGAATACCTAGAGGTATTTACTGCGGCAGGACCCATAGGCACAATTGGCTGATAGCTGGAGGCATTCACCGGGATGTTCGGTGGATATCTGGAGGTGTTAACTGACTCAGGGTTGTAGTTATCCAAGGCTGGTCTTTTCGGCTGTAAATGATATCCTATCGATTCCGGCGTCAGCCTTCGCTTATCAGCTGCTTCCGATGGATTGGAAGTTTGAGTTTGTGACATCCGGTCAACTTGATCTTGTAATTGATTGGGAGTTTCAGGTGGTGCTATCAGATCAGTGCGAACCCTTATAAAATCAGTTGGGGCAGAAGGGAGAGGCCTTTTTTCGCTGTCCGTCTGTGGGTCGGCCAACAGCATTTCCTTTAACAGCGGCATGGCTTTTACAACTTCTTTTTTTAGGGAGTCGTTTATTGTTGAATTTAGTTTTGGGTCTTCATTTTTGGGCGGACTTGCTTCATTTTTTTCAAATGCTGGCACTTCTGAGCTAATAACTTTACTTGGTTCGCTATTTTCTTTGGCTTCTCCATTTGTTTTTAAAGGCATTTCATTATCGATCTTAATGGCCGCATTTTGTGGATTATTAACAGTTAATTTCGGTTTTATTTCATTGCAACTTAATGGATCACAAGTTGGAGTTTCTTTGTTCATCAAGTACAATCGACTTGAGTTCCTCAGATTTGGTTTTTGCATCATTATGCGTAGTCTTTGGTTTGTTTTTTTCACCCAATAAAGTAGTATTTTTGTCTTCTTCATTTACAAAGTTTTCTTCGCTTAGGTCATCAATTATTATCAGGTCGGATTGTGTTTCTTCCCTAGCCGAACCATTGGAGTTTGTTACTCCTTCGAGGTTCAGTTCTCTTAGTATCAGGGGGCTTTGCTTTCCGGTGCCACTTGCCACAGTCGGAAGGACCTTTGATTTTCTGACATACGTTTTTAAAGAGCGTCTTAAGGCACTAGGGGGACTTGTGTCGGGAAGCGTCTTTTTGGGTGTCAAGAATTCCTTTATCGTTGTCTGTTTCCTGGCCTTGGAAGTGGTTCTCTCCTCATCCACGCTATTCCGCTTCTTTAAAGCGGCAGCATCCAGTTTTCCGTCTACATGATCCGCATAGTCCTTCAAGTTAACTTCGCCCAGCTCATCGTCGAGAATTACAATGGAGGAACTGGAGATGACTGAATCAGAGTCCAAGGGTTCATTGTCCAGCATGCAGACATTGGGCTTCTCATCTTCTCCATCGCTGCACAGGTCCACAACAGCTGGATTCGTTGGTGCTTGAATCCCTCCTGGTTTCTCAACAGCTGTCTTAGCCGCCGTGTCTGGCTGGGCAGCCTCTTTCTGGTGCTTCATACCGTTCTTGTCGTCCAGACGTTTCAGCCATTTGGCCACAAAGACCATAAGTTCCTTGAAAGACTCGGCAGGTAGCGACTTTTCCAGCTCATCCCGGCACCTTTTCTCCAGGTAGTGACCGCTTGGGCCCTTCTTCACCTTCAGGTTGCTCCGACCAAAACGAACCAAGTGCTGCCAGGCCCTACGATTTGGGTGGATAACGAGAAGTTTAAAGAAAGTCTATAATTTATAAAGTCATTAATACTTACATGGAATTCTTTCCCAGTTCGCTGCACCTTTGCATCATTGATCGCAGTCGAAAGATTTTTGGAGCCGGAATATGTAATTTATTCTCTAGTGAAGGTCACTGCATCGCTGACATTGTAAATATTGATAAGTGGTACTGTGATATGTAGCATATTACTTACATTGCAGTTTTGCATAGACTGAATAAATCGAGGTCTTGAAAAATCCATGTACTGTTAAGATATGACTGATTAAAATATCTTTATATTGTCCAATAATGAAATGTATCTGCAATATCAATAGCAGTGAAACTACGAGTTATTAAAGTGCTGTACTACAAAGATAAACAAAACACTTACGATAAAATCAACCAGCTCTTCTGCAAACGATGGTGGTCCAGTTGAAACATGTGCGGAAATGAGTCCTGCAGACATGCGCATGCGCAGCACTTTTTAAATCCAGGTAGAACCGAAAAACTATCTCCTTTTTATCCTTCCTAGTGGAAGACCAAAACAATTTTGTGGAAGAGATGGGTTCGTGACTGTTTTTCCCAGCACGAACGGCCGTCGCCCAATAATATTTAAGGAAAACCCGGCCATAAAGCAAGAAAAGCCAAATGCAAGTAAATTAAGGGTTTGTTTGTTCTCGAAAAGTAAAAATGAGGGTCGCATTTGTATAAATTTTAACGCCGTGCGTGCTCGTGTTAAAATGAAAGAAATCTCTAAGTTATGCGTATGGCTTCATAAAAAACATATGGCTGTTACCCGATTTCCAACACTATTGGTGTTGGGCGCAACATTTAAATACAAATTTTTAAATGCAGTTCTTTAAAACTACAAAATATATATTTGATTGGGCTTCCGTATTTTTGTGCAATAACTATTTGTTTTTAATTCAAATTTAAATTAATTTTTCTGATTTCTCATTATTTTTCTCTTCGTTTTAGTTTTTTTTTAATTCGTTTTTAATAGATTTATAAGCCTGAGTTGTTTGGTAGCAAATGGAAAATTAAAATGTAGTAGTAGCAAGATCTTTTTTTCTAAATTCATTTCATAAGTTTAAATATGTATGCATTTAGCACATCGATTAAATGATTACTCGAAACGTAACAGCACTTAAAAATAACCTAAAATCCAAATTATAAATGATTGCCCACGATGTTTCCTTGATCTCCGCGGTTTATTCGCAGGTTGCCCATGCAGCCCTCGAACAGGATGTCCGCGATGGCCTTTCGGGCCAGGATGCGTTGCGTGGGCGCCATCTCCTCGTACTGAATGGCCCAGGATTTGGCCAGCACTTCGGAGGACTCGCTGAGAACTGTGTTTTGGGGTCCTTGTTCGTTGTTGGGCTGTGGTTGCGTTGAACAGGCGGGTTCTTTAATATCCAATGCATCTTCCACCTTCTCTTCCGCTTTGAGATCAGAATGCTCCATCCCATTGCTTGGGACCTCCTCCTCTGGCTCTATTATCTCCACTTTTGGACTGAGAAGTGAACCTTCTTCGGATGGTGGGACAACTGGCTCGTTGTCTTCCGTCATCAGCCAATCGCAAACGCTGTCCGCTTTGAGATCTGTGTTCTGCGGGGGATTTTAATTTCATATGTATTTAAATGTGTGTATCGTTTATATGAGCTACTCAACTTACGTTATTTTCCAGACGAAAGACCGCCTTCTGCCTACCCCCTCGACCTTTTCTAGTCCTGTGCTGAAAGGTCTCTTGGGTCAGGAGGAAGCCCATGTAGTCGTAGAACCAGAGAGTGGGCTTACAGAGGTCCGAGTGCAGTCCCAGCTCCTTTTGCTTGAGGATTCGCATCTGCTCCCGCCTGTAATTTGTCCGAAAGATGTTGATACGTCTGCCCACCTCGGTACGTGTGGCATTTGGCTGGATCTCGCGGAGTTTCCGCTCCAGCAATTCGTATGCCCGATTTCGTAGCTCCTTGTTGCGATAATTAAAGCTGCGGACATCCCACAGCTCCGGCATTCCCTGATAAAGTTCGAGGAATTCTCGCCAGAACTGACGTTTACCGGCACTAAAACGATCCGGCAGGGGAGCAGCCATCTACGGAGAGATTATTCAAATAAATTAGTATGTACAAAGATTAAACAGTTTAGGAAACTTTAAAAAAAAATGTACATAGATGCTAAGCATCTATTTGCAAAAGCACAAAGAAGAAAAAAGAACATTGTATATCAATTAAAAAGATACTTAAATTGATTTCAATTTAAATTGCTATTTCCTTAAAAGCATGGGCTTAAATAAATCCTTAATTTTATAAAAAACAAGAAAAAAATTTTATAATAAAAACATTGGAAAACAATTTACCTTAGTTTCTTGTAAAGTATACCCTTTTCAGATGTATTGAATATTAATTAAAAATGTTCTAAAGTTGAATTTAAATAGAAAATTTATTTAAATTTGTATTTTCTAGTAACTTAATAACATGGTCTTAGAAAATAAGTAGAAACAGTGTATAAACAACAATAAAAATATTGGAAAACAAGCGTAAATATTTACCTCAGATTCTCGTTGGCCCAATCAGCTGTTTCTGTTTACAAGACTTTTGGCAGCTCTGGCAACTCTATCGGATTTGGAGTGCTGGAAAACGTGTCACTTACTCCCCGTTCTGTTATTGTTTTCCTGGGGACCGACGTTCTACAACGTTCAAGCGCCAATCACAAACTGAATTGATGGAGAACTCAATGAGCGGGTGTGTGTGTGTTTGTGTGCCTCGATTGAATGATTGATTAGTCGGCTGACGGGTCGATGTGTGCGTGTGCAAATGCGCAATAAATCTTTGGATTTTCTGCCTTATCATATCAGTGAAACAAAAGGTACCTACAAATAAATATGATTTGAAATTAATGTAGTACATTAAATTAATATGTTGCACTGTTAAAGGCGACTTTGTAAATAAAGAGAGCCAACTTCCCCCGCAATTTGAATGCACTTGTGTGCGAGAGAGGGGAATAACAAAACAATAACAAATATTCAGAACTCAACTTAGGGCAGACATGCGCATTTCCCTAGTTTTTCCCAATCAAGATTGTCGACCTTTTCAGAAAAATGCTAAGTATTAACAATTCGGTCTCATATGTGTAATATGTAATATATATGGGTCGGAAAAAGTTTCAAAAGTACTCGATTACCTGAAGATTGAATCTAATGATTGACCTCTTTTAACAGTTATTTTGGTAGACAGTGCTCCTCTCTTTCCCTCTCTCTCATTCGCTCTCTCGTGTTTGTGTGTGTGGGAGCGTGGGTGGTATTTGGTGACCTCCCGCGCGGCAAAGTAAAAGAAGAAGAAGCGGCACTAAGGGCAGACATGCGCATTCGTATATGTATAATTTAGCCGACTTTTTGTGCCGACCGTGAATAACTGTGAAAACATACAACATAGGTCAGTGTAATAGGGTTAAAACTAGGTACAAAACAAGACACCAATTTAAGGAGAATAAAGTAAGAAGTTAATACTATAGGGCCATAATAGTGACGATAAATATGACATTTGAATTGCGCGGAATTTTAATTAATGAAGTTGCCCTTTAATTTGACTAGCTGAAAAAACGTATCATGCTGGGTAAAATCACTAACCATACAACATGTTGTATGAAAATTCTATGAACTTATCCATATCTGCAGTGCCGCATTGATCACAAAAAAGAATCAAGTATTTATTCTATATCACGTACATACCATAAAACCGTAGGACAGTGAATTTAATTTATCTCCGAAACCTAAATCAGTATTATTCTATTTCAGAACCATGGAATCGGAGTCTTCAATATGCCGTGTTTGCCTCGTTAACTACGATAATATGGTCAAAAAAAATAAAATGTATAATTTCCGAAAGAAGAACTGTTAATTTAGTTTATATAAGTTACACAATTTTAAGTACTTTCTTTCACCCCGGGACTAACATTACATTTCAGGCCAAGACTCTTAGACTATTGATTTAATTGCGTTTATTTGGATCGAGTACAAATTAAGGTTACCTTAGATCTAGTGATTGATTGCATCCGACAGTACCGTATCTTTAAGACGCGGCAGTTTGCATACCCAATGCTCTTTGGCTGCAGCTGTTCATCCTTTATGCAATGTGAGTCCTGTTTGGAGCATCCTACGAGGGGACATCGTCATCCATTTCCCGCATAACCTCATCGGCTCGTGTGATGAGTCCAATCAGCCGGTAGTTTTCCTTATACAGCGCAAACTCTTCTAGCAGTTTTAGATACTTGCGGGCGTCGGCACAGCTGATTACACTTGATCCGCCTCCTTCGCCATTGTTGTTGTCGTCCTGGGCGGGTTCATGGCGACGTTTGGTTCCCTGGCGGGGATTCAGCGACTTTTCGATGGCCGGAGGCGAACTTATCTTGCGTTGGCGCATCTGCTCAATATACTCCTTCTCGTCCTCCACATTGGCGGCCAGAACCTCGGCCAGCGAGGTGACACTAGAGCGACCATTGTTGGCATCTTCATCGGGATCAGCGGATTCTTCGTGGTCCATTTCCGTATCCAGCTCAGTATCTGGCTCCTGCTTAATGTGCACTGTTGGTAGCTCATTTTCCCTTGAAGTTTGCTCCGAGGAAAACTCGTCTGGATCCTTGGGCTCCGTTTTGATGTCCTTTTCCTGCTTGATCTCCAGTTTGGGCGGTGGCACCACTGGACCCTTGTCCTGCTGCTGCTGCTGGGTGGAAGGAATCTGTGTGATGCTTTGGGCCAAGGTGGCAAGTGGTATAATGGTCATGGTCATTGGCTGCCCCCCTGCCTGCGGCGGCACAATGGGCGTGGCCAGGAGAACTTTCTGGGACGTGCCTGGCGGCGTGTTGGTCTGCAGGGGTAGTCTAACGAGTGGCGGCAAGGGCTGTAGAGCTCGGGCCAGGTTAAGCTCACTCAGCGAGGGCTTGACATCAGGCTCCTCTTCTTCCAGTTCATCCTCCCTGCCGCTTACTTCATCGCCTCCATCCACATCCACCTCGTCATCCTCGTCTTCGCCGCAACTGCGAGGGTTGCTGCTCAGCGGGCTGCCCAAGCTGACCTCCTCTTCGTCTTCGCCCACTTGCTCGCTGTTTCGGGGCCCACTCTCTGGCATGCACTCCGACATGACGTCCTTGACAATGTCCTTGATCTGCACCGAATAGCTCTGCGTGTAGCCGATCTTCAGCAGCCGGGTGTCGCTGTGCTGGATGCTGTACGTGCGACGGAACTTGTCGCACCACTCCTGGTGCGGAAAGAAGTGGGCCAGGCCCATGGAGCTCTTGAACTGTAGCGCCATCTTCTGAATAAGTCCGTCGGAGATGCTAAAGTCCTTGTAGTACATCATGCGCCGTATCCAATCGTAAACGGCCTTTCCCAGCATCGAAACCCTCACGGTCTTCGTTTCCATGGTCTTGGCATCCTGACTCCGTCGCGTTCGCTGATCCCAGGCGTTTAGAATCTCCTGGCGCTGCTGCACGATCCGCTTGATCTGGTCCGGACTGCAGTTGAACAGACGACCCACATGCTTGTACACCGGCAGCCGATCGTATTCCCGCAGGGCAGCCACCTTTTCGTTGAGGGCCAGGACATTCTTGCGCTTGATGCGGTTGTCGAAGGCCACCTTTTCGGCCGCCGGCAGGCTGGGAGTGTGTGGTGTGGTCGAAGTGGGTGGTGCTGCTGGCGGCGGAGCTGGTGCAGGTGCAGGCGCAGGCGCTGTAACTGGTGGTAGAACTTCCGTGTCGTTTGCCTAATGACAAAAAAAAAGGGAATTGTCAGGACCTGGTGCTATGGCAAATACAGTCAGAACTATGTATGTAAAACCACTACAGAGGAGCTAAAAATTGGATTTTTGGATTTATGGACTTTATGTACTTATTGATTGATAAAGCAACTTTTGGCATTAGTAACTATTTTGATTTTAAAACTTGTGTACAAACGCATTCTGGCTTTATTTTAGTATCCAGTGAAAGGATAAATTGCAGAATTGATTTATCTTAAATGTATGCTCACTTTTTCAAGATAAGCAAAATAAATCTAGGTAAGAGAAGCTTTTAATGTCTTAAGTGATTGGAATCGAAAAAGCAAACCGGGCTTTTAGGCTTATCAATATTTACTACAAACCTAGTTAACTTGTGATTTAAACAACTAATCACAAGATCTTGTCAATTAGACTAGATAATTTGAAAAGTCAAGCTATATTGCTACATTAAGGGAAGCTTCACTGTGGCCACTTACCTTCTCCTTGTTGTTGACTTCCTTCTTCGGGGACTCCTTCATCTCCTTTTGCCGCTTCTCCTCCCGCTGCTCCCTCATCACCCTTTGCAACTTGCGTTTTTCGCGTATTCGCATTGTTTGTGCTTTCCCGTGCAATTTACACGGCAATTGTTGTTTGTTTTTGTCTTGTTGTTTTTATTGTTGTTGCTGCTGCGCCCACTCAATTTCGCCCACCCCCTTTCTCCTTCTCCCACACTCTCTCAATCACTCACTGTGTGTGTGTGTGTCCGTTTGCTTGTGTGTGTGCGATGGCTACGATTATGCGCGTTGACTGCCCAGCGAATTCAACTCATTTCGTCATTGTTTTGCTGGCTTTTCTATGGTCTTTCCGTTTGCTTTGGCTTAATTCGCCTTCGTTTTTTTTGCCTGGGTCTTATAATTCACTTGCTGATAGTGATTTTCCAACAGGCCGTGCGCTGCGCTTCTGTAATTTCCGATGTCCGTGTGAACTAGACGACGACCCATACAAAAATAGCTGCCGCTTTATCTCTGCGTTTTTTTCTGCCGCCTTTTTCTCTCGCTCTCTCTCCCAGTAGCATGCGCAACGTGGGCAGCTAGAAAGAGAGCGAACGTCGCCGTGTGTGTGTGCGTGTGGCAGCTGAGAGGGTGCAACTGCGCATGCGACAACATTACTGTTACTTTATCGATGTGGCAACGCCGCAAGACGATCGTTTTTTTATATACCGCATTTAAGGAGGGATTTTAAAAATATTTACCAATAAAGGGACCGTAATAATTTGTTCTCAGATATAAGAAATTATCTTATTTCTGTCACATACAAAATAGGGGTAAACTAACTAACTATCTTTAAGATTTCAAAAATAATAATATATTTTTTTAAATATAAATGCAAATATAAGAAAGCAATTACACACACACACAGTGTGTACTGATATACAAGAAAAACAATCAAAGAATATAAAATAAAAATTTTAAAGACATTCCAAATTTTAGAGACGATTTTAATTTAGTTTGTAAATATTTCTTGTTCGAAACAATATTCTTCAAAATTATTTTGAATTAGTTGAAACTGAACACCTCAAATTTAAGTATTTCTGATCCAAAAATAACAAGTGCCAAGACATTTCAATGATAATCTTTATTTATTTTTCTTCACCTCCTTGCTAGTCGGTCAACCGAACTTTGTAAAGTGTCGGAGGATGTGCGACATGGCTGCAGGATTATCGGCGGGTACCATGTGACCAGCACGGTTAACCCAGAACATGCTAAAGTTACCATAGGTCTTCTCGTAGCCCTCCAAAACTCGATCCACGGTGATTCCAACGCGAGAAGAGGCCTTGTACGAATCCTTGTCGTTCCATTCCATGTCGGCGATCCAATTGACGGCACCCGGAGTGGCGCAGATCAGGTCAAGGCCTCCGGAAAACACACCCACTTTCACAGTGGTGTTGCTCAGCAACTCACCCACTAACAATATTAATAAGATTAATACCTTTTTCATTGTAGGTTCCCTAGAGACATCTTTCAAAACTATTCCGGTGGTATATAGAATATCATTAAACTTGTCAATTTAAAAAATCGAATTTCCCAATATAAATATACAAAACTGATTTCTCATTTAAAGTAAATTATACAAAATTAAACTGTTTTAGTAATTTAGGTTGAAAATATTGAACAAGGCTGGGATTTGATAAAAGTGAACGGAGACTTACCAACATCCACGGCGGGCTTCATGAAATCTCCCATCAGCTTGCTGAAGGTGGTGCCACTCTGGGCGCCCCACTTGACTCCGGAATCGATTCCTAGGGCTTTGGTGACAGGTCCCAGCATCAGATCCTCCAGAATCTGGTCCCGGTTTTCATCCACGTCGAATTTCACCAGTGTGCGATACATGAGCTCTAGGAAATCAGTCGGTTAGGACTAGTGCGGTAAGTATAACTACGGATCCTACCCTCTGGAGTCATGGCAGCTCGGGCCATCAGTCTGCTGTACTGATCACCCAGCGTCGGGGTCTCCACATTGTAGAAATCCACGCCCTTTGACTCACGCAGCACCACCGACTGAGTGGAGCTCCATTGCAGAGTGGCCTGGGTCCACTTCTCTCGATCCACAAGGTCCTTTGTCTTCAGAGCCGCAGCCTCAATCTTGTCATGGCCGTCCTGATCCACAATGCCCAACTGCAGGAGGAAAGGAGCCCACGAGAGCACAGAGTCGATGGGGGAGGTCCAGGGATCTCCCAGTGCCACCGATACGAAGTTACTCTCGATCTCTCCACGCTGGATGGCGTACTCCAGCTCCAAGGCGAACTCCGGAGCCATCTTTCCGCCGTAACTCTCGCAGAAGATGTGCAACGGCACGGTCTTGAATTCCGGATGGTTATTGTAGAAGCCCTTCATCAGTTCTACTAGGTCCAGGGCAATCTGCTTGTTGGAAGTCGTATAGTAGGAGGATCCGTCCACATAGCTGAAACCACTGCCCACAGGATTGTCGATGAACATCACGTTCATGTCCTTCACCCAAGTCCAGTCGCGGTAGCTGCCATCGAGCTTCAGAGGGCCCAATTCCTCAAAGTTGCCGTATCCTGTGGACGAGGCACCTGGTCCTCCTTGCAGCCAAATGGCCAGTGGTCTTTCCGTATAGCTCGAAACATTGGCCGTGGTGTAGTACAGCCAGTAGAACATATGAGCTCCAGTCCTGACATCCACAAAGCCCCAATCTTGCTCTCCGGAGCCATAACCTTTGCGAGCTGGTAACAATAAAAGGTTATGTAAAATATAAGCTTTTTTCTATTAATTAGAAAAGGAGGAACCTTTTTTTAAACCATAATTCGTTGTTTGGATAAGGTTTCTTGTAAACGAGATTCCTTACAACATTTTGTTTCTCAACTACATCCCAATAATAGTAACATACCAATGTCATTTTTAAAATGTTTTCTAAAATTTACTGCTAATTGAGTGCCTTAACAATAATTTCTAAAAATAAACCTTTGCAAAGTCAAGCTACATTTTAACACATATGTATAGATGTATTTCAAAAGTTTGTTTTTAAGAGTTCATGTTGAAGGGGTTTCTGAACTTGCTGATTAAACGCTTGAAAATAATTTTAAGAAATAAAGTTTGAGTTATTATTAACACATTGTATATTGCTACCGCATAAACTTGTATTGTTGATAAGCAACGATTTCTTGGAACACTTAAGTGTAATCAAGCCTTTAGGTGTATTGTATTTAATGGCTGTACGAGTAGCCATTTAGATAAGGTTAATTGTCATAGATATTGAAGATCGTTGATTTTATTGTCTAATAAATGATGCCATTTTGATGTCTATCTCGTGAAGGAACAAACTTAAATGAATTTTGTTCAGTGTATATAATTGAAATAAACGCCTTAAAGTAACTGATAGTTTTTTTTTTCTTGTGCTCTGCTGACCTGCTCTACAAGCTATTAAAACCGTTTGGCTTGGAACACTTTCTCGCTGATTAGCACCCCTGATCGGAATATAAAATGGGCTACTCACCGTCAACAGCACCCAAGCTGGCAATAGCGAGCAGAGCCAAAAGAGCGGTGATAAGCCGTCCAGCCATGGTGCACCAAAATCAAGAAACACCGCTTGAAACCCAACCGAACACTTGGCAGTTCTACCGCCGAATGATTGCTGGTGGATCCGCAACATCGAAGGTAGAGTACCCTAGGCACCTGACACACCTGGAATATGTAATCTTCGGACGGGGGAGTTGTGTTTGCAGAGTATTTATGGCCCTTCACTGGACAATGACACGTCTTTTTTGCTCAATCTGCTTCTGACACTTGTCCGTTTTTGGCAAATCTTTGTGTCAAAGATAGAGCCTCTAAGACTACCAAAATTGTCACTTAGATTGCATTTTGTTATCTTGAGTGGGTTTTCCGAAGCTTGTGCCATATATCGTTCGCCGTTCGCTTGCACTTTGTCCTATGTGACATTTCTGGAATAGGGAAAAAAAACATTTTTAATTTTAATGGATTAAAAGGAATATATTTTATATCTTTTAAAGATTTTTTATATACTAAAACTTACACCTTACGGATTAAAGTTAAATAACTGGACTTAACTGTCATAATGCAATTTAAATAAGCTTAGAAATTAATGGTGTTGTTACAATGGTTTTAGGTCGGGGCCTAGTTTAATTATAATTGCGTCCCCAGTTTTAGCCTTGCAAAGTTTTTAAAATTGCATAATCCAATCTCTCTCATTACATAATTATGAGCATTATATAAATACATTTGGCCAAATGTTTTGTAGAGATACACAAAGAAAAAGTGGGTCTAGTTAAGCCAATGATGTATATAAATATTTTGTATACTGAGCCTTTTAAGATCAACAGAACAAATATAATTAAACCAATAGAGTACACAAACGTTTTGCATACTGAGTTTATTAATTTCAACAGAAAAAATTTATCCAAAAGTGGTAAACTCTCGCAGGACGTGACTCATGGCCGCCGAATTGTCCGCCGGGGCCATGTGACCACTTCGGTTGATCCAGAACATGGTGAAGTTGCCGCCAGACTTTTGATAGCCTTCTAATATGCGATCCACGGAAATGGCGTTTCTTGGAGCAGCTAAGTATTCGTCCCTGCGGCTCCAGTCCAGTTTGGCTATCCAATTGACAGTACCCGGAGTGGCACAAATCAGGTCCAGGCCACCGGAGAATACGCCCACCTTCAGAGGAGTCTTCTCAAGCAATTCGTTCACTGAAATGCTCACAGTTATGAATATCTCTCAAAAGTATGATATATTGATCCTTGCCTATGTGTATGACGGGCTTCATAAAGTCGGTTCTATGGATGTCGAAGGTAGTACCACTCTGCGATCCCCAGACGACATTCGAGGGAATTCCCAGGGTTTCGGCCACAGGACCTCGCATCAGATCCTCCAGCAACTTGTCGCGATCCTCATCGATATCGTACTTTACCATTGTGCGATATAGACGTTCTGCAGTTAGAATTTCAGGAGCAGGGTTAAATGGATAGTCTTGTATGGAAATAAGCAAATCACCTTCGGAAGTCAAGGACATTTGCCGCTGGTAGAGACCTCCCTTTGTTTCCTTAAGAACGTTGTAGAAGTCCACTCCCTTGGAGGCCTTCATCACCTCCCACTGGGTGTTGCCCCACTGATAGGTGGCCTGGATCCATCGCTCCTCCTCCACCAACTGAGCCGTGAAGTTCGCCGCCTCTTGGATAGCTTTGTATCCCTCGTGATCCACAATGCCCAGTTCCTTGAGAAAAGGTCCCCAGGCGAGCACAGAGTCGATGGGTGAGGTCCAAGGATCGCCCAAAGCCACCGAATTGAGATTGCTCTTCACCTCTCCCCGCTCCTTGGCGTAGTAAAGTTCCAGGGCAAATTCCGGGGCCATCTTGCCGCCGTAACTTTCGCAGAAGATGTGCAGCGGTACCTCCTCAAATTCCGGATGCAGCGCATAAAAACCCTTCATCAGCTCCACTAGATCCAGGGCAATTTCCTTATTGGTGGCCGTGTAGTGGGCCGAGTTGTCCACATAGCTGAAGCCACTACCCACGGGATTGTCGATGAACAGGACATTCATGTCCTTCACCCAAGTCCAACTGCGCCAATTGCCGTACAGATCGACAGGTCCGAGTTCCTCGAAGTTTCCGTAACCCGTGGATGAGGCACCAGGACCTCCTTGAAGCCAAATGGCCAGTGGTCTTTCCGTGTAGCTCGAAACATTGGCCGTGGTGTAGTACAGCCAGTAGAACATATGAGCACCAGGACGCACATCCACGTAGCCCCAATCCTGATCTCCAGGTCCGTAGCCTGGCTTTCCTACAATTTACAATATGATAAGCTATTAACTTAGTTTTTCCATTAAAAGATAACACTTGATTTATTATTCCTACCATGAGCCAAGGCGGCGAAAAACGCCAAGAATGTTACCAGCCAAATCGACATCTTCAACTGGGAGTGACAATGGGGTTTGGGGCTTTATTTAAAGGGTAAGTCATTATCAGTAGCAGTGGCCATCCGATAATAGTTTTTAAAAAGTGATAGACACATCCATCGAACTGGTTCTCTGGAATCTCCGTCTCATCATTGATCGGTATTATAATGTCTGAAATTCACAGTAACCAACACAAGTAGGTCTACTGTAATTTTGTATATGTATTTAAAAGTTGAACAGAGTCTGTTTAAAGTCTTTTTCAGCCAATTCTTTACCAGATAGATAAATATACAATAATAAAGATGAGAATTTGGCTTAAAGAGTGCATGATAAATTAAAGTCTGTGCAGACCACATTCCGTGGGATTATCAGACTCTCCCAAAAAAAAACTGTAAACGGAATAACATTGTGTGATCATCAGTTTTACAAGTAGACAAGAATATGATAAGAACTGATAAGACAATTTAAATTCGATGAATAACCAATTAATTATCGGCTGTCGATAATGTTTTAAATTCTGGCAACGCTGTAATGGACATTGTTTTTGCAAGAACAGCTGTTGTCGCTTTGTTGTTTTCGTCGCTTTGTGTCTGAAGGTGCAAACTAATAAAGTAATTGGATTAGTTGGGGATAAATCAAAGCGAGTCACAGCCATGGCCACGATGCGCATACCCAAACAGAAGGTGATCCTGTGCGGCGACTACGGAGTGGGCAAGAGCTCCTTGTTCCGGCGATTCGCCACCAACACCTTTGTCACGGATACGGATCGCAAGTCCACGCTGGGATTGGACCACATCGATAGGGAATACAGCGTCAATGAGAAGCAAATCAAGGTAAACTGACATCCATGGTGACGTCCTTACAAGAAAAAAATTGGTCCCCGAATTCTTTAGATTAAGCTGAAATATGTATAGTGTAATTAATCCATAATAATTCTCAATTACCGTCTCCAGTTATTTTGCCTTAAATTTATAAACACATTTTAATTTCTTCAAGAAATAAATTTGTGCACTTGGCTATCCTAAAACACTTTTTAGCACTTTGGGCGAACTTATATAGATATACCTATTAAGCGTATGATAACCCATTGATAAACCCACTCCAATCGACAGCTCCAACTTTGGGACACTGGTGGCATGGAGCGCGTGGCATCGGTGACCTCCTCGTATTATAAGTTCGCCGAGGGAGCTATCCTGGTCTTTGCTTTGGACAATGCTGCATCGTTTCACTCGCTATCCCAGCATTTGCTGGACATTGTGACGTATGCGGAGAACGCGAAGATCTTCATTTGCGGCAACAAGAGCGATCTGGAAGGCAGGGAGTCGGAGGTCAGCGACGAGGAGGTGGAGGCCTTCTGTGAGCAGTGCCACTCGTTGATCAGTGCCACTTACAAGACCTCCTGTCGCAGCGGTGCCGGCGTTGAGGAAATGTTTCGCGACATCTCAAGGCAACTGGTCCAAGCCAATCGCTCCAAGATGGAGCTACAGGCTCTGGAGCACAAGAGTTTCCAGGTGGACACCTCGGGCAGCAATGGGGCGATCAACGAGGAGGATGGTTCCTCCTGCGGCTGCTAGCAGTTGGGGAACATTGAGTTTGGCTAGGTATCCACACTTCCATTGGCCAGGCTCAATGCCCCATGCAGAGATGCATTTTTTCTGTTTCCTTTATTTATTAACAGTTCTCGGCTATGTTTATGGTTTTTAGATACATGTTCATTTCGAATTTATGCGATAAATACGTCCCGAATGCAAACACGAGTCATAGAGTAGGATTAGTTACTATTAAACAGACGCCAAACATTAACCAATTAAACTTTGTACACGTAAACTAGGATGGGTTAATACACGTAAAACAAAGAAAGCAGTTCTACTGAATTTTGAGTTGAAATTAAATGAATGAGATTAAATTAGTATCCTTAAAATACAAAAGCTTTTAAAAGCAGAATAACTTATGATAATATGTACTTTATGGTTATGTCATTTTAATAACCTAAGTAAATATTTTTAAAAAGTTCCCTATTTTTGGCTATAATTTTACACTTTTAATGAATAAGTAAAAATGATTCGCATTGAAAGTAATGAACCCATCCTATCGTATATAGATTAGTGCATAAGTCTGCAGCTTTCTTCCACAGAATATCTCGTAAAGATACAATTTGCTAAACAATAAATAATCAATTCACAAAACTCTGGAATGGGAAGTCGATTCTATACCCTCTAAATTTGGGCTAGGTAAAGGTATTATCTTTGGTTTCGCAGCTAAAATTACTACGAGGTGACGGAGCTGGTGGAGCTGGGTGCAAAAGTCAAATAAAGACTGACACCCACGGCCACCACAAAGCAGACACCCACACCGTACAGAACCACCTTCTCCCTCAAAGCTCTCAACATCATGGTGTTGAGCGTGCGGGAGGCTCTGCCTAATTCGGCATTGGTTTCCCGAAGACGTGCTCTGGCCCCTTGCAGAGTTTCCCTCTGGTGATGAAGGTCATTTAGGACCTGGGCGCCCAGTTGCTCCGTTTCCACAGCCACTCTGTATCCCTCGGTCAAGCGATTGCCCGTTCTTTCGATTCTTTCCGAGTTGTCCAGCAGGCGCTGCCGTTGATCCGTGCTGATGGACACATCCTCGTAGCTGTCACCCAAATCCAGAGTGGTGAATGCATTCGACTGGGTCTTCTGCTTGTCCTTGGTCATCCGATATTCCGCCTGCAGGCGTTTCAGTTCCGCCTGGGCCACCTGCAGTTTGCCATTGAAGCTGCTCCGTTGTCCAGGATTCAGTTCCCTCACCTCCAGGCCCATCTGCTCCAGCAGTTCCTGGGCCTCGGGCAAACTGTTGTCAATCTTGCTGCACAAATCATGGCGTTCACCTGGGGCGAAATTGGGAAAAAACTAAACATAATGTCCCTGGAAAATCAACACACACACTCACTGCTGTTGTTTTGCTGCTGTAGTCTTCCAATATGGGCCGTTATTTCGGCTATTAATGAGGCATACTGCTGTTCGTATTGCTCAAGCAGCGACATTTGTGCGGTTTAATTCCTGTTGTTTTTTAATTTGATTTGTTTAGCAGTAACTTGAGGATTTGATTTTTTCGCTACAAAAAAAACGTAAACATTGGTGGAGTGTGATCGAGTTATGGGTTGGGTAAAAATCCTAACGTATTTGTAGAGCTTGGTCACTCTGATTTTAAGACAGCATTGCCAGACTGTCAATTTCAAGGATTAAAGTAAGTTCTTTGGAATTGTTTATTTCCAGCCGATTCAAAGGTATTTGTAACTGGAGTATTTTGGGTCCTAAAAATCTTCTTGATCCCCATGATTTAATTGATTCTAAAGTGAAAGCCCCCCTTTTAAGTTTTAATTAACAAACAAACTGTTGCATCATTATTAAAATTTAATTTTAATGTCCTTATAGTTATTAATAAATTAATGAATTATGTTCAGCTTTATGCGAGTTGAGATTCTTCGTAATCCTAGACATCTCATTTGGTGGTAGTACGAATTAATAATACTACTTGATACATATGTACATTTTTCATCACATTTTTGTTTTTTGTGCTTCTCCTGCGATACGACCCTTGCATCTTAACCGTCCACCAGCGTGGCTTTGTCACCTTTGCGGAGCACCAATTCCAACTGGGAAAGCAGACCAATTGCCCGGAAGTTTTCCTTGAAGAGCACAAAGTCCTCCAGAGGTTTTAGGTACTCCAAGGCCTGGTGATAGCTTTCCAATTCCTTGAGCATGGCCAATGCTTTCTTATCCTCGAGTTCAGGGGACGATGAGTGGCCATTGGTACTGCCTCCTCCCCCTCCTCCTCCTCCATTCGAGATCTTCTTGGGCGAGGCGGGTGCAGAAGAGGGTGCTGCTTTGGCTGGAGCCGGTGAATCCTTTCCTTTGGCAGAGAGTGCGGGTGTGGACTTGCCACTCGGTCCGCCTGCTTTGGGGGCATTTTCCTTGCTACTGGCACTATCCCTGCCCCCGCTATTGTTGTTGTTCTGCTCCTTGGGACTGCAACTCCGGCTGTCCTTGCCGGTTGAGGTGGATTCTGCGAGGGGAAGCGGTGGAGATGTTACCGACGAGTTGATCTCCTGCACTTCATCGTCATCGGGCGACTCCATTTTGGGCCTCTTGGCCAACTGAACAGGCTGGAAGGGACTCGATCGCTGGGGAGGAACATTTGGCGGCAATTGGGGCTGAAAAGGTTCCCTTTGCGGTGGCATGGTGGGTGGAAATTGCGCCTGCTGTTGCATCTGTTGCTGCTGCAATTGCTGCTGCATTTGCTGCTGATGCCTTTCGAAATAAAAGTCATTAAAGCTGGCGAATCCTGGGTGCGGTGGTGGAGGATGTCCCGGATGTCCGGGAAATGGTGGCCAAGGATGACCAATCTGCTGTTGCATGTGCTGTTGCTGCTGCTGCTGCTGCAGGGCAAAGTGTTGCTGTTGCTGCTGATGCTGCTGCTGCTCCTGGTAGCTCTGCTCCTTGACATCCATGCTGTCATCATCCTCTTCGTATTCGCCATACTGCTGCATATAGGTCATGTACTGCTCGGGCATCTCCTCCAGCTTGGCCACTCTTTCAGCACTGGCGGGCGGAAAGAGATGGGCCAGATCCTGGACAATGTCTGGAATCCACAGGGAGGATCCGAGGGGCTTCAATTGATTGCTGGCCAGCTTCTGGGCAAATCCCTGGAGGTGGGTCTCCCGGAAGCGATTCAACCATCGATTGTCTGCTATGAAGGAGGTGCTACCCACGACCTGCCTCGCATTCTCCGCCTTATCCTTGATCATGCCATGAGTGATGCTGCCCCGCAGCTGGGGATTAATGTTGGCTCTGACCAGCCATTCGTAGACCACGGCGTTGATGTAGGCGCACTTCCGGCTCCTCTCTATCTCCTCCACCATGGCCTGTTGCTCCACGGCCTCGAGATTAGAGGGTACCTCCAATCGCAAGGTGGGCAGAGCATTCGACTGCAGTCGCCTGCCGCCCAAAACACTGGGGTCAAAGTGCAGGGCACACACCACCGGCTTCTTGAAGGGCACAATCCTACGCAAAGAGGCGTGGCACGCCTCCTTCCACAACTTGTGGAATGGGTTCTCCGGCCGTGGAAAGGCGAAGAACTGCATGCTGGGATGCTGGCGCGAGTTGGACAGACAACCGATGATGCAGCAACGCCGAATGGTCGGCATCTCGACCTGCGGATGGAATTGTTGTTGGCCCCGAATCTTAAATGTTGAGGTGCTGGCGTTGCTCACGCTTCGCCAGGCCACAAAATGAAAAGAAAATTAAAACAACGTCACCGGAATCTGAAAGAGAAGGTTATGAAAATATTATTGATGTTGTTTTAGAACACCATAGACAACAGTCGGGCATTGTTTTGATTTGCCCGCTTTGGAAAGATTTTTTTGAATTGATTAAATGCGGTCTGGCAACTTTGAACCCTTTGTTTTGGCGGTATGTAGGCAACAAGTGTTTGCACTCTGCTTTTGATTAAATGACTGCATTTATCTATTTAAAAAAGTAAGCCATATTACTTAAAATAAAATGAAAACTAGTGTTATAGGTTGTCAGTTTATTTAAGACTTGTTTAAGTCTATAATTCTAAAATTAAAATACATCTTTTATTTTACCATTTGAAAAAAAAACAATTTTGGCAATGATAATATTTTTAAATTATTGTATTACTGATATATTTATTTAATTACTTAGAAATAAAGACTATTTTGCAAGCGGCAACAAAACTAACTTATTGATTTTATAAAAAACACGTATAATTTGATTTCGATCGAATCATTAACATGGGTAAATTCCCCGTTCGATTTCAGATTCTCAGAACTCAGATATTTCAATGAATCAGCTTTTCGAGAAGGACAACTATAATAAATGCATAACCAATTCGATGAACAAGCTAGTGTTTATTTCATGGGACTTGAGCTCTAGCACATGACTCATCAAAATATTGCCGACCCAAATGCATAAATACACAAAAATATATCAGAGTATCTTATATAGACGAGGCCTCGAGGCCTCAAAATAGCATCTGCCAATAGCACTTCAGAGAGTTTGAGTACGCAAGAGAAATACGAGGGCAGATAATGATTTAGATATACACCACACTACAGAAAGCTTTCAAAGTGCTGATAGTTGGAAAAGATGCGCACGCCTTCGGAAATCGATACAGCCCCCAAAAAACCAGAACCAAAGCCATACCTCCAGAACCTCACAACACACACCCACTGGTATCGTGTACTTTATATCTTTCAGATACACACCACTGGAGATTTCAACAGAGGTGCCTGGCTAAAGCGAACGACTCTGGGCCGCGCCCCTTATTGAACGCCCCCAGAGTTTCGGAGCCACAGAGATACATCTGTAGATCTTAGCTGAGTCATGGGTCCAAGCCCACCTGCCTGAGTCAGAGCCGGTCTTTGGATTAGCACAACCCCCCAGAGATCGAGAACGAGATCCAAATGACTTAATGCGAACAGCATGTCCGTTTCATTTTTTTTCTCACACTAAAATCGGGTCAAACAACTGAGATTTATTTCTTTGCATTTGGATTTGAGTTTATGATTTTACTTTCACTATACTATAAAAGTGCTTACATGATTTTTAGAAAGATTTTTAATAAAATCTATATTAACAATCTAATATACATTTATTATTGTCATTATTTAATTTAACATTACAGAAACTATTACTGCATAAATAATAGTAAATAGTATATATAAAATTAATCAAAAGGGGAGCAACTGTTGCTTAGGTGTGTAAAAGAGAATAATTTTATAGTACTTATCATTAGTATCAACTTTTTGAGTCAACTTTCAGTTTTTTAAAATTGATATGACAACTTGGCTAATCTCAGGATCCGTTTAGATTTGCTAATAATGAAAATATTTCCTTTGTTACACTCATTTCGGAAGTAAATGCTGAAGATTTCATGTTAATTTTACAGATACGGATGCCCAATTCCCAGGGTGGTTGACTCGGGGTTACGTCCGGTGGGGGAAACACCACTTTCATCCATTTCCCAAGTTGTTGACACGGATTTACGGAATTGGGTTTTATCTCCTCGGCCAGCTTAGGGGTTGCTCACTGTTCCATCGCTCTTTCTGGCTGATTCTGATTCTGATTCAGATTCCGATTCCCGTCCCTTTTTGCCGTGCCTCGGGCAGCTGTGCGCTCTACTTGAGCAAAGTTTTTGTGCCGGAAACTTCTTGGCAGCAGCGCTGCCAACGTCAAAGTTTCGCAGCCCGAGAAACCCAAACTCAGTCGAACCGAAGGAACAGGAATCCAAACCCAAGCCCAAGCCCAAGGAACCCTTCCACTTTTCCATCTTGAAGATACTCGCACCTTGACACACACACACAACGCGACTGCGCTTCGTCTATGGCTTGGACAAGTGTGTGTGTGTGTGTGTGTGTGTGTGTGTGGGAATCTGTGTGTGTATGTGGATATACACACGCACACCAAGGCATGGTCGAGTGCACTACACCATCAATTCCAATTCAAATCTCCCCTGACTGACTCGCTTTATAAATGGTTTTATATTTCCTTTTATGTCGCTCTCTATGGCCCAAGCTATGGCTATTGCTATTGCTATGGGTATGGCTATGGCTATGGCTATGGCTATGGCAATGGCTCAGACTCTGAGTATGGCTATATATTTACAGCAGCGGCCAAACTAATAGTGGTCGGTTTTCAAAAATTTTCGAGATATGAGAAAGTTTATTTATTTAAATTAAATTTAAAAAATTATATAAAAAAATTGTGGTTGGTGTTCCAGAATTACCACAGAAATCTTAATGTCTTGAACCAAAAGTGAACCAAACTTTTTGATTGGGGTGTATTATATAAATTTGTAATACACAAAGTTTATTAAAGGAATATAAACTGTAATTAAAATATTTTAACATTATATTTGTAGTTATTTATTTAATTTTTGCAACTGATGATCGCCAATCTTTTATTTTGCAAATTCTTAAAATGTAACTATGGTGTAGCTAAAAATGTATTTGAAAACTGCCTTAATTTCCATTAGATTACCACGGTAGGGTTAATTTTAATACTTGATAAGGTTGCAATTTATAGAAAAACTTTTAAAAGTACTAAAAACTTCAATGGATATCCTGTTAAAGCCGCTATTATTTTGGCGGCGTCTGTAAATATATACAGAGCATCGGATGCGGACGTTGGACGTGAATGTAGCTCCAAGTACAAGTATCTCGACATCTAAGCTCGCTCAGTTCAGTTCGCCTGTTCAGTTCTTGCCTTTCTTTCCCTTATATCGATTGGCACTTTATCTTAATCGCCTCGAGAGTTGTCCCTCGCCAGCCCCCGGGGGGATTCCCCGTGCCGAGTCCTCCTCCTCCCCATCCGCAGATTCCGAGTCCGATGATTCCCCTCCCACAGACTCACCCTAATGGCCGCCTATGTCGGCTGGGCTGCCTTAGCTCCTGGGTTCTTCGTGAAATTTCGTGCAGCGTCATTATCATCGGAGCCATCAAAATGATGCCTGAGTCAAAGTCCCTGTCCTAGTCGCAATCCCAATCCCGTTTCCAGTTCCCAAACCATGCCAAACCAAGCCAAGCCAAGCCAAACCGAACCGAACCGAACCCATGGGTTCCCTTTGTTGGCCACATATCTTTTGTATCTCTGTATCGCAGTATCTCCAGCCATTGTTCGCCTAGGAAGTTTTCGGTTCGGTTTTTTGGCTCGCTCGGTTCGTTTATACGTTCTACCTACCTTCTGCCTCGCGCCCTTTTTCGTCCATACTCTATACTATACTCTATATATACAAGTAAGTATAAGTATTCCCCCGATCCGGATTCCCATGCCCATGCCCATACCCGTCGCTCTGGGGATTAAGCTGGTAGTTTTGGGTTTCACTCGGTTCACGATGTCAGGTAATTTTGCGATTGGTTTTCGTCTTTCTTGGGCTCGGTATCTGGCATGAGTTTTACTTATTTATCTTATATCTCAAGGTGGTTTGGTCGGACCTTTTTGGGCTGGTTTAGCAGCAGCAGCGCATAAATGGATGTTATATAGCATGGCATGCCATGATTCGAATTTCGGTCTGTGGTCTGTCGCTGTGTTTGTGAGTTTGTTCAGATTTGGGGGGAAGATATACTCATGGGAATAAAGAAACAGACTATGTCTATGCTGGGTACATGTACTATGTGTGTTTGTATCTCGGTTTTATGTCTATGAGGTCATTTTTTTTGACGTTATATTGGATGTTATGCTTTCGAGTGAGAATTATTGATTTTGAGTAATGTTTTTCATCATAAAATATATTTGTTGTCGATATTTTGAACGATACATTAACTTGATGACTAATATAACAACAGTTTCTAACAAAATATATGAATTACCCAATTTGTTTTGATGGGATAAAAACATCATTATTTATTCATTAATGGGACAAAGAAATTTCAAAAAACTAATTTTCAATAAATACAAATGGGCTTTCACAAATTAAGTGTTTGGCCTATTCAATAAATACAAAATATTTTTATAAAATCGAACTGTGTTTATAGCAACTGTGTTGAAAACGCAACTTTTTTGTAGGCCGCCCCGTATAATTGAAAACCTAAATTCTTCGAATAATAAAGCACTTTAGTAATTTAAGGTATTAACATGTTTTAAAAAAGGCAAGTAAACAATTATAAGCACTTTATTATAAAGAGGACTACTTTAATTCAATAAAGTGCCTATGAATAGGCAGCTTTACATATTAGTCATGCCCCATTTAATCCAAAAACACCCATTTCCGCCCCACTGACACACCCTCTTCAATTATCAATTGTCCTTGGCCGTTTCAAGGACTCTCTTGCCGAGGAGCACGTTTATTCAATTGGCGCCAAATCAGCGGGCAATGTACCCTTATCACACCCACAGCCACACACAAACACAGCCCAGCCACTCACTCGCCAGCCAAACACCAAAATAAATAAACTGGCGTAAAATCAAACAAATGCGAAAAACCAAAACAAACCGCTCTGCCGCCGCTCCGTCTAAGGAACTCAAATAAAAACAAAAGCGTGGTTTTTTCAAAAGCACACACACCAACACCAACACAACAAAGCGCACATGCAAATGCGGCTTTTTTAATTGCAAACACACGATAACCATAACAACAAAGGCGTCGGCAGCGGCGGCGACAGAATCTCAAGACCCCGTTTGTTTACACCCCACTATTCACATGGCGTATTATCAACCATCCGCCCAGTGGCCACTACTACTCACATCCAGTGTCACCGAAAAACGCAAATGCGTTCAGATATATCCACATGCGCCGGTCTAAAAATCCAGGCCCCTATAAGTATGGTATTCTCGCGATATATATATACGATATTTCGAACCACTCGGGAATCAATTGGAAAAAACCTGCGGAACGCGATGCGTGAACCACCGCCAACGAACGTTCAGCACAGAGTGTACGAAACTAGCGACATCATCATCGCTACAGCTACAGCTACAGCTACAGCTATGGCTACGGCTAACAGCCACGACTCGACGAACGACCCCGACCGACTCGTTTTTCCCATCTATAGGAAATATTTAATCCCAAACAAGCCATGCCAAACCAAAAACCTAAGGCGGTGGCAGTGGCAGCGATGCGGCAGAGGCGCCGGCAGCGCAGCAGCAGAAGTTGAAGAAGCGAAGAAACGACGGCAAGGACGGCTGGATGCCAAGAACCTCTCGACCTGAGATGCCAAAGATGCTATGGAAATAGCTGAATTTCAAGCGAGTCTGGAACGGCATGAGACAATTCGTCTGATTGCCTCGTTTTTTCATAATACCTTTGAACAGATACCCCTTAGTATCAGTAAATAACGAATGAAGAGCATTAATACCTACATATAGCTTTATAGCCGTTCGAGTTAGCTATCCATAGAAAAAATTATTAATACAGTCAAGCTTCTTAAACACCAACACTTTGGTTTATAGAAATCAAAATGATAGAAATTATGATTAAGAAGTTATTTTTTAATAAAACTTTTAAATGTTTAAGAATTTTAGCTTAAATTGTTAGAATTAGTTGGAAAAATTAAGAATCTTCCATTAGTTCTAAATCATTGAAGGTCCTGCCAAAAAGTTATAGCATTATTTTTGGCGCCCAACGAAGGGTAATATTGAAAACAATATTAAAAAACTTAAAAAAAACAAAGGGCGCCAGAAAATATCCATGTCCTCAGATCTACTCTATAAGGGGGCGCCGCAGTCGACGCTGGCGTCGGCGCAAGACGTGAAAAACAAACAGTCATAGCGACCAACAACAAAAGTAGCAAAAACTGAACGAGCGACTGAGCGTGGAACCGCCAGACAGACAGACAGGCAGAGAGGCAGACAAAAGCAGGGGTGGTGTCAGTTGTCGGGCGTCTCGTCTGTCAGCCGTCGGCGATATATGCCCGAAGAACCGAACTCTAAATCCAAACCGAACCCGAAAACCGAACCAGAATCCGACTCTGAATACTAAAACGAATACGAAGCCCACAACCTGTCATCTCGTCTCGTCCTACCTTTGGGGTGCGTTTTACTTGTACGGCTTCAGGTTGGGGCGCTGGTACATAGAGCTCTCTGATGGGTCTTTCGGGTTTTCGGGCTTACGTAGAGTCCGTCATGGAAACTGCCTCCCTTCCACTCCTATATCATCCGTCTCGCCATGTTTGTGTGTATCTGAATATCGCTTTTTTAAGGTGGGTGAGTGGTTTTGATTGTGGGTCTGACGAAATTCGCTTGGAATTCCGGTATCTATCTGCTTGAGCCAGGTATATCTATATATCTTAAATGTGTATGATGCCTACACACAAACACTGGTGATTATATCTATTTTTGGGTATAATTATTGACTTTTCGACTATATAAATCGTTTTTGGGGTGAACCATGTTTGGGTACACTCTATGAGGTAAATTTGATTATTTTTTTTGGAAATTGTTCAACGTGAAATATTTGACTGAGCTCAAAAAGTTTTAAAATCTAGATATTTTTGAACCACCAAAAATAATGTAGAATTGAGTCTTCCATTTTCTTTCAGATAACTCAGATTAATGACCTATTAACCAAAATGATCTTCTTTGAGTTTCCCTGCTTTTTGGTCCACTTGAATGGCCCGGCTTGTAAGCTTTAATTTTCGTTTGGCATCGGGCCAATTTAAACAAGTTTTCTTATGGATACTCCATATAAGCGAGTCGTGAAGCTGAGATGCTTGGATCGGGTTCTTGGGACATTCATTATAGGCATTGGAGACACTCATCCGCTAGCAAAGTGCCAGGGCAACTATAATGTGTATATATATGAGTGCACGAACTGAAAATCCATTCCAAGCCAAAACACATACATATCTTAGAGATGCTGGGTAGCTGACATACCGTGGCCATGTGTATCTTGTATATATGCTGTAACTTGTAGTATCGCTGCCCGGTTTGGTAGGTGATTGGGTTTGAGATTGGGACCAAGCTCACTTGGTTGTCGACAGCGACGTCGGCAGAGGTCGAAAACGTTTTGATGGATTAGTCTTAATACAAGTTGAAGATACAAATGGATAACACTCAGTTTGGGTTCGTACTTTTCGGTCGGTTCCCTTCCATTTCGATTTGCTTTTCGGTGGTGGTGGGAAGTCGCACACATAGCATATATCCCACAGCTAGTATATATATTAGGTATGTGTATATATAAAAGGAAAAGTATTGGAAAAGGTATAAAACCACAGCATCAACCTCTGCGGCGGGTGGTGCTGATGGGTGGGTGGCTCACAGTTTGGTGGTGGTCTGTGCGCTTGGGGACTCCGGGTTTCCTCGGATGCTCGGATGCTTGACGATGACTCGACTCTATTATATTATATTCCAGCAGCTATCCGCCACTGACCAGCCAAGGAAACTTTTCCACAAATGCTTTTTTGCGGCGGTGGCGGCGGGGGGGTAAAAAGCCCTTGGCAACCTTTAGAAAACGAGCTGGAGCATCGAAGAAAATGACCTTTCCTTTTGCCATTTCATGACTCCGAATTCGAATCCGAAGTGATTGCGATGAGCCAGGAACCCTACAAGCACACACACACCCTCAAGCACACACATTTGGACTTGCACAGTAACATATAAATCGCATTTCACTAAGCCGAATGTCGAGGAAAATTGAGTGGTAATAGGGTTTAATGATAAGCTTTGTACAGCTTGGACTTCTTAGCCTCAACTTAAACGTTTCTAGATACGAAATATTCAAGGTGGAGTAAAAATCAAAAGAAGCTTTATTTTAATTAAGTACAAACATAAATATTTTCCAAAGAAAAAAAATCATACTGTAAATATTTTGATAAATAAATGGGGCTAATATAATTTTTTTTTATTTGTATAGCTGTCATAGACTTAGATCGTTAAAATATTTGTGGAATAACTCCTTGTATGTGCCTCACAAACAAAAAGTGTTTTGTTTTATTGAAACTAAACATAATGACATAATACACAACTATATACAATAATGTTCCACTGTGAGTGGGAGGTCTGCCCATTCGCCCAGAGCTCGACTAAGCTCATCTATTATGACCTTTTTTTGGAGAGCCAGATGCGGGGATTTAGCCACGGAATTTATTATGGTTATGTATTATATTGAACCTAGCATCGCATCCCTCCCCCACTATCCGCCATCCCCCGGGAGACAGAGTGAGCATTGTGAAATCGCTGCCACGACCCGAGATAGTATTTTTCCATTACCTTTTTTGATTAGGTCCCGGGCCTTGGCCTCTGTTATTCGCTGGATTCCATTGCGATGCGATGCCAGTTTGAGGTTCGGTTTCGGTTTCGGTCTCAGTGTTCCGTTTTCGGTCCCTCGACCGAATGCTGAAGGTATGTACGCGAGTATCTCCACTGGTATCTCTGCATCTTTTGCTCATTGTGCCCCATTGTGCTGCTCGCTATAATCTATATGTGATGTCCGCCTGCAGCGTCAGTCGGTCGTTCAGTCGGGTTTCCTGATTATCTGTCCCTATAAAGCTGTAGCTGTAGCTGTAGCTGTGTGTGTGAGTATCTATGCGACGACTGTCGCACCCAAAAGCACCATAGGGACCTGAATTTTTCCTGGTAATTTCCTTTGTGCCTTTTGCCACTCCAGTTGCCCTCCAGTTTCCAGTTTCCCCTGGCGCCTGGAATGCGATTCTCGATTCCGTGCCACTGCCCCCTTGTTAGCACAGTCGACGCCGCTGTTTAGTAATCCCAATCCCGATTCCGATTCCAATCCCCTGCCACCGTCCATGTACCATGTGAACTCATTGCTGTCGCTACTACGACGAGTTTATTGCTATTTCCATATCGGGGTTTTACATCTCGTGTTATGCCCTGAACTACTCGGTGGTGTAATATCGTTCCATTTACACTGAGGTGGTGGCAACTGAATATTGGGAAAATCAGTTTCGGATTGGAGATTATGAAATGTATGCGATCAACAAAAATAACTATTTTATCTACACCCAAAAAAAAATATTGTCATAGAAACTAAGCTATTGTTACATAAATTTTAAACTATTGCGTATTAAAAATTTCTCAAAAGTTCTGAGTTAATGTTACTACTTTAATACTGTCTGTAGCTTATTTTCCAGACACACTTATTAAATCTATATTTTTAGTTTTTTTTTTTGGGTGTATTACTTATATTTGTTAAAATAGGGTTAGTTGTAATATTATCACTTACTAATAAGTTGTAACTAATCTATATAGCTGTGTATTTTACTTTTACTTTTACTTTTGAAAATTTTAAAAATTTTTAACAAGATAAGTTAAGATACTATAAAATAGTTTTTAATTTTTTGTCCATAATTGTTTGTAGGTGGCGCTTAGTCATAGTGCCGCAATACAAATTCTCATGTGTTTAAGTGATGCCTACCAATTCTAACGAAACGATAATTGCCTGCAAATAAAAGAAACGAGTACTGGAAATAAAAACAAAGCTGATTAAATCTAAGGCGGTCCATCAATACTCTTGCTGCGATTTGTCACCCATGCCACCAATAAACTATGATTTACGAAAAGTATTAATTATTGAAATTATTTAATGATTATATATATTTAACTAATTTATAGTATACCACACATAGCGATCATAGAAAACAAATAAATATAATATTGTATGATATTTAAAAATATGTATTAAGAAAAAAATGAATACCTCTTTCTAATTAAATCTATAAATAATATACAACAGATTTTTATATTTGTTTTTTCTTAAATAGAATTCATAATATTAAGTAAATGCCAATTAAAAATTTAAAGCCCCTGATGGTACATACAAATCCCCTTACTGTCATTAATATGTTGTAGGGAATCCCTTGGGTTAGTCATCCCTTGGGTTAGTCATCTCTAGCAAGACAAACATGCGCAAAAACTGTTTGATTTACTTTCAATTCATAAAACGAACAAATCGATTTGTTCATACCAAAAGCGAACCCAACAGCGAAATCCAATACATGTCGTTGGCCAAGACGGTTGGATTGGTATTTATAGCGGCCTTCCGAAAGGAGTCGGAACCACTGAGGGATTGAGATTGAGGGACTGACAGAGTGCCCGGCTGTCAGATTTTATTTCGTGGTATGTCTTTTCGGGGGTTTGGAGGGAAACGCGGCTCTTGGAGGTACCCTCGTTCGAATCCTCTCGACATCTTTTGCACAATAAAGATAGATTAGCATCTATCGAAAGCTGGGTGCCTGCAAGAACGAGGAAAACGAAGAGCGAGTACAGAAAACGAACTCGAAACGCTGAAGCGGCGCATGACTGAAAGCCGGGGACTGAAATGGAAGCTGAGGGCAGCACATCGTCATTATCATCAGAACCTCCAGAGTTTCAGCTCAAGGGCCATCATCGTCGTCATCGTTTGCCTGCCGCTTCGAAAAGCCCAAGAGGCTTATGCCGAACAGAGACAACCCAAATAAGAAGTACGGGGTATAAAGCTAAATAGCAGAACCAGAGACTCAGTTTCAGAGAACCAACAGACTTGTTTCGCCATCATTGCCATAGTCATCTCAGATCCAGTCCAGGTTCTCACGTTTTCCGCTCGGAATGTATATATGCGAGTATATATATCTGCACTCTAGATGAACGGGTATTCGTAGAGTCGCTCTTAAGCCGGGGTCTACAGTTTTGGCGAGCCGTTCATATTTGGCATACAATGGAAACGATTATGGCATCGTATATGTATGTTTGTGGATTAAGGGGGTCGAATGGGTGAGTCTGGTATGGTAAAAGAATCAATATTATATATGCAACTAACCGCCGGCCAAAGTAAATAAATGAAATGGAATACATTTACAGGAAGCCAATGGATAGAGGGGAGATGACGAAATAGGTAATTGAATGGTTGACTTTTGTTCTTCCCGTGGAAACTTCCCCGATATTGCGAATGATCTCTTGAAGGTGACTAACCGAAATAGGCAAAGTTTTAATATGGTGGTTAGGTTTCTCCAGTTGAAAAACCACATAAAGGTAAATCACAATTCTTTGAATTTTGTTGTTTACTATTTTTTGTACATTAATATTATTTCCTTATATTTGTATCTTCAGACTTAAAATCTGCAGATTAAACAATGAAAAACTTTTTTTTATATATATAGGAGATAAAATTACCTTCATAAACCTTGGGAATCATTGCATGGCCGTCAGTCACGCCATACTCGATACCCACCCTTGTGGGTGAATAAAGTGCCTGGAACCACTGGGACTCGATGATTCTGACACAACAAAAAAAGTTACACCCAGGAGCGCCATATAAATGCTATAAATAGAAGAGGCCCCAGGGCTCTAACATTTATAATCTTAATAAAATGCTACGCCATACGATTTTTCTTATAAATACAGAGGAATTAAAACGTTCACCAATTTAATGCAATACACAATTAAATGGCAAAGGGCTCTTAAATATAAGTCTATTAAAAGGATGGTAAGCATTGACTTTTGTTAAACATTAAAATACTCTTTCGTATGCTTGGTATAAGTAAGGATGTTTTTAAGACCTTGAATAACTTTGAGGAGAATTGGATATAATGAGATTTTATTGTTCAGCTATGTTACTTGTGTTTATTTTTCATATTTTCTTGACTTTTTTTTTATAAAATCCCTTTCGGAAGATATCGATTTGATAACAGCACTCTTTGTAAGAGTATCAAATGTATTTTTCCTGTTTCACCCCAAAATCCCTTCAATGCACTACCCCTATTATATACTTCTGTAATTTCAGCGATCACAAACAATTGCGTAACATCAAAAAGCTCATGGCCGTGTACATTTTTACATGCCCTCCGGCTATACATCCTCACCATCCTGCGATTGGCCTATGTACTCTACCGTACTATATATGTATATATACCGAACCCCAGCAACAACTCTCGAGGGAAAAAGAAGAAGAAGCGGCGGGCAGACAGAGGACGAGAATGAGGATGAAGTTGAAGTTGAGGTAGAGGTATATATAGTCTGTCCTTTGCTCGTCGTATATCCCTCAGCGGCAATTCCGCTTTCAGGGTTTTATGTCAGAGCTCTTAACGCGCTGGGGTTTCAATTTTGTTTTGGGGCGCAGCCGTGTGGCAGTAACCTGAGCCAAAGTTGTTGTGTTTGCATTGATGTTGCTTCTTCCACGTTTATCGGGGAAGACCCCGCTCAACCCCTCAACCCCTAAGCCCCGCACACCTAACCCTACACACTCGTAGGTTTTCCGCTTCTGCGAGTGCTATAGTCAAGCCGTCAGACGAGTCGGACGACGTCGGTCGGAAATCCTTGAAACGAAAGTCCTGAAGCTCCTGCTCCCGTCGCTTCAGCTTCATTTTCTGCTGCCCAGGAGGGTTGCCATCGTATGGCGAAACTTTGCAGCAATCGTTGACGGCAATGTGGCGTTTGCAACGTTTCATAGACCCAATTGTGTTACCGTAGCGCCCTCAATCGACACTGCAAAATTTATAACTAAATATCACTTAATAAATGCCCGAGGGGAGAAAACTAAAGGAGTCTTTAGTTACACTGCAAAAACTTCAGTACACCTTCATGTTATGGAAAAATTTGCTGCACTTTCTTACATTTGCGAATGAAAATTGACATTTTAGTAAAGGAAAAGGCAAAATATACTTAAACTTGCATTTTCTTGCAAAAATTTCTAAATAAAAATTAAAACAAATGCAATAAGAAGCCAAAGAACATTGTTATAACAATGTCGTACACATTAAAATTAATAGACCTTTTTTATTTGGTTCATGTTAAATTCTAATCTTAAAACCAACCGACATTTTGGTTTACTCTGTCATAAATACAAATATTAAGGGCTTTAAGGACTTCAAAGTAAGCATCCTTAACTTTATACGCTTTCAAAACAGGATGTGTTACTGTTTTTTTCAGTGCCTCTATATGCTTAACAATCTGTGATGGCGACTGTGAGGAGCGTCCACCTCCTGGCACCGCAAGCTCCCTCGCCGGGATGCTACGCTGCTGGCATCCGCTCCTCGCCTTTCGTCCTTCGCTTTTCGCCCCTCCCCTTTCATTTTTAGCCCACCTCTAGCTGTACTACCCATATAGAATTGATGTAGCACCTACAGGGCACCATTCCCTCTCCATCTGCCCACTTCCGGAGCTTCTGTTCCACGCACGCTCCACTTCAACTTCGCTGCAGGTCATTCGGACTCGTTCCATCTCATCCCACATCCCGCATCCTTTGGCAGGCAGGACGCATAAAGTTTTAGAGGACGAACGTAAAGTTTTGGCGCTGATTGTGCTTCTCGCTAAGGCGAGTAGAAAAATGACAGGCGATTATATTTATAAGACCTGGTCAAAGGCCGGGGGAACAACCCCCAAAATCAAGGATATTTTTGTCAGCTTGACAATCCCTATAATGGATTTAACGTTTACCTAAAAGGAAACGAACACGAAATATACCCTTGGAGTTCTTACAAATAAGTGTAAATAAGGGTTCTAACAAATATATAAATATATATATATTTATTTTTTATTATATTCCAAATTCAATTTTCAAATTATGACCTTCCCTCATCTCAGATTCAAGGTTTGTAAATAATGACATCGTTCGTAAAAAGACTTGCTCAATATAAATTGTTCTCTTTCACTTAGTTATAAGCTATTTTTGAAGCGGATACATGCGTCGTTGGCCACATTTTCACCTAGTTTGGTTATAGTTTTTGATTGGATCTGTTAGTTAACTCTTTTCTCGATCTCAATCTTGATTTTCCTGCACTTGTATTCTTTTCTTCTCTTTCAGTTGTTCTCTACTTTCGAGATGAGCAGCATTTAGTTTAGCGAATACTTCATGTAGGAACTTTATTTCAGAGTCCAATTCGGCAATGCGCTTATTATTATCTTTCAGTTGTGTGAATATAGTTTTTGATTGGATCAGTTCGATTATTCTTTTCTTGGGCTCATAGTCTTGATTTTCCTGATATAGTTGGCGACATACAAACTACCTATGGTATGTTACATCTTTGAACTTAAGGCACAAGTTTATGGTTGTTTTCCTATTCTACGGAGGTGTCCTTTTCGGCATGTTTTTTTGCTCCGCTCTCAAAGATCTTCTCCAGCTGGGTGAGCAGTCCGATGGCTCGATAGTTCTCCTCCATCAGAGCAAACTCCTCCAGGGGTTTTAGCAGGCGCAGTGCATCCCTGTAGCTTTCCACGCAACGTGGCAGATGCGCCTCATCGCTGGTCTCTGAATAGTGACCGGGACTATGGGCGGGTGGTATTTGCATATCACTAAGTGATTGAATCTTTTGTATCTTCAGGCCACAGGCTACTGGATCACCATCATCTTCCTCCAATCTTCGTTTAGCTATCCTCTCCGGTGGCTCGTCATCCTCATCGTCCTTAATTTCTATGAGTTCCTGCGGCACTTCTATTGCCACACAATCGTCATCCTCCTCGGGCTCCAATTCTTCGTGCTTTTGTTCCACCGGCGGTAAGTGGACAAAGCCAGCTCCCAGCTCATCCTGTGTTTTCTTGTGGGCCAGGGTAATTTTATGTTCATTCCGACCACAATAACTGACTACATCCCGAAGGTCCAGGGAAAGAGGCACTCGGCGATTGGTCATCGGCACGCCCACGGAAAACGTAAAGTTGTATCGGCTCTTGAAGTGATTGAACCACACTTTGTCGGGAAAGAAGGACTCGATCTTCAGAATGTCCCTCAAACTAATGGCCACTGTTCGCAGGTTGTCCAAATCCAGTCTGCCCTTGTGATGCAGCTGCGATCGCTGGATGTACTCGTACAAGCACTTCTCCAGAAAGGTTATCTTCCGCTTGCGTCGCAGATGCACCTCATCCGAGGTGGCCTGATTTTGACACGATGTGGTGACCAATGTCTTGGTGCGATACAAAGGTCGATCGATGGCCCGTTGGTCACTGGTCGTGGGAGCGCTGGGTTCCGGCGATCGGGGCACCAAACTACAAGCCATGGACGTATGTCGCCCACAATAGGACATTATGTCCCTCAAATCCATCGATCGTGGCGGTCGACGGGTTATCGTGATCTGACGATTCGACAGGGTTATATTGTAGGCGGCCTTGAAGTGATTGATCCACGGCTTGTTCGGCACAAAGCCCTCGATTCTCATCAGGTCACGGAACTCTATCGCCCGGTTGCGGATCATCTCCTCGTTCACATCGCTGTGCAAATAGAACTGGGCCCTCTGGATATACTCGTACAGGCAGTGGCCCAGAAAGTTCAGTTTGCGCCGGCGCAGCTCGCCGTCCTTGTTGGCCGGCTGGCTCATGCGATTGGTGGCCTCGTGGAACTCCAGAATCGCCTCGCGATTGGACACAATGCTCTTGATCTGCTCCCAGCTGCAGTTGAAGTTCCGGGCAATCTTGCTGTACATGGGCACGATGTCGTACTGCCGGATGACGGCCACCCGCTCCTCCAGAGTCAACACATTCCGGATGCGCTGTGATCCACTAGAGTTATCGTGCGTCTCGTCATTCTGCAATTGGATCGTGGTCAATTTCATACGTATCTTTGAAAAGTTCAAGTAAAGAAATGGAGTCAAAATTAATAGCCACGGAAATAGAAGAAAATATACATTTTTTAAACCAATACTAATTTAACGAAAATTATGTATTTTAAAGAAAAACAACGTTGTGCTCCTTAAAATATTTAAACAGGTCAACATCAGAATAAAATTAAAAATTTAAATAAAAAAATGATTTCATATATCAGATAAAATAAAGAAATTAATACATGTAAAAATACAAAAATAGTTTACTTTTACCAAGTATAACCTATTATTTTTACCAATTATAAACTTTTACCACAATAACCTAAATTTGTCAGGATCTTTGATTGCTAAATCTATTATTTTTGAAAGATTTTAATTTAAGTAATATTTATTTGATTCTTTAAAACAATTAAATTATTTGTAAGTAATATATTAAACCATTTCTGTGTTTTTTTTCTTTAACATAATTCGGCAATATACAAAATTGTATTTATTGAAAGTCTTGTTTAAATATTCCCTTTCTAAAAGAAATACAGCCTTATTTTAAATGCTTCTTAGAATATTTTCCAGTGCATGTTCTTAAAAAAGTCTGATACAACAGTCAAAACTGAGTAACATTTTGATTATCGAATCATAGTACTGCAAAAGTACTTACGTCAGAGTACATTTCCACTCACACACAAAAACAATGTCCCGCTCTTCTCCACTCTCTTTTAGCGTGCTCTCCTCTCCCTCATGCAATGCTATTGAGAAAGTCTGTGCATAAAGAAAGATATAGTAGAGATATAAAAATACTTCTTACGTAAATATTTCTTACCTCTTAGCTGCACCTGTTAGTTTATTTAAACTAGTTTTGGACAAATGTGAAGCAGTTTTTTAGGCACATTAACTTTACAAATCGGAGGCACGTTTCCAGTGAATGCAAATCGAAGACTAATACATGAACATGTGAGCCAAAAAATTTTGATGGGATCGACTCTCTCTCACGCTCGCCGGAGAATAAAAAACGCGCTCGACGAGATTATATTTAAGAGAGAGAGAGAGATTAAGCTCTCTTTGCCTCCCGAACAGAGCTATAGTATTATACATTTCTATGTGGGTATGGAATGGTTTGCTTGGGTTTTATTTTTAAACGGATCGAGTAAATAGTGCTTGGTAAGTGAGCGTCGTTTTGTTGTTTTGACTCTCCCAAAAGCGGCTATAACTGGTTTGTGGATTTTCATGCCAAAATAGACCAATCGCCTTATCACTGTAATCTAACCGAGAACTGGTTTTACATTTTTATTTATTTTTCAGGCCAATTTGTCGCAGGGGCTTTGTTTAACTTGTAATTTGTTTTCCAATAAAACAACAACTAAGACTTCCTATTATCTGTTGAGTTTTAATAAAGTAAGCATTACATCAACATTTTATAGCGACGCAGAGGGTATAAAAACTTTTGGTTATAGTAAAAGAGACATTTTCGCCTCTATTAAATAAATAATTTTGCATATTGATGAACAGCAACACTAGGCCAGTTAAGTCTATAGTCTTGCCCCTTCTGTCTGTTTCTAACCCCTTGAAACGTTTGCAATCATCATTTTAAACGTGTATGCATATATATATATAGTATTATGGCATAGAAAATTTAACTGGAATTAAAGGGATATGTTGATCACAGCGATATTTTCAAACTATTTCTGTGAATTGCATTTGTGTTTTTAATTTCTTAAAAAACTTAACAACTAGATTTTTCGACTTAACAAATAAAACTTTTCTTTGACGATTGGATTAATGTTTTCCTTATAAGAAGCAAATCAGAGATCGAAATCTTCGTTCTGGGGAGGGTTAATGATTGATTTTTCAACTTCAGTAAGCAGGCCTATGGCCCGAAAGTTATCATTTAACATGGCGTACTCTTGTAATATCTTCAGATGTGCCAGAGCCATATTTTTACAGTCAATTGATTTAAGTGTACTCTGTAAGGATGTGATTACTTGAGGGTCGACCAAATCATCATTTCTAACATTGTTCTCCTCCTAATGATAAAGCAATTTTATATTATTAACTCCAATGATTTTTGATTTATTAACTCACCTCGGCTTCGGACTTAACAGCTACGATTATGGGTACTATCGAAGGCTATGGAAACGTATTGCAAAGATTAAAAATGAGTTTAAAATTTAAATAAAAAAACTCACCTTACTAACATTGGCATTCGAGGCAGTTTCTTTTTCCAAAGACTTCATTTCCTCTATCTCAGTCATTTCAACAGGCTAAAAAAAAACTGGCTAAGTTTTTAAGCTACTAAAAATTAACTAGGGAAACCCACCTCGATCTCAATTTTAATGGTAGATTCATTTAAACTAGAATCTACACAATGTCTTAATTCTAATTCGTTTGGCTCAGTCTGCAAGAATAGCATTATTATATATGGGCACTTTCTTTAATTTAATTATATCTTACCAAATTGATATTCAGCTTGTTCTTATCTTCAGCCCATTTTTTACAAATTTTACAAAGTTTAGTTTGTCCTTGTTTATTCGTCTTCGTAAGGAAGGCACACCTTTTGCAGCCAGTTTCATTTTGGTCAGCCTTTGGTTCCTAAAATTGGTTTAAGAATTTTTAGAATTAAATTTAAAAAAAATTCAATATTACTTACTGATGCTTTTAAAACCAGGGCTTGCTCCGTTTTCGCTGTTTCTTGAGGTTTCTAAAAAGTATTGAGATCCGTACCGGGAATTTTTTAGAACATTTAAATTATAAAACATTGTTTTATTTTTTTCATTCCATTTTTGTTTTGAAACAAAATTGGTTTTTAATTATTAAGGCTTTCAATTAGTTATGACTTGCGAACTATTATATATAATTCAATTATATAAGAATAATACTGTTCTTGATTTTCAATTAAATATTTATTTAAATCACCTGCTCCTCAACAAGTAAAAATCAGATATAAAACTTTCGAGTTAAAATCACTTGGTAAATCAAACTTTTTGGTGATCTAATAATAATTTAATGATAAGTCCAAATATTTCTTACATTGGCTAACTGTGGCTTATCTTTAGCTGGTGGGTCCTTCCTAATCCTGGCCTTCTTAAGCTGCTCCAGGCGATCTCTCCATCGCACGCATAGACCCTTCGTCTTGTGCTGCTCACGCACCATGTAGAAGGAGCTGCCCACGTACATCTCACGTTTTTTGGGATCGGTTTCCGCTTTAATTTTGAACCTCAAGTTCCCCAAACGATTGTTTACGTCTCGGAGGAGATCCTCCATTTGGATCAGGTGTCGGGTGACCTTTGAGATCTCCGCATCCTGCAGGTCAATCAATTTCCGTTGGTAAATGACGATAAGTTTCTTCGCCCGTATCTGTTCCTTGGCGAATATCATCGTTTTCTCCTTGTAAGCCTGCCGCTTCACCGGATTTCTCTCCGATTGAAGTGAAACACGAGCATTTTCGAGTCTCTGGTTCGTATCTTTAAGGTGTCGAATGACATCACGAAGAGACGACTCCGTGGTGGCGAAAGCCACCGCATTCGGAGCCTGAAATCCTGGTGGGGCAGGACCCAAGGCGAATATACTTGACTTCGATATTTCCGTTATCGCTTGTTTTTCCATGGCCCAATATTAAATAAAATTTCACGGAGATGTGTTTTGGGCTGCCGTACTTTGCGAATGATATTGCCAAACTGCTTCACTGGGTGTTGCCAGTTCGCAGTTATCGATTACATATCAGGAAATCAATAAAGTTTAGGAAATTTTAAAATTCTTAGTTTAAAAATTGTCTTACTTAAATTAAATTAATTCATTTAGTTTTGTTTTAATTTTTATTTTACCTACAACCAATGAATGCGCCTTTGCGCTGCCATATGTAATCATTAATGTTGCCAGACTGGTATGCTTAAGTCTATGTTTCAACCACATTTTATGCGTCTGCTGATTGTTTTGCCAATACACTATTTCGATTACATTTCACTATATTAAACATTATTTATAGACAGTTATTACCAGCCTCTTACTAATTTTTATTTAATTATTTTATTTATTATAAATTTTTTTTACATACCACAACAATGTTTGTGAGCTGCCAAATGCCAGATTGCCGAAGTTGACTTTAGCTAATACTCAAACCACATTTTTGTTACTCATATTAAACCATTTTACTATGGCCATTCTTTACCGATATAAATTCGTTTTAAAACCTCAATACAAACACATTACTGAAATAAAATTAATTAAATATATTTTTCCTGTACTAGCTAGTTTTTATGGTTATCTATGGAAAAACTACGTTTGATCCTCTTCGAAATCGTTGCTCTTGGGCGGATATTTAATGGCATTTTCCGCCTGCATGAGCAATCCGATGGCACGAAAATTGTCCTGGATCATGGCGTATTCCTGAAGGGCTCTCAGGTGCCTTAAGGCCTCCTCCATGCTGCCGATGGACAGCTCATCATCCTTGGCCCCCGAATCGTTCATTTCGGGCTCTGCGGCATTAAAGACCGTGATGTGATCCAATTCTCTTGGTGGTTCCGCCGCTTGCAAATTTCGGATTTTCTGCATCCCCAGTCGGCCGGCATCCGCCGACTTTCGTTTGCGGTATTGACGAACCTGGCCGGGAATGACTTTTTGAACAGTGCCCAAGGATACCACCCTGCCATCCTGCGTATCGCTGATTACCATATTGTCCGCCGTATCATCGTCGCCGTCGCACAGGAATGTTCTCATCGCCGAGAAATTATCCATGCTAAGAGGCTGCGACGGGATGGGGTCATCTTTCAGAATCGCCGACATCTGGTCGTAGAACTGCCAGTTCGGATGGAACTGCGGACCCTTGGCCAAGTGCTTGTTCCTTATACAGTAGTAGGTTTTCTTCAGGTTCCTGAATTTCCGATCCAGCTGAACGGCATCAATATCCAGCATTCCCTCACTTTGTAGAGCCTCGACCATATCGCCCCAGACTTCCTTGATCTTTCTCTTTGGATCTCGGAATTCAGCTTGTCGTTCATTGTAAAGGGATAGCAACATTTGGGTATTTGCTGAATTCCACTTCCTTTCATCAGCTGGATTTTTAGGTAACAGAAACGCTTAGCTTTTGAGTACTTTTTCAAATATTCTACTTACTTTTAAAGTCCATTGTTTACAATAGCAACCCTCCCTCAATGACGAAAAAGTATTGTATTGATTCCTAGGCTGCCCATTTCAGCGACGGCGTGGCTATTGTTATCGCGGGGGGAAGGTATCATGATCCCAGCAGCTGTTCCGTTTGGTATCAATCGATAACTATCGTTTAGGTAGCACAAACTGGAGATGGAATTTCGCGTTCGTATGTTAGCTTATTACTTAAATATAGCTTATAATTTAATATATTACTTTAAGTATTCAATTTCCAAGTCTTGTGAAAATTATTATTACCAACTTCAATTCTTTTCCTCCGAAAATTGTTTTTGGTAGATTCTCAGAGATTCCCGGGTAAAGTTCTTGATCGATGATCCTTAATTTTGGTTTTGTGCAATAGTCCTTCTGCCTACAACACAAAAACTCCAAAATAAATCATTAAATTGCAGCTTTAACCTTCAAAGTTTTTAAATTAAAAACAACGGTGTAACAAAAAAATGTACATGTATGAATGTATACTTTTTGCGTTTTTCACAGAAAAAGGAACTCAAGGTTAAAGAAAATTAAAAATTTTATAATTTTTAGCCTCAATTTATGCTCTCATGAATATTGATTAATATATTGCTTTTCAATATTCTTTCCAAACAATTTTCAATATCAAAAGACACTGCACTATTTTCTATACAAACCCTTAAACAACATTTTTATGAAATCGCATCCTTTCCTTGTTACTTCTTAAAGGAAAATGAAAAATGATTTTTAAAATATGTATGAAAGCCAAATAGTTTCACCCTGCTAAGATGTTAAAGAATTTCAAAAACGTCTAAAGCAAGAAGTTAGTTAGTGCTCTGCTGCCATCTGTTGGAATAAAAAAGAATTAAACAGCGGTTCTAGTAAAGCACACTAGATGTCGCCGTGAAATTTTGTACTACATTGTGTATAATAAAATATGTAAAAATCCTAAATATTAAGTAATTTTATAAAAAATATTTTTATTGATGAATTAAATATTAGTTTTTAAAAGAAAAAGGGTGTATAACAAAAAAAATTGTATATTGTATATAGACTTCTAGAAATTTGTTTATGTTTTTAAACAAGTTTAATTGATCAAGGGTTACGTCATCCTGTTACCTTAACTTGCTTATTCGAAAATACTTAGCCCGCTAATTTATTGGGCAACAGCCAAGTAGAATTTTATGCCATTAAAAGTCATATCGTGGAATCTAATTCAAAGCCCATTATCCCCAGCAAACCAATCGAGCATGTCCATCTAATTTCCGCTCAAAATGAAACCAAAAATTTACATACGCACATTGTTTTCAATGTTTTGGCATATTTTTCAGTAGCACCTGTGCTCCCAGGTGAATGTGTGAAAAAGTTGGTCAGAAGATCTCAAGAAGCGCACTTCCGTTCTAGACCAGATAATAACCGTGAAATGTTAAAAAAAAACAGTAGTACATAGTAGTTGCAACCCCAGAAAGAGTGACTTTGCTGCTTTTTCCATAAGTTTTGGTAGGGGGTTCAGCGAAGCGCAACTTTGTAGAAGGTGTCTGGACTCTGTAGACCCTCCGTATATACACATCCCTACCAAAACCAGAGTCAAATAATTGTTGCGCAACTAGGCGAAGCCAACTCACTGATTTTCCCATGAGGAGTCGGACCAAAACGCGATCAGCGGGGCATAAAATGTGGGAAAATCAACTCTTGAATATGATTGACAATGGTTCGGGGGTCTCTATTTCTTTTTCTTTTTTGATTTTGTTTAGCGGCTGCCCATGGCAATGGCTTCATTATGTTGAACAGCTCCCACAGTAATAACACTTTCGGGCCTGCCTGCCTGAAAATTGCACTTCGTGCAGACGGATTTCTAATTCATTTCGCTTAAATGTGTGGCGCTGCCTTTGGGCCCCAAAAACCTCAAGTCCCGTAGTTAGTTAGTGGAAGACAAAAAATCGACCAGTATGGTTTATATTTCATCTAACCACTGAAGGAAATGGGAGTATTTTTGAACTTGATTAAGGATTTAGGAAACTTTAAAGCCTTTAAAAAGTAACCAGTAATGAATAAAAAAATATACATTGTGAACAAAAATCCTTTAAATAAAATTCAATAATAACTCATTATAATTACTTTGTTATGATTAGTCTTACCAAAAATAAAAGTTACTTGGAAGTTATAAAAAAAAACTTTTAAGTCTATAAAATACAACCTTAACAGGATGGACTAGGTTATGATTAATCTGACCAAAAAGAAAAGTTACTTGAGTGTTATTCAAAGCCGTTTTGATTTTGTTAAGATCCTAATGAACCAAAAATTATAAACAGCGGCCAAAACCGAAAATGCTGCGTAAATAAAATGTAATAATTACTAATTTTTAAGGTTATATTTGTTATTACATTATTTATATCATTAAATTAAAATTCAAAACCTATCATTGGAATAGAAAGGGCTCATCCAATTTCACAAAAATTGTAATGAAAGAAACGAAATTAAGATGGGCTTTATTTTGCTCAGTGAAAAACCCCTGGTTGAATCCACATAATTTGAGCTCCGCAGTAGACAACAAGATCAGTTCATTGGGAGTTCAATGTTCGCGGGTCACGACTTTGACTCCATCGAGCGGACACAAATCGGAGCAGCCAAACAACTTGATGCGGGGACTTTGACAGACTGCTCGAGATCTGTGATTTCCTCGGGATCGGCACTGTATGCCAGTGCCCAGCCATGGGCCCAGGCACTTCAATCAATTGACGGAAGTGCCTTTTTCGCCAATGTGATCATGATCATGATCATGATGTATGTTATTGGCCCCGAACCCAGAGCTTGCCCATTTGCTATTTGTCAAATTTTCATTAGATTGAAATCACGCGGCATTTGTTTTGGCCAGGCCAGCACACAAATAAATTTTCGCTTTGCCGCACTGATTCTCACGATTTCAGGATCTAGCAGATGATGGGGAGTTGCGGTGTATGGCTGCGGGTATGCCGGCACTAAAACTTTCTAGCTGTTCACACCACCAGCTGCTCTTTCGATCTCAGTTTTGGACTTGGCCAATCGCCACCTGCACTTGGGAGTTTGGCAGATCTGCCAGAGGCCTTACACTCGCAGAAATATTGATCCTTTAAAGGAACTTCAAATTAAAAGTCCATAGTTAACTAACCAATTACATGCAGATTACTAAAGTGTAAAAATAAACGAGAACGGAAGAAAACTAAGGTCGCAACATGCATATAAGCAAATTGACATGGCTTTATCAACTTGTCTAGTAATGCAGATCAAGACAATAGACAATTTACAAACTTTTCACCCATTTTATTATACCCTCTGCAAGGATATAACAATTATTCGACATTCTACAAACGTAATATTTTCTTGAAGTGCATCAATTGGTGCTAGAGCTGGATCTGAGATGCTGAACCTGGTCCCCATACGTTCGAGTATGTTGCTTGGCTAAAAGCGAATTCCAGTTGCAAACCCATTTTTGGCACGATCGCTGAGCACAAACCTTTTTTGGGAAGAAGCCGCCACAAGGAGCCCGCGACTAGGAGCATTGATTTGGAGTTGCATTTGGTATTGGGCATTGGATATTGGTATTGCCAATGGCCAGACGTCGGGCAGAACGCACACGTGGATACGGAATGGTATGGTATATGGTATATGGTATATGGGATGGGGGCTTGAGTTGGGGGGTGGGGGTTTCATGGGGTTGTGGCATGTGTTTTGAGGAGTGCTCAGGGGACTGCGGGCAGTGAGAGATCGCAGGTGTGTGCTGCTGTATCGCTCTTTGTAGCTTTGGCTCTGGACTTGGATCGTGATTGCTGGCAGTTGGGCTTTGACTTGGACTTGGATTTGGACGCCGGGCATCCAGCTGTGAGAACGCACCCACTTGGCCGGCACACACACACACCCGCACACACCCGCACACACACCCACAATCAGCGGGTCCAGACGAGGCCAGCGGCAAATATCGTGTTCATGCGGTGGCTTTACGACCACACAGACAGAAAAAAGAAGATTTTACCTCAATTCCTAATGAAATAATCATAGTTTTTAATCACAATAATTTATATTTAAAAACGACAAAGTTGTTAACACTCTGATTTACTAGCTGTTAAAAGAGAAAAAAACGTATTGTGAACATAAAAACTTTAGTTTTTATAATTACATTTTCTAATAACTCGAACTAAAAAAATTCCATGCAACCTGAGATTAATTTTCTATTAAAGTTTTAATCTAAAATATATTTTTTTTTCATTAATAATAATTGCTGTTATTCGTTTGAAATGTATTTTAATTTTTTGCCAGTTACGTATTGGAAACTTTGGCAAGTTTTAAAATTTAATTGCTACTTTAATCCCAGAATCACTTTACCCAAATTAAAAGAACAAATGGTATTACATTGAAGGTTAAATTTACTGTTAAGATTTTTAGTTGTTAATAATTGTACTAATTACTTATTTTTGCAATAGTGTATCGCCAGCATACATATATGGGAATGGGATGTTTGAGCTTGATATTCGTTTTGTGATCTCAGAAAAGCAGTGTGCCCGTGCTGATTGATTAATCATTGCCGGTAATTTGATTTTGTGCCTTTTGTGCGCAGTTCCACCGTTAGACGGGCGGCCAGGCCCATTACTATAGCTCTCATAGCCATACACTCTACGCTTCGATCTCTGCTCGACAAGCCTCTTTCAGCGCTTTGATTGATTGTTTCATTGCATTTTGAGCACTGGGCTTGAGCTTGGCATATTCACCTGGTTGCCAGTCATATGTACTCGTGAAACTCCGAGACACCCGACATGTGTTCCCTGCATCTCCGGCTGACTTATGGATTTGTTTCTTTGCCGGCCCCTCGCTTTTCTGCATGTCAGCTTAGCTGTCAAAATCCTTGAGCCGACTTCAATGTCTAAATGGTTGGCACACTTTTGATTCGGCTGATTAACAACTCGGCAATGGAGCTGCCGTTTGACAGTTTTTGTTTTTTTTTTTCGCGGAGAAAATCGGAGAAAGATCGATGACAGTTTTGGCTGATCTTCGGCCCGGCGAATGGGGTTAAATTAATCTATTTACTTAATAATGCAGATAATACCTGCATTAAAAATGGTTTTACAAAATTTAAGTTGATTGATGGCAGCGGAGGAACTGCATTGGGAACATGTTTTCATTAATATTTAGTACTATTATTTTGCTAGCAATCTAAGCACTAGAAAAAGTTTAAGACAAAAAGAAAACTAGTTATGTATCAGAAAGGCATTGATTGCATATGTATTTAATTATCACGTCAAATATCCGTACATTAAATACAATTCTCAAGGAGTTTTTCCATAATATAAAATATATTCACATTTTTGATCGGCAAAAGTTTATTATTATAAAGCAGCAATTTCCCATGGATTTTAATAGTCCTAATCGTTTAATATATTTGTGATCCCCGCTAGCAATCAATAACGACAAAATGCCCACATAATCTAGGCTTAACCCATGGCTTTTACCCACGGGGCAAAACAGCACACCCATTTTAGAGGCGTTTCCCGTCGATAAAGAGGAATCCTTTTTGTGGCAAGTCAAGCGGAGGACAAAGGCGTTCGCTGACTGGAAGGCGTCGAGTCCTGCCTCTAAACACCTGGGCATTGGATGAATGCAAATATCTGGGAAATCACAATGCGGTGAATCACATTGTGACGTCACAATGTCGCAGTATGTCAGCGACTCCTTTATCGAGATCCGGCAGATGACAACCCCTAATTGAGGTTGCCGCTTGTCGCTTGCCACAGCCGCTGTCGACTTCTTCTTCTACCCCAAGGACGCTCGCCAGGACTCACCGGGCGGCGCAAAAAACAATCGCGGAAAAAAAGCGAAAATCAAATAGCGTGCACTGGCAAAAATTAAGGAACTTTAAATATAGAAAAGGCTTAAAAACATGAACAAGAATAGCAAATGTCACAGATATGCTAAATTAATTTAATATTATTTACTTTAAGGTTTTTAAAATAGTATTTAGATATAGTAATATATGTAAATTTTATAGTTTCTAATGTAACGGAATTGATTTGAGATTTTTAATCAGTGTTACATAATTCCAATTTAATGACACTTCTGATTTATAATTCATGATTTATTTTTGCAGGACCTTCACTATATGAATTACCATTAATGATTTAGTTTTTTAATTACCATTTCATGATTTACATTTCAAGATATACATTTCATGGTTTATTTTGATGGTTTGATGGCTTACTATTTATGAATAAAAATTTTATGATATACATTTCATTATTCACTTTTACGTATCTAAATTTCATTTTTAACATTACATGAATTACATTTCAAGACTTACGTTTCATGATTTAAATTTCATAGCTTAAATTTTGTGACTTACATTGCATGATTGTATTTCATTTCATGATTTACATTTCATGATTTACAATTCATAATTCACATTTCATATTTAGATATCATGACCTTTATTTCATGTTTTATTTTTTGATATTTTTTTTGTTATTTTAATCATATAGTGATTTTTTCCCCAGTGCATCCAGATGAAAACAGCGAGCAAAAGTGCAGCTGATGCTGACGCAATCGTGGGAAAAGTTTGTGGCAGCAACCCTGACATCCCAGAACCCAGAACGACAACCCTTGGCCTCCCTTGATCCCGGCGAAAGGAGCCACACACACAGCTGGTCAAGATGACTCCGATTCCGATTCCCATTTCGATTCCTGGTCCTTGGCCAGCTGCCTTACTGTACAGTCGCGTCTTGCTTTATGGACGTCGATGGGTGATGGCCTAGGATGATTGGATCGACGACTCTCGAGTGGATGCCATATGTCAACGCTGCGCACGCGCAGATACAAATGTATCTGTAGCGGGAAATCAGTCCAATTAAAAATAATAAAGGTGGAACTGAGCGAACCGTTCGGCAGCTTGTTAGTGTGGACCAACTGCCAAGATGGCAGATTGCACCCGAAACAATGGCGGGGGAACCCCCTTTGGGGGGACTATTCCTCGTCCGAAAAATAGCTTCTAGGCGCGTGGGAAAACCAAAATAAAATCTGCACCTGCCGCGCCCCTTTGATGAAGAAAACTTGCGTTTCTCCAAATTTGGCTTCTAGTCGAAATATGTAGTATTTGCTTTATGGGTTCGTGATCAAATCAAAAGCGCGGCCATAAAACCGCTAAATTGCGGAATTCTAACAACAATTTGAGTACAGCACGAACATGCACAGGAAAAAATTAAGGCTAAGACTTATTAGTACTAATAAATTATAAGAAATAAATTTGTAAGAAATAAGTTTAATTAAAATGTTTGTAATATGTAATTGTAATATGCTTCTAGATTTTGTGCCTCTGCAAATACAAATGTGAGTTTATTTGCAAAAAAATATTTTGATTTTATTAAATCGTAAATTGTAGCCAACTTAGAAAGAAGCTTATGAAATTAAGAACTTTAGTGGTCTTTATATAAAATATTATAAAACAATCTTATAAATGAGTTGTACATAAACTGCCATATTTTGCTCTGTGCATGGGAGTTAGCCCGCTGACAATTCTATTTGGCACGAGCTCATTAAGCTCCATTTATATGCAACCTGAGCCATGACTGGTCCAAAATCGCGCAAGCAACCGCAGCAGCCGGTCAGCCGCCTCTCGATCTCCCGATCGCCACTCGATCCACTCGAGTCCCCACTCCAAATCCGAATCCGATTCGGAGTACGAATCCAAATTCATATTCCTCACACTCATACTCCCCGTGTTCCGTACTCTATAACCCGATGACAAGTTGTTGTCTGTTGTCGCTGGCGAATGATTTACGGGCTCACCAGAGAGCCAGCATCTCGACTTTAGGTCGCATGCCAAAAGCCGGGCAGCAAGATGCAAAAAAATAAATTAGAAAAATGGAAACACAGGTGGAGTGTTGGCTTTGGCCAACATGCAGCCAACATTCTTGTCTTCGGTCATAGGGCGACACAGTTAAACAAATGGAAAACGATGTTGAAATATTTTAATTGCCTGCAAGTGACATTCAAGCCAAATGATATTGTTGGCAACGACTTGTTCACAGAAAGATGTAAACAACTTTTTCAACAAACCCAAGACGTTAATGTTTTGATTTAAAAGTTGGAGACTGTGAAAAAGTCGTAGTTTAAAAACCATGTAACAATAGTTTAGTTTCTATGACGAATTTCGCTCTGAGGTTATATATAGTGTATAAAATATTATACACTCATTTATCACAATTTCTTCTCCGAAACAGCTTGTCATTCCCGAGACATATGGCTTCTGCACCTATTTGACTGCATCGACACCTTGTCACACCCGAAGAGTTATATTATCGCAGGGGTCATCAGGTCACTTGGCAGTCAATCAGCGACTGCATCTGACTTTTAATCTGCACAACTGGTTTTCTTTTTCCTTATTTTTTTGCCAGAATGCTATATCTTTTTGTCAGCTGCTGGCTGCTAGCTGCTGCTGTTGTCGCAATTAGTGTGCCGCCTGTGTTCACACGAACTCTTAAACTCCGGCTGCGAGTTTTCGCCAGAGCTGCGATTTTGAGTAATCATCGACTGGCGGAAATCCAGCTCCCCGGCAGCAAAAGTAGCAACTCTTGACCCACAAACTTGACAAATCCATCAGCGGTGGTACGCCCCAAAACTCTTGCAGCCTCTCCCTCGATCGTAAATCAAACGCTCGTAACTTTTTCTGTAAATCATCGGAGGGGCTGGCGAACGAAAAATCAGCAAAAAAGAGTGGAGATTCCACTGAAAAATCATAAGTCACTGCATGTCTGGGTAGTCATCTTCATCTTCAGTCCGCTCCACAGGTGGTTGAGGGGCGTAGAGGGGGAGGGGACCTTTACCGCCTCATATGCAAAGTGTCAGTCATAAGTGACTTTTTTGATTTTGTCTGCCAGCAGCAATAACAACAATACCCAAACAGCCAGCACAGCAAATTAATTATAGCCAAGCCATTTTCAGACATATTTCTTTCGCGGAATTTTTTTTATAACCCTCGCAGAGGGTATTGTATGTAGCATGTTTTCACAAAAGGGTTAAAAATGCTAGGAAGAAAGAAATTCTGGCACCTGCAGTGCAGAAACTATACTCAGGAATGTAAAACATCTATAATTTGTGATGATAAACTAAAGAATTGATCGCTTAGTATTCTCCCTGACTCGAAGATTTTTATTATAATACAAAAACTAAAGATTTATTTGGATATAAAAGTTTTCCCAATAGATTCAATCATTAAAATGTTACTATAACACTTATACATTGATTAAAATATTAAAAAAAAATAATGATTTTAAATGCTTTGCGAGGGTATTTCCACCTTCTATCTTCGAAATTAACATTTCATCCTGTATTTTTTTTTGGTAAGCTGGCTGTATTGCATGTTGCATGTCCGCGGAGCACCTTTCACCTTAAACTGTTTGCTTTATGACCTCTTTCAGATGGATATTGTTGACGGCTGTGGCTTAGCTGTCAGGTGTTTTTTTTTTCATCCTCTTTTCCTCCTTTTCGCTCATTTCGGTTTGCTTGATGGGTGTCTGTCCGGTTTGACATGGCCGAGGGCCAAAACATCAAAGCTTCTAGGCACCTTTCACTACGGCAGAATCCGCAGGTTCGCACCTGTGTACGTGGTGTATTTTATTGGGGTTTTTTTTGGGATGCCTTTCTGGATACCTCGTAAGTCTCTAATTAATCGACTTTGCCAGGGTCTTGATTAAACCTAGCTCTCTGTCTTCTTCTTCTTCTTCTTCTTGGCTTCTTTGGCTCGACGTTGTTGGCAGCGGCGTTTGAACTTTCGACCCGGGCCCATAAATATCGGCAAAAGATGTGAGATATGCGATGTCGTCGTTGTGGTACGCAGCAGCAGCAACTTTGTAGCAGCAACAGCAACAGCAGCAGCAACATCTCAGCAGCAACAGCAACAGCAACAGCGACGGCAACTTCCCAACCAACAGAGTCATCATTAGGTAAGCTCCAACGGAGGCCGATGCCGATGTCGTTTAGCATGTCGGCTTTATGTCAATTAGATGTTCGTCTTCGATTAAGTCCAAAAGCCACTGGGCGAGTGCCTATAATTTGGCGCTTGTGACAGCAATTTGCCTGCCTCTCAGTACCTCCCCCCTAATATATGACTTCCCTACCCGTTTTTAAGGTGACATACGACGCACTTGCAAGTGACAAGTGAACCCCGCCTTGAGTACCATGATGACCCATTGACCAATCGATTTGGTTTGATTGATGTTTTGGACTCGCGAGCGAACACAAGAAAATAATAGCTAATATCGATTGGAAACACTGAAAAAAATCAAATAAAACTTTAATATTAAACAAATAAGACTTCTTCCACTTTCATTTTTTTTGAATGAAATTTAATTCTCTTTTAGCTCTACTTTCGTATATAAAGTTACAAATGTTAATATATCAGAAAAAGATTAAAAAAAAAAACAAAATAAAAACCAGAGCCTTTTTAACCAATGTAAAATAAAATACTTGGGAAGAAAAATATTGTTGTACAATTTTTAAGATCTCTAAAACAATACCTACACTTCTTGAATTCGAAAACTTAGGAGTATACCGTATTCGGAATTTCTTCCCTGGCTTTCTGATTCAAAATTAACATTCCACAAAACAAGGCAGAACATTTTCTGGCATTTTTAAGATAGAAAATAATAATTTTTAACTTACTGTTTTAGGTTCTCGTATTCCCCAGTTTTTGCCAGTGTAATCGCGGTTTGTGTGTTAAACACTTTTGATTGCCCCTAATCATCGCAGGTGCCCTTTATTTTGTCCTGGTTCATTGGTTCATTGCGTGAGTCCATAGAAATGGAAAAGTGGGAATTCGAATCGCTATTGATTTTCTTTCGATTGCGGGTTAACTCGATAGTTGTGCCATGTCCAAATTGATTGATAGGTGTAATTTGGAAGCAGAAAGCAAAGGTCTAACGAGCACACTTAAGGAAATTCACTTGGTGGCTTTAGGTTTTCTCAATGATACTTATTTTAATACAATATGCAACACTTGGACATTTAAAATAAGTTTTTTTTTGAAAATAAACATTTTTTGTTGATATGACACTGATTGTCTATAATTTCTAAAACACTTTTAATGATTTAAATGTGTTATATTTATTTTTTAAGCCATCGAATCTGGTTTGGGTTTCCTGCTTATATGGTTCAGCGGCAATTTGGGTGTTTTCCTTTTTCTTGGCCAGCGGCTTAATTTGATATTAATTGTGCGGCCTGACTGACTGACTACCCCTGACTGATTGACGCGATTTGTTTGCCGCAACTTGGCCAAAAGCACACGACTTATGGCACTCCCCTCTCAGTCCAGTCTTAAAAACTCCAAAACTCCCGCTGGCATCGAGCGCCACGAGTTTCCACAGTTTTCTCAGTTTGCTCCCCTAGTTCCAGATACCAGATACCAACAACTCCCGGCTCATTAATAAGCGCCGTCTTTAAGCTAACGTTGGCAGGCACTTGAACCACTTGTAAAATGCAACATTTGTTTGAGCGATAAAATCGAGTCCAATAAATTCACAATGAACATACCAAAAGGTGCATAAAATGCAGCCAGCCACCAGCCACAAGCCAACCGGGCAGACGATCTGCGATCCAGATACAGATACAGATACAGATACAATGTGCCGCCTGCCATCTGTATCAGCGAAGTATGCGATGCATTCTATGCACGATGTCGATGCAAAGCCGAAATGCCGGTGGTTCGGAGTTAGGAGGTCCCCTGTGTTCCAGTCTTGGTAGCCAATGGTCAGCCAGTCGGCCAGCTAGCCAGCCAGCCAGCCAGCCAGCCAGCCAGCCAGGCTAATAAACGAGCGACCACCGCTGCAAACTGACTTCGGCGAGCGCGACAAAATAAAAAATAGAGTTGTACGACGACCACCTGCAGACCGGGTCGCTCCACCAAAAGACCCCCAGCCGAAGATCCAGCGCTGGAGACCCGGGATCGGGATTACATCAAGAAAAATATTTTCCGTTCAACCCTAGACCGTACATTTTTAAGCAACTAAATTACAAAATTACTATATGGTACTTTTATTTTTAAATGGTACGTATATAATTTAATTAGAAGTTTTAAAGGATATTATATTTTGGGCTATAGGGACTCCGCCTTAATTTGTTTCTAAGTTTCACGCTGCCTAACCATAAATGATTTGATTCCCAGTGTATTTTCTTGGTTCTCTGCCATTTGTCGCCATGGGGCTGCGTGGCACTTGTTGTCCATTGAAATGTCGCCGTGTGCCTCCTAAAATATTCAAATCTCCTTTTGAATGGCTTGTAAAACGAGGCAGTGACCCCCAACTCGATCTCTTTGCATGTCGGTGTCAGGCGGAAAAGCTGATGGTCTGCAGTTGCTCCAGTTGCCGGTTTCGGAGAGGGCGTCCCATGTCGTGTGTGTGTGTGGGCTGCTCATTCTGCCTGGGGCAGAATTTAAGCATTGTAATTTAAGCTCCTCCATTGTTCGGGACATGACTTTCAAAGAAGGAAACATTTCTGACTTCCATTTCAGTAGGAAATTCGTTGTAAGTCACTCAAGCAAAAGAAAGCGGGCCCTAAACCTAGTGAATAACACTGTTCTTCAATTTTCACGATAAGTCGGCTGATATTAATGGTCCACAATCAATTTATCAACAATAGTCCCAATAACTTTACGGTTTTAAAGATGATACATTTAAAATTGGATAGTTTATTTGATAAGGTACAATAATATATTATAAAAAGCTTAGCTTTCAAAACATAAAAAAATGCATACATCTTAGTAGTTAATAACCACACAAACTGTGTAATTTTCTTGTTTTGGCTCATGTCTCTGTGAAACATTACTCCACTTTTAAACTAGCCATTTCCTAGTAATCCAGACAAGCGAGTTTGACCTTAACTGGTCACACCTTGCTGTACATGCGGCGATATTAATTGTCCAACATTACGAGTTGTCATTTGACCCAAACCGAGCTGTCCGGCATTCGAATAAGCCAATTTTCAATTGCCCAACTGCAGTGGGGTAAATTGAATCAGCAGCACCCGGAGCAGCGATCGATCTATCTATTAAGATCCCAGCCCAACCAGTAACCATGCAGAGAAAGAAAAATGTACACGATATGGTTATTAATTTGGTGATTTTACCACAGACATATGTTTTATGCACCCGCCTATCATGGCTTATTACTTTTTTCGTTTTTAAAATCAGAAAATTATTTTAATAATTTCGAAACATCCCTATTAAACAATTAAAATGTACTAATATCGACCTGTTTCTTTCTGTGCTTTAATTCCACATCGAAAACAAAACCGAGGCGAGCAATCGAAGGAGAATGCTGCGTGTCGATTGCATGTTCCGCAAACTAATCGAACGAATCGATCAAATTCTCAGCGCCGCCGCAACACGCAACCGCTGAAGATCGATATATATATATATATATACTGGTGTATATATATTTAGAGGGCTGGGCGATTGTCTAGCGGTAACCGGCTGGAGTAACGCCCGCCGCTGGAATTCAATTATGACGATTGCTTATAGGCGCGATCGCCGCGGCGAGCCAATAAACAAATGTACGGACAGCAAACGGACGTAATATTTAATAATAATAAAGCACGCGGCGGCCTGGACCAACAACTAAGCTCAACATCTACTCCAATCAGTGGAGGGGCTACAAGGGGTTAAGGTGGAATCTAAGGAACCTAGAATACTTAACTTGTAACTTAACCTTTTTAAATTAACATCTAAATAAAGAGTTTCATTTTTAGGACCATCATTTTTCATATAATTTTGTATTAAATTTGAAAATGTTTAACCAAAAAATACGTAGGTATTTTAGGAAGGTCTTTCAATTCGAAGACTTCAAAACCTATTTTAAAGGAATGTTGAGGGCCTAAATTATAATAAGTTACTATTTGATTTTGGTTTTCAATTGTACAGTATATCCTCTGCTTTCATAAATTTTTAAAAAAGTGGCTAATCAATTACATACTGAGCACAAAAATTCAAAGTTTTAGGTACAAAAACCAGGAAAGAAAAAATCTTTAAAACTAAGGCATAACTTTTTGTACAACGTGTTTTGCTTCATTAAATTTTGTAATATTTTTATTTGTGCGTCATTTACACAAGCTTACTCATTTTTATAATGCAAATTAGTTAGACCCCTCTGACAACTATTTCATGGTACGCCTCTGTCTTTTTGCTGGCGCCCGTTGGCCATGTGGTTTAAGCCTACACCCGCACCCAACTTGGAAAAAAAAACAGGGAAAAGTAGAGAAAAAGACAAAATGACTACGGTGGCTGGGCAACAATAAAACTTATTTATGTCTCTGGTCAAATTTGCGTTGCTATTTTGGGACTTATTTGACAGAGCCAGCGTTTTGTTATTGTTATGGGCATCATGAGCTTGGCTCAGATTTCGGGATTGGTCTCTAAGATTTGGTTTTTGGATACCCGAGGAGTGGGAGTACGAGAGTGGTGGTGCCAAGTGGTTTCAGCGCCTGTCTTTTGTTTGGTCGCGCCAAAAGGTTTACGACCTGTTAATGTCCAACTAGGCAAACTGCATTGGCCATTTTGGCCACCGTAAAGGTGGGATATTGGCATTATAGTACACACAGACAACAGACAACAGACAAGACAAGACACCCAATGCAGCAACACGGCTGCTTGGCTACGCAATTTGGCGCACATTTTGTTTATATTATTAAATAAATTTCGTGTCGGGCATATTTTCCTGGCATTTTGCCTGTGGGGAAGGTGTGCTGACCCGATCTGTTTTTACATGTGGGCTGGTAATAATGTTTTGAAAGAGCGAATGCGAAACATGAGGCATACATTATGCATGGATTTGAAATTGGTTTGGAAAATTGATATATTGCCTTTATAGTTTCAATCTGAAGTTTAATACATTTTGATCTTGAGTAAGAAACGTATTGGCATTTTATTAATTTTTTATACAGGCGTATATTTATTCAATTGAACTATAAAATGAGAACTTTTTTTTAATATTTGGTTACAAATTTGTTGTCCTAGTAGTGTTCATAATTTTTGAATTCTTCTCTAAATTGCAGTGTTCACTGTTGATGGCAAAATAGCCTTGATTAGATTAACACTGGCACTTTCATAGGGGCACATTAGGAGACTATTTATTTCCGTTCCCATCAGCCTGTTTTTCCCTTAAACTATGGCAATTGTCATCTTATCATCGTCGGGTCTTGGGAATGACCAATTGATCGAGTGAACTTCCACAGACCGACCGACAGTTAGCCCACATAAGCGCACGTGCACTTAATTTATTTCAATAAAAACATAATTTTCAGTCTATTATCCGCACTCTCACACACACACACACACACAAATTCGATTCAATTAAGCTTTGAATTTCATATGGCTGAAAAGAGAGGAGGAGTTCGGGGCTTTTGGGGCCTTATTTTTGAGCGTTAATCGCACCGAAAATTGGACACGCCGACCCGTTGGCATTTATGTGGGCTCAGCGGCATTTAAATTCGGGCTGCGGTGTTCTGTTCTCAATACTCGTACAATAAATCTCGAATTACATTATGCATATGAATGCGGCTTGTATTAAATTTCGTAAAGTGTTAAAATGCGGCTCGGAAAGAATTGGAATCCCAATCGAAATGCACCATAAAAGTGTCACAGACCGTCGGGTTCAGACATAAAACATAATGGTACCCGACTTGGGGTCACTACGTGACTTCTCCGGGTCCACCACACCACACTGCACATCTATACACATATCTGTCTTTCGTTTTCTTTCACTCGAAAGTTCTTCGGCCTGGGAAAAAGAAACAAACCAAGGCGATTCAAATACCTCAGAGACAGTGCTCGGTCTTGTGGACGCGTACGCGTAACTCGATACTTCATATTGCCATGGACATGGATTCGGTCTTGACAAACATGACACTTCATAATTCGCCCGACCGAAGGCAAACATACTAGTGTACAAACACCAGTTTAAATTTATATACCAGTATGTACCTTTGTCCAACTCCAACTTTTGCTCGTGGTGTGCGTGCGGCTCTGGATCCACTTGTTGATGTTGAATCAATGTAGATTAAATATGCACAGTGGGTTAAGTTCTGCTCAAGTATAATTTATATATGTCTATATCAATGGAGGATTTTGTATATAAGCAGATATCATTTCTGATTCCTCTGCCAAACAAAACTTATTTAGGTCTACTTATAATTTTCTTTTTAAATGGGTAGTGGATAAGGAACAAATTTCTCAACTGACTCCACTGTGCGGCTCCTTGGGACATTTGCTGTCATTGCTATTACCATGAATTACATTTCTTATCAACGACTTTCGCTGCTCTAAAAAACGACCATAAGTCCCCCGACTTATGGCATTTATGAATGCATTTTCATTTCCTGTGGCAAACTGAAACGTCTTGGTCTTTAAATGAACTGACTTGAGGTTCGACTTTCGTTTGGCTTGGGTGCATGTTTACTCAACTCACGCGTTGCACTTGGGGCAAAGGTCGGACCCCAATATTTGTGCTTATTTTTGGTCATATTTTTATCAGCCCACGATGACCTAATGCAGGCTAAATATTTACTCCGATTTGTTATGTCTTGGGTGATAAGTGCAACGCGATTACATCAAAATGAACCGAACTGAACTGAACTCCGGATCGAAGCCAAAGACCCGGCTACTGATAATACTTAATGGGAAAAGCGATTTCCCCGAAATTTTTTATAATCAAGTTACATAAGAACATAAAGGTATGAGAAGGAATGACCAGAGAACCGAAACATGTAAATGGAATTCAAGGAAAATATCGGAATGGAGTTGGAGAAATACCAAACAATCGACAAGTGCCTGCCACGCTCAAATTGGAATAATTAAATGCCTCATCGGTGGCGAGATAATCGGCCCCCTCCGGTGCGTCGATAAACCTGAAACCCACCACCAATCCAGCGATCCCGCTGGGATCGGGATATGGATTTTAGAGGTTTCCCCAGTTCCATATCATCACAGACGTCTGCACTTGCTTGCGACCTCTGTCCTCATGATTTGGGATCCCTTGTCCCTTATCCCTCCATCACCATGTTGTATGCATGGCATTCCACAATCTGAACTCAAAACTCATTAATATGCTTCGCAGGCAAAGGCTTGTCCATTTGCCCCCGGCTGATTTGTGGATGAGGATGAAGAATGGAGCCGGGATGCGATGGCATTATGTGGTTTGTTTGCCCTGCCCGACGATTAATGTGATGCGTGCATGCCACGCCCTCTTCATTGGATGCACTCGAAGAAAATTTCCAGTAGGGTACCGTCTTATAACCTTATACTACAATTAAACAGTTCATTTGAGGATGGATAAAATTAAAAAATAAACGAAAATAGTTAAATTACTTAAATTTTTAAAGTATTTAAGTTTTATATAATTTTTATAATATAACAAAATACAATTGTTTTAACCAAAGAGTTAAATATGTATTTAAAAAAAAAATATTGTTTTCTCAAAAAATTTTACAAAAAACAAAGCTCTAAAAAATTTAAAACGATTGCCTATGATCTAAAAAAATGTTTACTGGGCCTAATTCTAAAATATAAAGAATATCGTTTTAAGAATCTATAACTTTTAAATTGTTTACAATTAATTAAAAAAGGAAAGAATTTGTTTCAGTGTTTGTGCGTGCATTCCTTTGCTTTTCGAAATGAGCCACGAAAATTAACAAATCTTTGGCTCATTAATTTGAACACTTGTTGCAGCCGATCAAGAGCCTCGGGGCGGGATCAACGCAGCCACATTAAATATGGGTAGAATCAGGAGCTGAGGACCAGGAGCCACATCCTTTGTCTGTGTGGGAAAGGGAAAATTGAGTCGCCTTCTGCATACAATTTGTCCTTAATCAGTTTTGTGTGAGGCCGACAACTTAACGCTTATTAAAGCCAAACAAAAATACATCCCTCCAGAAAGGAAACGAAACGAAGCGACGTGATTTTGGACAGAGTCTTGAATATATATGTATGAGTAATGCGAAACCGAAGCCTGGAGTCGGTTGTGTCGGCGAAATATCAAAAGGTCACAGGGTTCCTGGAATGTCAACAGAGATTTCCACACGATGCACACGTGCAAAGGCATTGCCTCAAGTGGATTTCGGGACTCAGGAACCTCCCGGATTCAGATAGCAGCACCACAAGTAAGGGCAGATAGTCGGGAGTACCAGAAATTTCGATGATGCAGTACCTGCGATAATGCTTCACACCAACAGTAAACAGGACAGCGCCGAGTGAAAATTATGAGGCACGCACACTACAGTACACCGGAAAATGCAGCGAGCATAAGGAGACAAGTGTCTAGGGTGGATCCAGTAGTATCCGTATAAGAAACGTGATATTGAATTGTTTAAAAATCAGTTTAAAAATTATTTCAGTAAATTCCTGTTACAGAATAATTGGTTCAAACATGAAAGAGTAAGTATATTAGATTATAGCTATTGTAAATTGAAGTGGTAAAAAGTTTATAAAAAGCAAAATAAACTCTTAGAAAAAAATGTGAATGTGTGTATGTTAAAGTAGACTTAAATTATTTCTATTTTTATATTTATAAACTTGAAATTTAGTTATAACTCAGTTCTGAAATTATTTAAGTAATTTCACAAAATAAATGATCTTGAGAGCAAAATAAGAACGATTGAAAATTAAAGTTAAGTTACATAATAATCTATAATTATAATCATTGTAATATTTTGTTTTTCAGAGTATTTATAAAGTGTATTCCAAAAACTTAACGATCTGCTCCCGCCTAGATAAATAGACAATTAGCTAACAGTCATTCCTCTTCCATTATCTCTTGCCTCTCCTCACTATTTGTAGGCCCTGGGAACAAGTGTCCCATGGGCAATCGTTCAAGTCATCATCGGGGACTGGGCATTGGAATTGGGAATGCAACCGATAAGATAAAGCCACTGCAGTGGTGGTCCTTGGGTTTGGGTTCGGGTTTGGACCTTCTCCTGGCTTCCACTTCTTCTCCTCCTCCGATTTGTGCTGCTGACCAGGCAGAGACAAATGTTTGTTTGCCGAGACTTTGATAGCGAGCTGAAATTATCTTTGGACAGGGTTCGGCTCGGTTTTGGTTTGGTTTGGTTTGCTTTGCCTTTCGGCCTGTCTTATGGCTCGCTGATAAGCGTATGCAGACAAATTACACGGACCGACGACGAGTGACAGTGCAGTTAACAATCTAGCAAATTTCAAGAGGAGAAATTTACAGATGGGCTTCTATAACCCGAAACAAAATCTGTATAAAAAAGAATGGACATAGATAAAAAAAATAATATTGTTTATAAGTCTGTAACAAATTAACAAAATTTTGAAATCATAGATAGGTAGGTATACTTATCGATCTATGTAACATTTTTTTTGTATTTCATTAAAAATTAATTTTATTTATAGGTATATATAGAAGGCTCTGTCAATTCATTCAACATTTTTTTGTTAACATATTTACGCTATTATTAAAAGTGTATTTAGGGAAGCTGCACTGTACGTTTCATTTTTTTCACTCGATAAGGTGCATCACCATCTCCGGCATGCGTTTCACCTGTGACAATTTAGCGCGCCGGCGAGTGGTAAAAATATGTAAATTATGTGCAGCCTGATGATGCCCGCCGGCATCCATAAAGCACTTCGAAGAGCCAAATACCAATATTGTGGTCCGAAAGGAAGTTTCCATTTTTGGGTGAAATTGCCAATGTCTGACCAAATAAATTACTCGCATGATTAATAAAATGCAGTAGGAGCCGTGCCGCGCACCGCCAAACGGAAAGTTCAATTTGGGCCAAAATATTTTTATCGCCTCCTCCTGTCCATTTTCTTGCTCCTCCTGTCCAGTTCATCCTCCTCCTGCTGCTGAGACTCCTTCAGTTCCTTTGGCTACCGCGCATTCCCATAAATTAAACGCCAAGTTATTTGAATTCCCTTCGCTGCTCAGGACAGGCGGAGATTGGGTTCGCTCTTGGCTCGATCTTTGCATCTCCCCCAACTCTTTTTTTTTTCACTGAAAAAAATTGCTTGAAGGTATGCAAAACAGCTCTTATGTTTCTAATTTTTAATGAATGTTTGCTTTCGAGCCGAAAAAACTATTTTTCTTTACTTGTAATATATGAAACGCAAATTATTTTCACAGTCTTAAAACTTTAATTATACCTTTATTTACCATCTATAAACTCAATATACTGAAAGTAGTAGTAGCTCTGATATTTTGAATTTTTAATAAAGATTTATTTTAGAAACTGACAACTGAAAAAAACTATTTTTATCTACATACAATGCAAACTTTCTTCAATTTTTAAAATTTAATTATGCATTTTTTACAATCTCTATAGTTTACTGAGAAAATATTTTTTAATTAATTAGTTTAATTTCTAAATTACAAATAAAATAAGTTAATTGCTTTATAGATTTAAGTAGTTTTTCTCTTTGTGTGTCCACCCTTTTGTTTTGATTTCACTCGGCGCTTTTGTCAAATGAATTTTGCAGCTGCCGCAACATACAAAATTGCAGGAGCACAGGGAAGAGCTTCCTTATCGTCCTCCCCTCGTAACCTCGTAACCATCGAAAAACCGCCTCTTTCGAGGTGGAACAGGAGCTGGAGTTGGGATCTCGAGATTGAAGATGTGTCTGTGGTCTGGGGTCTGAGGATCCGGAGCCCAATGTGCCCAATGCCGCTGGGCAGGAAGACACTGATTTGGATACTGTAATTCGTATTTGTCCATTTCGCGTCTTTGGCAATTTTTCCACGCTGCTCAATTATCGTGTTTCATGTTTGCATTCTTCTTGGGCTTCTGTCGCGCCTCTTGTTCTTTATTTTTCGAGGTGGATGGGGCACATTTCCTGTCCAGAACACTTTTTCGATTTCGCCAGCAAAAAGGAGCCCAGTCATCCGGACTCACAGTAGCTTTTGGCAGATTGTTTTCGGAAGGTCTGAGAATTAGTCGGGCTTTAGTGACCAAGAGATGTTCTTCTTGGATTTGTAGATTTTTAATGAGGTTAGGATCTTTTTAAAACAATAATAGGTTCTTAATTAATATTAAATTAAAATAACGATTAAACAAAATACACTTTTTAAGCACTTTTAAGCAATGTTTCTTTTAAATATTAACTATTGTCGAACAGTTTAACATAATACCATTTTTAATCGCATCCATACAATGTTTCTTTTAAATATTAACTTTTATCAAAGAACCTTTCTCATAAAATTCAATTAATATAACAATTTATTTTAATACATTTTTCCTCACAACGTTTCTTTGAAATATTAACGATCAAACGATCTTTCTCCCAGAACTTAATAGGTTCTTATGATCTGAGGTGTGTTCTTGGGTACTTTAGAGAACAGAATCCAGAATCACTGCCCTGCGGGTAGGGTATCCACATCCACTTCCCCAACCGGGTGACCAAATTGCTGAGCATGCAACGCGGTGTGGCATGCAACAACTGGCTGCAATTGTAAATTACCGTCTTGGCCACATTTTTGCGCATTTAGTCGCGCTTCGAGTGTTGCAGCTCCGTTCCATTCGGTTCCGTTCCGATCCGCAGCTGCCAACGTCCCCATCCCCATCCCCAAGCCCAAAACCCAAACTCAGGCTCAATCGCAATTACAATTCACTTTGCGCCAGGACGAAAGCGCCTTTCGGCCATTTAATTTGCGGCTTGAATTCGGATTCGTTGTTGCTGCTGCTTGTTGTCGGTACTTAAGTGTAATTACGCGGCGAATCTCGATCGCAGGCACTGTGCGACCTCTTTTGCCACATCGTGAACTTTTTTTTTGCGAGAGGGGTTTTCGAGGGATCCAGGGGAGTTGACTGCTCATCGATGTCGTTGCTTTGTGGCCCGCGGGCCACTGATCAAGCATTTAACTGAAATCTTAAGCCACGGACTCGAGAGCTTTCCCAGCAGGATCAGCAACACTGCAAAAAAAAGCTGTTACGTCCAAACACTTGAATTTATTACTACGTTTTGCCAAATAATTATAAGCTGTTGGCTTAGATGGGAATTACTTTAAACTCGTCTTATCGCTAAGAAATAGGTGATGATAAATGAATTACCTTAAGAAAAAAGTTAATAGTGAACAGAAAAATATTATTGTTTAAGGAATGTTGTTTAACCATAGTTTAAGTATAGTTACACTTTGGTTGTTTCCGTCTTATGTTATAATTTTGTTTCAGTACGACATTTTTTTTTGGAAAATTCGTGAGTAAGGACTATACAATTAAATGGGATGCTTGCATTTTAATCAATGATCAAGTTAAGTTTGACTTTAATGTTTATTTTATTTTATTTTTCTCTTAGTGCGTGAATGGGTGTTGCTGCTGATTCGGTGGGTTGCATGTTCTCTTTGTGTGTGCACATTAACGGGAATCATGTGGTGAAACTTTTAATGGTCCGCGATACTGGGGCTGACTGTAACAAGAGCTTAATTTGATTTGTGTTTAACATTGTCGGCTGCTGTTGTCGTTTCGGTTTTTCGGCTTTTGACTTTTGTGTTCTTTCAGTGGCCGAAAATGCTGATGGGGATTAAACACGAAGCCCACTAATAGCAGGGCAGCAAACGGTTAACCCATTGAAAGAGCTTAAGTGGAGTACAAGAGATGATATATTATAAATAAATTATACATAACAATGTGGCATCTACATTTGCCATACAGATTAAGTAACACCTAGAACCCGTTGGGAATTATAGCGACGCAGAAGATAAACAAATTGTAAAAGCTAAGCTGGCCTTCATTTTTTGGGCTTCTATATTTTTTACCAACTGCCAACCCCTCCTCTATGGATTAACGCCTTGCACTGACAGTCAGACAGTCAAGGCCAGGTCTGAATTATTTTGGGAACTATGTAGAAGCAGAAGCAGAAGCCACTGCCACTTGGCCACTTTGGCTCCTTGGCTACCGTCTGCTACCACCGAGTGCAATCTATGTCAGAGTTTGACTCGTAATTAGGCTACTTGGAGTGGCACAAACTGGGGATCCGATCCGCAGATGCCAAGCAGCAGCAGCTGTGGCGCGAAAATTGTTAACACATTGCTGTCACTGTGGCTACTGGACGGTTCCGTTCAGTTCAGTTAAGTTCGAATCGGATGGGATAGATCTTGGGAAGTTGTGGATCTCTTTTTCTTGGCTCTTATCGCGCTTGACGGGCCGTTTAATTGAAATTCGTTAAGCATTCGGAGAAGAGGGGCAAGCACAACAAACGAAGACTGGAATTTCAGCCTGGGAATGGGAAATGCTAAGACTTGGCCAACTATGTTGCAGTTCCCAGTTGCAGCTGCTTTTCAGTTGCAATAATCCACCCGCAACTGCAGCCTAGCTGGATAATTGCAGTCAGTTGCAGTTGCTGCCGCTGTTGTTGGCGTAGAAATGCTAATTAAAGTTGGTTTGTTGTCAGTGGGAGCTGCAACTGCAATTTGGCTAAGACAGCCAAGGGTTGTTCAGAAAAGAGCAAAAATAAAGATTAACGAGCCAAAGAAATCGTTAAAGAAATGAAACCAGAAACTGATATAAGGTGGTCATATCTGTGATTGATCAAGAGGACTTGGGAATGCCCTAATGCCTTACAAAAACAACAAACATCAAATCAAAAACTTCAAAAAAAAAAAAATTAGTTCTTTTGAAACCTTTAAGATGTTAAGATGTCTGTAGAATATTGAATAATCTGAGAAAATATTCAAACACTATTTCTGTGTATCTTTAAAAAAAGAAAACTTAAAAAATACAAACTAAATATTTTCATGATGGATTTTAATGAAATGGAAGTTGAAAATAAAATCAGATAGCACAAAATATAATGAAAAATCGAACTAAGATACAAATACCACCATCCAGCACATCTGGAATACCCCAAAAACCACAAAGAGTATTCCGAAAAATGAGTTTGGAAAAAATGCAAATTGTTCGTTGATGAATTAACAAAAGCGAAAATCGTGACTTATGTTTTTGGCAGCTGCAAAGCGAGCCAATACAACTGTCCAGCAAACCGCTTGTTTTAGCTCCCTACGCTTTCCTTCGGTATATTCATATGTATAAGCCTCTGGTCTAGTCCGATTTCTTTGGCTAATCAATGACGCAGCTTTTTGGCAGAGCGAACACCTGCAAGATCAATGTCTGAGGGCTGATTTTCGATCCGCTGGAGAGCTGCAGCTTCCGCACGATAAGTCTGCCTCATTAATGACAGCGGATCGGAGGAATCGGAGAGAGCAACAACAACGATGATGGCCACTAATTTGATTGCCTGGTTATAATGATTGGAAGCGGTCCTAGCCTTTACTTGGCGGATGGATTCCTTGCCAGGCGCTCCTTTGCTCCCGCACGTTTTTCGCGTTGAACTTCACTGAACTTGGAGCTGAAATGGTTGCCAACTTAAAGAAGAAGAAACATTTATATTTAACACACTCAAAAATATTGTGAGAAGTTGTAAATAATTTTCGAGGTCAACTGCTCAAATTGAAATTGGTATATTTTTTTTTGAATTTGAATCATTGAATCTTTAAGGAACAAATAAAATGTAAAAATAATTATTTTTTCCCACCAAAAGGAAATGGGAATTGATTAATCATGCAGATTATATTTAAAAATGCTTTTAATAAAAGAGAAAAGGGTTAGGTATTTTTTATAAATCTTTACAGAGCTTTGTTTTTTTTATTCAAACCAATATTAAAATGTAGGTATCGTTAACATTTATTTTCATTATTTAAAAGTTTGTATCCTCTTAAAATGAGCCAAATATCTTACTGTTTAACTATTTTTAGTTTTGTTATTATATATTTTTGTTTATGCATTAGAAGTATAAGAATTATATTTTACAAGGTCAATATTTTTCCCAAGTGCAGGTTTCATTTTAACTTTTTAGTCGTGATTTGAGTGTCGTGCGAAATTTTTTGTGCAACTTTTTTATAAGTAAAGGAGCAGTTTTCAGCTTGCACTCTAAAGCCTGAACTTTGTGCAGTCATTTAATTTTTTCCCCCGCTAAAAAAGAGAGCCGAGCTGCGCGGGAATGATGGCCAACATTTTAATGTGCTGGCTCTGAGCTTTTGTGAAATTTTTCGACCATTTAGCAGAGTTTTTGTGGCCTTTTTTTTTGGTTTTGTTTGGCTTCGAGTGGAATTTTAATGCTTTCGCACACCTGCGCACAGGCGCAGTAACGGTTATGTGCCCGTAACCTTGTTTCTGGGCCGAAAAGGTGGAGATTGTGAGCTGGCGAAATTTTAAGCGACTGTCTCTGCTAGTTTTATAATTATATTTTGCGACTGACATTGACTGAAAAACAATGCTCTGAATTACGGATAGTCACGTTATGGTTTTTGGCCCAAAATGAAAATTAAAACATTTTGTAAATTTTTAATTTTTGGATTAATATATTTTAAACATTTAAAATATTAATTTTCTAAAATTTTCTAAAACATTGCGTTGTTCTACGTTTTCCTACTTTTTAAACCAAATTTTTGACAGCAAAACAAATGCATTTTGCCTAATTAAAATGCATTAGGGAGTGAAGGTCTAAGGTTACTCATAAAACCGGACACGTCATGCCTTTTGGGACAATCACAACAAACTACCTGGGATGAAATGAAAATCCTTTCCAATCACAGCCAACAATATCGTGTTTTTAATGGCCGATGACTCAACCACGGGAGAAGAAGACAGAAATGAAGAAGTGAAATAAAATAAAGAAACAGCTCACATCCAAACATACACACACACCTGAGCTCTGCGGCTCTGCACACCTGAGAAACGAGAAATGCATGCAGGTGTCAATCGTTGGCCAAAGAATGGTCAGCAGTGCAGCAGCATTCCAAAAAAAAAAAACACAGAAAAAGACGGAAAAAATATAAAACCATCGAGGAAAGAAAAGAAAACCGAACGCGCTGGCAGACGCATTACAAATTCACACCAAGTGGCACCCACAGCCGCAGAAGATACAGATACAGATACAGATACATCCGCAGGCGATTCAGGGGATTGCGGGGAAATGGTTAATCATTTAGGTATAAATCTCGATCGCGTCTTTGTCTGACATTGCCCGTGGGGGCCCACAATCCAGCGAACCATCCAGTAACTCTCCACACAAGCGCATATTGGATCATTAACGTCCTTGTTGGTTGGTAATTTTACACTGGAGAGGAAAGATCAGGGAGCTGCATAGAATTTATTCCAGGCTTAAGAACAAATTCAACTAATTGCTTTGTAATCGTTTTAAGACTTTAGGTAAACTTAACACATTGTATATGGCAAAGATAATATTAAAAACTGAAAGAAGTAAATTCTTGAATTCAAAAAAGATTCGGGCAATCCTAAGTTATATTTAACATTTACGTTGGAAAAAACATAACTTTAAGTTATTTTACCAATCTTAGTGTTAAGTATCAATTAAAAAATGAATGCTTAAGTGTTTAACAAAACTCAAAACATAGTGCTATACTTTGTTATATATAGAATTTAACTAAAAGAGTTTTAAAAAACTGATTGAAATTAATTCTTTAATTCAAGAAAGATAACTCTACGGAAATCTTACAGGACATGTTTGTTTTAATTCTAAATTCAGGCAACCTTTTTTTAATTTTTAATTACAGTTTAAATATACTTTGGAAAAACTAAAAACATTTTGCTACACTTTGCTATCCAGCTGACTTTCCTCACTACCCATTTTTTACACTCCCCCTTCATTTTATGCAAATGAGGTAAATACATCCAATTCGGAATAGCTCCACGGAGCTCCATGGAGCAAAAGATAGAAGATCACGGCCGGGAAAGAGCTCTCAAAGAG